>NC_056725.1:1170418738-1170676238 GCF_019279795.1 Protopterus annectens | reverse complement strand
CAAGCAATGTTTAAAATGTACCCCTGGTTTTTAGGCTTTTGTTCCCCCCCAATAAATTTTGGCTTTTTCCAGATTTCTTGTGCTCATTTGCTGCAAAATTAAGAGATACAGTTAAGTGTCGATTGGATTTTACAAGGCGCTAAGGGCTTCAGGGGAAGAGAAGTTTAGTTCTGCTTAGGCTGAGTCTGCTTGCATTGTTAATATCACAACAGGTAGTGTACTTGCTTTTGATGCAAAAGGCTATGGGTTCTATTCCCACTGTATGTAGATGCATTGCTGATACTGTACTGTGTTGTACTTTTAAAGGGGGTGGATGCGGCAGTCCTGAGAATGTCCTCTATGGCAGAGATACCTAGTAACTATCAACCTGTTATCAGTTTGGCATCCATTCCCTATTGCAGTATTACTAGTTTATCATTTTTTAATGTAACACGGGTAATTTATTCCTCAAGGGTAACAGGCACTTTATTTGTAAATGAAAATGAAATATAAAGTTGTTTGCTGGCAGCAACCTCTTGATTAGTTACAGATCTCTTTAATGTGGAATTATTTAGATGACTTTTATTTATGCAGAGATTGTCCATATTTATTGATACTGGTGGATTGTAGAAGTCTGAATAGACTTTTATAATGGAAATGTTCTGAATTGGGCAGGTTTGTCATTATTGGTGCATTCATTTTGTTTAATTGTTTACTGGAAAAATGTTCAAAACGATAAATTTAAAATGCCGTCTAACAGCTATACTATATTATACAAGGAATATAATTTAATACAATCAGGAAGGTGTATCAAAGAACACATGCATGTTTCTTGTGCAAGGGGCCTATGATTTGAAAAAAAGCCCATAGTTAATCTTTATCTGCCACTAGCCAGATGTATTTTCTTTGAATGTGGGTTCCAATGCTGTTTCAAAGAATGTGAGTTTTAAGGGGAGATATGTTTTAATGCTAAGTCTATTTTCATCGTGAGACTGCATTGACTTTGTTTAGCAGATGTCTATTAGTATTGGTGCTGTAAAATAAAACTTTTAAATGAACTCCAAATCATCATAGAAGTAAAGCATTATGCACATTACGGTGTTGATGGTAAATTGGAAGAAATAGCCAAGTAATGGGACATTGGAATGGCTGCAGGGGGGGGGGCCCATTCTACCATGATTTTGTGAGAGGGGGAATGGCGGCAAACTCAAAGACAGCCCCGGCTGAACTATACCTCTTAGATTTTTGCTTCTTATTTTTGGTTTGTTGCTCATAAAATTTGTGGTTTTCTGGAAAATCATTTAGGAATGAATTCTCTAAATAATGACAGACATTGAGTTTCAGACTTCATACCCTTCAGAAAAATTCCTGCTAAAGCAAAACCTGTTATTCTTTCAACTGTCCAAGTTTATGCAAGAGCAATTTTTAGTACTGTCTGTATGTTCCCCCAATATATTTGGCCTTGTCCAGATTTCCTGCGTTAAGAGGTTGAGAGGTACATGCAAATAAATCATTTTATAGAATTAGGTATATCCAAACCTCTTAACTGTCCCTGACTTTGGCTTATAATGTTGCTCTCCCCCTAATAATTCCTCCACAAAATGGCAATTTTGGAAGAAAATATGGAGGGTTTACAATTGATAAATAATTGTAATGATCAAGAGTTATAGATTACTTTTATTTCAGAAATGCATGTAGATTCTCTTATTTTGTCAGCTGCTCTACTTAAGAGTACTAATATTAAAAAAGTGTCCCTTCTTTGACTGGTTCCCAGCTGTATTGTGTGCCTATTTTATATTTTTACATCACATTTTTTGGTCCATTTTTTCACAAGATTGTGGTTTTCTTGCAAATTAGTGGTAAATCATTAAAGATTGAAGTTAGAAAATAATGACAGACATTTGAGTTTCAGATTTCATACCCTTCAGAAAATTCATACTAATGCAAGACCTACTTCCTTTATCTTTCTAAGTTTATAAGAGCAATATTTAAAAAATGTCCTTATTTTTGGCCTGTGTCCCACTTCTATTTATGGCTTTGTCCATATTTCTTGCTCTGATGTTGAGAGGTATGAAAAATGTGTTAGGGCCATCGCTGTCAGCCAGAGGCATTTCAAATTGTGACATACTTGTTGTATCCCACTTTCCCATGTAGTGACTCTGGATGTGTCCAAGCAAGGCAAGGAGCAGTTATGCAATGTGTGCATAGTATCCCCCATCCAAGGTAAACACAAGTACTACAGTGGCTTTTCATCTGTCCTTGATTTTGCAGAATGTTCTGGTTTTCTGTCATATTTTTATACTATTGATTTATGCTTCTTATTATTCAGAAAATGCATGTTGTTGCAGTGTCTGCTTCTCTGTGTTTAATTATCAATGCTTTAATGACCATCAGGTAAGCTTGTCTGAGATTATAAGATGCAAGTAAGCTTTAATAAGCATACTGTTAAAGAATTACCAACACCGAAAGCCTTTTTGTTGTTGCCATGCAGAGAATATTTACATAACTAGATAACGTATAAGCTTTAGATATTAAAATGCATGTGACAGTATTTGTAATAAAGGACAGGATTACAGTATTTTAATAAGCTCATTACATTTGTTGGAGACATGCAGTCATCTTTGCAGGCTTTACCTGTAAACTAAACAGAATGCCAATCTATCATGTCTGGTCCATAACTTGTGCAGGAATCCTTTAAGCAATTTATCTTGAGCTTGTTTCTTGTTTGCTGTCCATTTTTTACTTTGATCACATTTTCCCTATGAAACAAGTAACTAGTTGATGTCAGGCAGCAGATCCTTTTTGGATAAGAAACATTTTTACAAGTAGGGATATCACAGAGATTGCTTTCAGCATGTTACTCAGTACTTTTATAAAGCTGAATATAAATTATAATTAGAACTGCCGTGCAAGGAGAAGTGGTTTGAGTTGACTGCTGCTTGTTTTTTTATACTTGATTTTGACTGGCATTCCAATAATGTATTTAAAAAGTAATTTATTTTTTCATGCCTCACAACCTTTTTGTTTCCATCTAGATATTAAGTAAGCTGTCATGTAGCCAATGCATTGAAATATTTTTTTTCTTTTACACTTCACTTTGTCTTGATTGGACTCTCATAATGATGGTTTGGCACCCAGGGCAGTGTATTTAATTAAAGTCCCAGCTTTTGTGGTTTTGAGCATAGCTTCACCCCTTTCTAGTTGGTCACAGCCCTTCCCATTGTCCCCACCCATTCAACTGTCTCCTGCAGCCCCCCTTTGATTTGAAGTCACCAGCCACCACTGCTGTCCCTGTGTAGTAGGATTGATAGCACCAGAGCTTTGACCTGAAGGGGGAAGGGATGTAGTATCCAATGATGCAAGAATAATTGAATGTCTGATTGGATTTTACAAGGCGCTAAGGGCTTCAGGGGAAGAGAAGTTTAGTTCTGCTTAGGCTGAGTCTGCTTGCATTGTTAATATCACAACAGGTAGTGTACTTGCTTTTGATGCAAAAGGCTATGGGTTCTATTCCCACTGTATGTAGATGCATTGCTGATACTGTACTGTTTTGTACTTTTAAAGGGGGTGGATGCGGCAGTCCTGAGAATGTCCTCTTTGGCAGAGATACCTAGTAACTTATCAACCTGTTATCAATTTGGCATCCATTCCCTATTGCAGTATTACTAGTTTATCATTTTTTAATGTAACATGGGTAATTTATTCCTCAAGGGTAACAGGCACTTTATTTGTAGATGAAAATGAAATATAAAGTTGTTTGCTGGCAGCAACCTCTTGATTAGTTACAGATCTCTTTAATGTGGAATTATTTAGATGACTTTTATTTCTGCAGCGATTGTCCATATTTATTGATACTGGTGGATTGTAGAAGTCTGAATAGACTTTTATGATGAAAATGTTCTGAATTGGGCAGGTTTGTCATTATTGGTGCATTCATTTTGTTTCATTGTTTACTGGAAAAATGTTCAAAACAATAAATTTAAAATGCCGTCTAACAGCTATACTATATTATACAAGGAATATAATTTAATACAATCAGGAAGGTGTATGAAAGAACACATGCATGTTTCTTGTGCAAGGGGCCTATGATTTGAAAACAGCCCATAGTTAATCTTTATCTGCCACTAGCCAGATGTATTTTCTTTGAATGTGGGTTCCAATGCTGTTTCAAAGAATGTGAGTTTTAAGGGGAGATATGTTTTAATGCTAAGTCTATTTTCATCGTGAGACTGCATTGACTTTGTTTAGCAGATGTCTATTAGTATTGGTGCTGTAAAATAAAACTTTTAAATGAACTCCAAATCATCATAGAAGTAAAGCATTATGCACATTACGGTGTTGATGGTAAATTGGAATAAATAGCCAAGTAATGGGACATTGGAATGGCTGCAGGGGGGGGGGCCCATTCTACCATGATTTTGTGAGAGGGGGAATGGCGGCAAACTCAAAGACAGCCCCGGCTGAACTATACCTCTTAGATTTTTGCTTCTTATTTTTGGTTTGTTGCTCATAAAATTTGTGGTTTTCTGGAAAATCATTTAGGAATGAATTCTCTAAATAATGACAGACATTGAGTTTCAGACTTCATACCCTTCAGAAAAATTCCTGCTAAAGCAAAACCTGTTATTCTTTCAACTGTCCAAGTTTATGCAAGAGCAATTTTTAGTACTGTCTGTATGTTCCCCCAATATATTTGGCCTTGTCCAGATTTCCTGCGTTAAGAGGTTGAGAGGTACATGCAAATAAATCATTTTATAGAATTAGGTATATCCAAACCTCTTAACTGTCCCTGACTTTGGCTTATAATGTTGCTCTCCCCCTAATAATTCCTCCACAAAATGGCAATTTTGGAAGAAAATATGGAGGGTTTACAATTGATAAATAATTGTAATGATCAAGAGTTATAGATTACTTTTATTTCAGAAATGCATGTAGATTCTCTTATTTTGTCAGCTGCTCTACTTAAGAGTACTAATATTAAAAAAGTGTCCCTTCTTTGACTGGTTCCCAGCTGTATTGTGTGCCTATTTTATATTTTTACATCACATTTTTTGGTCCATTTTTTCACAAGATTGTGGTTTTCTTGCAAATTAGTGGCAAATCATTAAAGATTGAAGTTAGAAAATAATGACAGACATTTGAGTTTCAGATTTCATACCCTTCAGAAAATTCATACTAATGCAAGACCTACTTCCTTTATCTTTCTAAGTTTATAAAAGCAATATTTAAAAAATGTCCTTATTTTTGTCCTGTGTCCCACTTCTATTTATGGCGTTGTCCATATTTCTTGCACTGATGTTGAGAGGTATGAAAAATGTGTTAGGGCCATCACTGTCAGCCAGAGGCATTTCAAATTGTGACATACTTGTTGTATCCCACTCTCCCATGTAGTGACTCTGGATGTGTCCAAGCAAGGCAAGGAGCAGTTATGCAATGTGTGCATAGTACCCCCATCCAAGGTAAACACAAGTACTACAGTGGCTTTTCATCTGTCCTTGATTTTGCAGAATGTTCTGGTTTTCTGTCATATTTTTATACTATTGATTTATGCTTCTTATTATTCAGAAAATGCATGTTGTTGCAGTGTCTGCTTCTCTGTGTTTAATTATCAATGCTTTAATGACCATCAGGTAAGCTTGTCTGAGATTATAAGATGCAAGTAAGCTTTAATAAGCATACTGTTAAAGAATTACCAACACTGAAAGCCTTTTTGTTGTTGCCATGCAGAGAATATTTACATAACTAGATAACGTATAAGCTTTAGATATTAAAATGCATATGACAGTATTTGTAATAAAGGACAGGATTACAGTATTTTCAGAAGCTCATTGCATTTGTTGGAGACTTGCAGTCATCTTTGCAGGCTTTACCCGTAAACTAAACAGAATGCCAATCTATCATGTGCGGTCCATAACCTGTGCAGTAATCCTTTAAGCAATTTATCTTGAGCTCGTTTCTTGTTTGCTGTTCATTTTTTACTTTGATCACATTTTCCCTATGAAACAAGTAACTAGTTGATGTCAGGCAGCAGATCCTTTTTGGATAAGAAACATTTTTACAAGTAGGGATATCACAGAGATTGCTTTCAGCATGTTACTCAGTACTTTTATAAAGCTGAATATAAATTATAATTAGAACTGCCGTGCAAGGAGAAGTGGTTTGAGTTGACTGCTGCTTGTTTTTTTATACTTGATTTTGACTGGCATTCCAATAATGTATTTAAAAAGTAATTTATTTTTTCATGCCTCACAACCTTTTTGTTTCCATCTAGATATTAAGTAAGCTGTCATGTAGCCAATGCATTGAAATATATTTTTTCTTTTACACTTCACTTTGTCTTGATTGGACTCTCATAATGATGGTTTGGCACCCAGGGCAGTGTATTTAATTAAAGTCCCAGCTTTTGTGGTTTTGAGCATAGCTTCACCCCTTTCTAGTTGGTCACAGCCCTTCCCATTGTCCCCACCCATTCAACTGTCTCCTGCAGCCCCCCTTTGATTTGAAGTCACCAGCCACCACTGCTGTCCCTGTGTAGTAGGATTGATAGCACCAGAGCTTTGACCTGAAGGGGGAAGGGATGTAGTATCCAATGATGCAAGAATAATTGAATCTCTGTTGAGAAAAGTCATATCCACTACCTTGAAGACAGATGGACTGGGAGAAGCCATGGCTGGCCACACCAGAGTCCCAACCTCCAAAGCTACCAAGCCCTGACCTTGCCCAGATTTATGCCTTGTGGAAGGAATCAGACCCAGGGTGTCCAACATCAAAGCTCTGAGGGGCAAGGATGGCTCTGATAACATCGACGTGGAAGCCAACCCCTGGATTCGACTCTGACACTTTGGCTTCAATACTCATCCTGATCCAAAGTAACTAAAGTGGAACTAGTCAGGGAGACCATCAGAGTCTAGGACCTAGTCATCTTTGGATCGAACACAGACACTCCCAAGGCTCAGGATCCAAGATCCAAAAGTGTGGGATGGATCAGAGAAGTAGATATCACTCCATGAGAAGTGGACCGGATCTAATGGTAGATGGAGCCAAAATAACCCTCATCTAAATCTGAACTCTGAGGAATTTCCTCATCATTTTATTCATGTTGGCTTCTGACAGACTTCTGAAGGACCTAATGGAAGAGGTGGTTGATTGGGGCCTAGACTATCTCCTCTACATTCCCTGGAGAAAAGGAGAATGCATCTGAGGAGAAACTGGTTCGATGGTGAACCTGGGTCAACAGATTTGAGGAGACTTAGATAGAATAGCAGTCAGATCCAAGGGCATGGGATCTGAATGTTTTTTCTTAGAATCTCATTAAGTTGGATCCCCTCCTTCTCAATGTATTATTCTCATTTAAAGTCACTATACCTTGGAGATAGAGTGCTCACCAACACAAAGGGAAAGTATGACTTGCACTTTCTCCAGGATGCTGTGAGCTCAGTGACCTCAAAAAATAACATGCTTCAAGAATGAACAAAGCAATCTCATGTGGAAAGGACAATAGAACATAATCAAATGCCTCCTCAAGCAGTTATGTCTGCACAGATGTGATATATGCAACCTTGTGTTTAGGAACTAACTTCAAGCCTAGTTCAAGCAACTGTCTGCTTAATCTTTTGAACTATGCTTCTTTCCTAGGATTGACATACTACTTTTTGCAGCACTGCAGGAAAAAGCTTTCAGTGCCTTTTAAAGTGGGAAGTCTGTTTTAAAATTAAAGTGGTGTACTAGAAATGTAATTATGCATCCTGAATGTTACATGTTTCACATGGCAGTTAAGCATTTGCTTTCACCTGCATGCCTAAACAGACCTATGCATGCCTTTGTTAAAACAAGTTTAACGTGACTATTGTGTGGTGTCAGTACCCTAAGAGATCATAAATGTATGCGTGGTAGAAGGCTAACCTCTTTGCTTGCTGTGCTTAAATGAGTCTTTGACGCATTATGCTTTGTTATATGTTATCTTCTAAAGCTCTGACTGCAGGTTGGATTACCAGTTTTGATACATACAATAATATAGTGCTAAAATGGTAGTTTGCCCCATTATATCCCTAAATATGGAAAAGTACCTATTCATACCGTATAACTCCTTGATCTCCATTTAATTTCTTCCTTACTTCAATCTATTTCCCTCCTCTGACTCTCTTTGTAAATATGCCAAAACCTGTTTTTAGTCTCACTTCATGTTGCAGTTCCTGTTTTTATTATACTAACTTACCTTTAATTTCTCTGTAAAATAGCTAAAATTTTTCAAAATATTAAATGATTGTCATGTAAATTTTATCTGTTCTTAAGCAATGTTTTCACATTGTCTGGTTCTGTATAATTATTTAAAATGGTTGTAAAAGTATTGTTCTAAAAATGTTTTTGTAATACTTTGGAGCTTTTCTCCCTGGGTCTCCAGTGAAAATGGGTACATACCCAGTCAGCCTTTCCTTTTAATCAAATGTGAATTAATCAATAAAGAATTGTATTTCTTTTTCTTCTAAAAATGTACCCACTGTATTTCTTCTGATCATCTGTGCAAAACTGTATAAGAGAAGCCATTGTATATCAAGTAGTCATTTTCAGGAATCAGAAAAAGAACAGAATGAAATGTAGCTGTTTCACCCAGAATCATGCATCATTCAGATGCATTGTTTAATATATGCAGTTTACCAAAACAATGTTGAACGTAAAATCAGCTTGTAAATTAAATGATCATTGCTCATTATGTTTGGATGAAATTAATTTAGATTTAGATTATTTTAAATGAAATATAGTCTTTGAAGAAAGAAAACTGCAAATGTTTGTGCATTCATCACAGTTTTATGGAAGACGCTAGGTATAGTAAGTGAAAATATGCTGCTGTAAATATTTACTGGATTACCAATATATGATGCACTATTTTTCTTTTGAATTATTCCACTAAAACTAATAATTGTGTTAAGTGTGATTATCTGTTTTCATTATGCATAAATAAATCAAAATTAAGCTTCATAAACATTAATATATGATAATTAACTTGCAAATAAGACAGCAGATAATAGGTGACTTGAAAGTCGAGCAAAGTATTATGTAAATACAAATACTATCAACTAACAATTAATTTAGTAGACTTCATTAGCAATATGATTGAAGTAAAGGTACATTCAATTAAAATATTATTTTATATAGGACTATACGCAAATGTGTACTGAGAAGTACTTTTAGATGCAACTGCTTCAGATCGAGCAGATCTGTTCAACATACTTACAAATGAATATTTTGGAGCAGAGCTGAACCAAAAGAAAAAAAAAATCCTCATTACATCCTTGATTGTCTTAATTGTTAAAACCCCTTGAATCAGCCTGTGCAGTCAATGGGCTTTAATGCAGAATCAGTAGGCTCTTCATAACTTAGGTAGCCAGGCTATACTGATGGTGCTTCAATTTGCTATGCTTAACCAGGGACCATGCACAGCAACAAAGACACTGTAGACAAGTGGAAGTGTTTCATGTCCAGAGTAAAATTAAACTTCCCACTGAATTTCATATGTGTCAATGAGCACTTTTAACATATTGTGCTTCTCTGCCTGAGACCATTTTCTGAAAATACATCAGCAGGATGTAGCAAATTTAAAGCAACAGGAGTTGGCATATTAAGTGTGTCATATCAAATAGTTTAAAACCAAATATGCAATATAGTAGTCTGGTTATAGTGTAAGTCCCGTGTAGCAGTTTGTATCAAACAGAATACCACTTCTATGGAACTACCCTCTACTCCACATAAAGCAAAGCACTTCTCTTGCTCTATTTAAATGTAATTTAGACATGTGAATGGGGAACCACAAGTTCAACCCCCCCCCCCCCCCGGTGTAACACCCCTGTCCCTCATGGATAGGGGAAAGATATAAATGTCTCAGCATAACCTTGTTTGGCCCATCTCTGTGTTGTATGTAAACAAAATCTAAGGGCCAAAAACTACTATAGGAATGTAAGGCTAGGCTTCTTAAGATCCTCTCAGATAAATTCTGTAGTAAGTATCTATGAACATATGGACCTATATTGCTCATAACATGGACACTTTTCTTTGCACCTGTATATGTTTGAATAAATATAAAATAATAAAATACAAAAGTGTCTCAAAACTGTTAGCAAACTTGCTTACAAAGTAGAACATGTGCAGATATTGTATACATTCAGAACAAGTAGGAACATCTCTAATTTAAAATGTGTAAATTATTATAATATCAGAGAGATGACCAAAACAGTATTTGCTGATATGTGATTCATTGAATAAAGCTCACTATTTTGTCTGAATTGAAACAGTTTCATAGTCTGTTATTTGAAATACCTGTATTGGGGGTGGAAGGTGTACATCCTTCAGCATAAGAGATTTCAACCCACACATACACACACACACACACACACACACACACACACACACACACACACACACACACACACACACACACACACACATGTGCTAACATACAACTGCTATATTTATTTTGTTACGAATGCATTATCACTGGGGAGCATTATGTTCTTGCTAAAATATATCAGGGACTACATTTTGGTGAATTTCTACTGGTCCCATAAAACTGAACATTAGTATGTGATGTGTGTGTGGAGGGGAGTTTCTTGTATGTGTGTTTCTGTGTATGTATATGTATGTGTCATACCTCTCAACCTGGAAACATAAAAAATCTGGACAAAGGCCCATGAAAAGTAGGTACAATTGGCCAAAAATCTGGATGCTGATTAACATAAAATGTGCATACATAATTATTTAACCCCATCCACCCTGATGGAATTATGGGTTGCCAACATTCAAACACAAATTGAAGAACACACAAAAATATTAAACACAAAATATAACCAGACTCCCTGCCTCTCAACTCCCTGATTTTGGATCATATTTTTGCTCTATCGCTCATAACTTTTTTCGGTTTTCCGGTAAATCACTAAGGAGTACAGTCGGCCAATAAAGCCAGCGTTTTATACTGCTTATTGTTCACAAAATGCATACCGGTACAAATGCCGCTGACTTATTAACTTTTTAAGTGAATGTTAGGAATATTTAAAAGTGCTAAGTTCTTTACAGTTTTTCAAAGACAGTAAAACACTTCGCGCTTCTACATTTTTTTTCATTTAACTGGTAGTACATGGAGCAGATGAGGCTCCCTGCACTACAAAGAATTATGATTGGATCATTGATCAAACCTTTTATTGTGTGTTCTTCTCGACATGGTGCCTAGATTCACCCTCAAGCATTACTCTTAAGGAGAATTTCCTGGCATCTATGTCTCAAACACATAACCTGGTTGTGATCGCAGATCCAGTCACAATCCTCATTATGATACTCCAACTCACTCGTTTATGAAGACTATACTGTATCTGAATCCAGACTGTACATCAGAATTGTATATATTTATATAACCATCACTGCATTAAAACAGATAATGTAAGTGATGACGGTGTTATCCCGCAACATGCCCAGGTTTACATCTGCTATACTTAACACTCAAAACTGTGTGTAATTCAGCAAACATCTCTCTTCAACTATGTATGTCAAGGCTAATAAGGATTTGTATGAATCAGTCCACCAATCTAGTTAACAAACATAATAAATAAACTGGCCCACATGCTATCAGTCATTATTACACACTTAGGCATCTATTTGCTTCCTTTAAATGGGTGTAGCTATGCATTCACAACAGTACCTTTACAAACAGTGCTGCATTGTACAAAATGAATCAATGAATGAAATACAGTGACTGTATTATACATTAGCAGTATATGGAAACATTAAGTACTTACAAACCTTTCAGTAAGCTTGTACTATGCATGCAGCAATGCTACATAGGTTACAACTATCTACTACAAAATTAAATGACAAGCAGCTACATTAGTTTGCCATTTCCATCTTTGGAAGAAAGCCGTAGTCTATGCTTTGTTCCTTTTTATGAGCAAACACACACTACAGCTTTCCCAACGTTATTCACCACTCAATAAAAACATGTAGCAAACAAGCAAGCATAAATCAATGGTGATTGGTGCTTAACCACATTACAGGTGTTAAAGTTACTTTTGATTGGTCTTTCAGCATTTCTCAGCAATGTAAATATAAAAGAATGAAGAAAATGTCATAGCTATGCCAGTTAGAGTTAAGTTAAAATAAATGGCATATGGTGGCAATATTTATAGACTTCCCTGAATCCTGTCACTGTTTATGTAATAAACATGCTTTACTACAAAGAAGAAGAAGAAGAAAAAAACAATAAAACATTGGAAGCAGGACAATACTGTTTCTAAAGGAATATGTAGGCTTTTTACCCACATTTTTGATTCTGTACAGTTAATGTGCAGACTATAAAACATTGTGTTCAAGTCTCAGTAATACTTTTTCAAAGAGAAGCATTATCAGCAACTGGAATTTACCGCAGCAGCTCTGAAGTATACCAATTAAGAAATTATTTAAGAAGCATGTGAATGTTCAAAATAGTTCAAATTAATTAAGGAAAACTGGATTCAGTAGAAACACCTCACATGTAGAGTGGTAAGGGCTCCCATGCTCTGTTTCTTTCTTTTTTTTCCATTTCAGCAAATATTTTAGAAACAGTATATGCATCTTGTCTTCCATAAATAACACAACAGCTATTAAAATAAGGGAGAACACTGAATTATTCCCTGCAGTTAAGAATGCAGATGCTAGTATTGCTCAAATCACTAAACTGCCAATATAACACATTCATAAAGTATTTTTCCTTTGTAATAAATTAAATTTGTTGAAGAACACAGAAGTAGTGTGTGTCCATGAATCCAGAAAAAACACCAATAAAAACTGAAAGGCTCATGCAGTTGTTAATATGTTACTTAGTTTAAAGAGAAAGGATATCACAGTAAAAATATTACCATTGTCATGTCTTTCTGGGAATATAAATATAGTTTTAATGTTTTTGTAAGCAGTTAAAAGTCAGCGCTGCCAGGTGCACATACTGTTTAATGTATATGCACGTTATGTTTCTCTTTTAAGGCTGTCTATATTATTGAATTTTATAATGCAACAAAAGTCATGTTGCCTGTGGTGATGACTGAAAAGGAACAAAGTTATTGATAGTTCTTAAATAATACAGTAATTCACTTATAGTTAATTTATAAATGAGTAATCATAGCTAAACTGTAATGTTTTGTGTTATTGGAGGACTGCAATGGCAAAATATGAGGGAGTTATAAAAATATAAAAATATGTTTACATGTATTAAGTTTATTATGCCATATTTCCCTAAAGTCTTGTTGATAATGTTTTGGTAGAAGGGCACAGCTAGAAGTCAAACTATGTTATTGCCATAACATTTAAGTACCATGCAGACATTACTGCTGCTCACTGTTCTCCATTATTGCTGAACAATGCACTTTAACTACTTTGTCTACAGGATGGTCACCACTACTTAGTAACAGAGCTAGATAAACATTATATGACTACTACACATGCTCCATCTTGTTATGTTGAGTATTAACACAGCTGCTGAGCTTATAGGTGTGTGTGTGTGTGTGTGTGTGTGTGTGTGTGTGTGTGTGTGTGTGTGTGTGTGTGTGTGTATATATATATATATATATATATGTATATATATATATGTATACATATATATATATATATATATATATATATATATATATATATATATATATATATAAACATGCAATGCGATGTAAACAGACTTCTAATGCTCTTTACTATGGCAACTTAAGCCAGAGAGTCTATATTTAGGAAATAATTAAATGTTGCACCAAAATTAAAAAAAAAAAAAAAAAGACTCCAAGGTATAATGCTGATACCACAAGTGTTAAAAATATGAAACATATACTGAATATAATTACAGGTATTCCATTAAGGACCCACAAGAGCCAGCTTAGGCGAATGACAACAGATCACCAGCCAGTTCATCAATATTTTGATTAGAAACTTGTGCCTTTCTGTTTTGAACCCAAAGAGTAATACTCAAATCAAATTTTAAAACATTAATGGAAACCATATGAATGCATAACAGGCCAACAAAATATAAACAGTCACTTATACAATACATTAGCTTAGTACCACCTAAAAAGTCTCTGAGTCATGACATATAACAGATTACAACAGTTACAATTTGGAGCAGAAAGATGGTGAACTCTGCAAGTCTACAGAACTTAAATTGTGCATACTCAGCTCAGTTCACTGCTTCTATTCCCTCTAGAGCAGTCCAAATTTCTGACTGAGTCAAACAGGGAGTCTGCCTTGTGAAGCTAATGTCATCATGCATGCTGTGACACATGATGGCGTCAGCCATAACTTAAAATTGTAAACAAAAAAAATTGGAACTTGAAGGGACCACTCAGGAATTCGTGGCACCCTGTTATTGTACCCTCAAAACTGGTAAGTTCCAAGGAATTAGGTATGGTTGAGAGGTATGATACATGTGCATAAATACACACACACACTCAAAGAGATAGGCAGGCACACACACACACACACACACACACACACACACACACACACACACACACACACACACACACACACACACACACACACACACACACACACACACACACACACACACAAATTGGAACTTGAAGGGATCATGTGTAGAATTATTACCCTCTATATTTTCAATTTTTTTGTATTTATTTGTTAACTATATAAGCCCACTGGGCACAACTGCCCTGTTCAGCTGTGTCCCTGGAGAACTCTCTGGTTAAGTGACTTGCTAAAATCACACAGATGGCAAATGGAGGCTGAGGAAGTCAGACCATGGCCTATAGGAAGCAGCTCATGATCTTAATCCTCTGTGATGATTGCAGACTGATGAATGATTAGCATTTCTGCAGATTTACAATATAGCTTCCAGAAATTGGTGCCATAATTGCAGAGTATAATGACACAAGCCTTAACAAATGTGATACACAGGCATAAGATTTCCATGCCTGCAAACAATATGCACCTACATGTCAGGTGTGCTACAGATTAGACTGCTGCAGTATGAACCCACTGGGTTAAATTTATTTGTCAATCTATGCGCCTGAAACACTGTTATCCAATATAAACCTCTTTCAGCATATCTACTATAGTTCGTGTTTCTGGATCTGCATATCCTGTGATGTGCATGTATTCATGCAGAGATATAAGCTGCAAAATGGATGTTGCTCACTTTTAATGGATAATGGCACATTTATTTGCTTTGTAGCATTAGTAGTAGTTTAGTTTCTCTGTACTTGCTTACTACAATTTGTACCACAACTTTTAAGGATATTCCACACTACATGCATTAGGCCTTGGACATAGTGGAGCTAGCTAGTTGAATAAAATAGATAAAATACCTGGTGTTTGGCAGCTTTGTAATGCAATGTCTGGCCTTTATGCTACTGGTTGCTTCCATAGGTTCATAGGTGTTTACTAGGCTAATGACCACAAGGGTCTTTTTAAGTCTAGCCATGCATTCCAAATTTCTGACAAGTTCTGGTACCCTTAATAAGTGTAAGCGGGGGCTTTGGAAATGAAACATTTAAAATCATGGGCCTGGGATATGAACTATTTACATGTTGCCTGTATGCATTAGAGACATAGGAGTTAAACCAGGGGTGAATTTCCTGTTCTTCATCCAATTGTCCAAGTTACACTTGAAATAGGTTAGGGAGGAACTTGGCTTCACATGGATATAGAGCCTGTTCCAGAGAAGGTGTAGTCTATGGGATATATACCTGTACCTCCAGAAGATCCTATTTATATCACAGGTAAGGTCTAAGTCTTTAGTATGGGTAATCCTGGTGTTTGTTTTGTGGATATGCAGGAGGTCCATCAGAGTGGGGTCTGACAATGCTTGTATGCCAGTCATAGATCTCCTCTCAGCAGCCTGTAGCAGACAGAATACAGGGATAGGGCCTTGAGGTATTCTGCAGAGGACATGTTACTTATGACTTATATTCTTTTAGTGAGGAACCAACCTTTGTGGATGTTCCAATTGCTGGATGTGCCTGGTTAGGTAAATACCGGGGGGGGGCATTGTACTCAATGATAGGTCTGATGAATGCCAGATACAGTGAAACAATGACTTATTTGGACCTAGATACCATACCTTTGTCCCATGATCCATGAATGGCAACTCGGCACCGTGAAAATCTACTGCCAATCATTAGCAGACCGGAGTTCCGCTGTGGCGACCCCTAACCGGGAAAAGCCTAAAGATAACAACATTTAAGTGATATTTTAGCAGCCATTACAGAAAACATCAGTCCGCATTAACATGATATATTCTCAATGCAAATTACAGTTTTAGCATTGCACATTTTGAAGCATTCTGAAAAGTATATCATGTCGCATTGGAGCATACCACCTTCTGGAAATGGATACAGGATGTTTTTTTTTGAGGAATAACATTTGTACAAGAAAATATATTGAGTTGAGGCTGAGGGAGATTAAGTATAGGGAATAAGATAGTGAGAGGAATTTCAAAGTGATTAACTAAGGGTGCAGTACTTCTGTCTAAAAGCAAGGCCCTTTATGTCTACATAGGGAAAAGGAAATTTAGATGAAATGGAGAAAACCAAGGTCCTTTGCGTCTACATAGAGAAAAGGAAATTTAGATGAAATTGAGACCTTCAGAGACATATTTGTAAAGGGAGAGGGTACACTGACAGACGTGTTTTTGAAATATGATTTTAGTGAAAACTTGAAGAAGTTGGGTTTACTGATTTGTTGAAGAGAGTTAGGTAAGGAATTCCAGATTTTAGCAACATAGCTAGAGTAAAGGGATTCACTGTGGAAGTTAGAGGAGGAAGTGATATAGGTCAGGAATTTATTAGAAGAGCAATGATTTAGTGTTCTTCTGCTGTTTCTTTACAAATACATAGGAGAAGACAAATGACTGCAGTACGGTGCTAGAAAGTTGCACTTTATTTAACTGAACACGTGTACTTACTGCTGACTGCTTTAGGGACATGTCCAAATTCTGATGGGCGAGTCACAGCATACAGAATGTGCACCTATAATATATGTGTTTTAACTTGAATCATTTTCTACAAATTCAACAACTTCTAGGTGCCTTTACAAGTTTAAAAGTGACCAGTTTAAGTTGTTCCAACTTTACATTTGTGGAGATGCAGGAGACTGATCTTGACTGTGCAAGTACAGCCTGTTACTTTCCTACAACTTACAACTGGCTGACCCGTGTCACTCCTCTTCATTCTCATCTTCTGTACTTGTCCACAACTATATTTACCATGTCACTTTCATGTCCCTAATCACATTTGTTTCATTCTTGAATGCAGATAACAATACAACTTATCAAAAAGCCACCCCATTGTAAACACTACCTTATCAGTAAACATATCAAAGTACAAATTAAATTTACTTCCTTCTAAATATTTCAGATTATGCCATATACTTCTGCCCACAATCCCAATGTATCAGAATTTTAGAGCATCTAACCTCTTCATCTTCATAATCCAGCTGCAGACTCCAAAACACTTAATTAACTTTAACTTCCTTCCAACATCACTTTCTGTGCATGCACTTACTTCTCCAGACAGCAATCACCTCCCATTCCTCAAATAACCACAACAATGCTAGATTATTTTCAAACATTTCAGCCCCAATATACGTAGATTATTTCCAAATACCAGAATGCCCTGCCCCACCTCCACTCCACCCCTAGGGGAGAAATAAAAAATGATTAATAGCTAATTATCTACCTTTACATGCATTTATTAGTATGCCATTATCTCCAAGCTATGCTTATGTTGTTTCTACCCTTATTAACACTGTTATGGGTGAGAACTATAGTTCTATTCTCTGTACATTACATGAAAGCTAAGATACTGCATATCAGTTATCCAAGACTGGGTACAGTTTTCCCATCCACTGATTAGACAGTAAACTTTGCCTTACACCACTCCACTCTCTTGCTATTAACTGTTCTTATTCTTGCAGTTCCAGTTTAACTATTCAACAAACAGACTTGCAGCTCAGCAGCAGATGCCAAACTTAATCCCCAGTACGAGTCATCCATGCCAACATATCTTGATGCGTATCTAAAGAAACACAGACACACAAAGAGGGTTAAATGGTTGCAGCTGTGTGTTTGTTGGCAATTGTCCTAATTAACTGATTAGAAATGAATTGTTTCAGGAGATGTGCACAAGGCAAGAATTTCAGAGAGGTTATTTTATATATATATATATATATATATATATATATATATATATATATATATATATATATATATATATATACAGTGGATATAAATGAGTTAATGTCAGGAAAATTCTACTAGGACAGCTGAACTTTATTTGGGGTTAATCAGAGTCTCTTTAATTGATAGCAGGTGTGTACCCAAGAAGACTGAATGCTGTAATTAAATCAAAAGGTGCTTCAACAAAGTATTAGTTTAAGGATGTGTACACTTATGCAACCGGCTTATTGTACTTTTTTTTTTTATATTTTCCCCTAACAGATTTGTTTGTTTTTCAATTGAATTGTACAGGTTATAGGTCACATTAAAGGTGGGAAAAGTTTTGAAATGATTTATTGTGGTCTCATTTTTTATATCACAAAAACCTGGCATTTTAACAGGGGTGTATACACTTTTTATATCCACTGTACATATATATATATATATATATATATATATATATATATATATATATATATATATATATTATGTAGGTATATGTAAATTGATCTAATGTTAATAATGTTAGCATTAAAAATATCTAATGAAAAATACCTAAGACACAAAATATTGACAAAACCGATGTTATAGCAAGAAAGGATATATGCCCTTTCCATACTGTAGTTTGATATCAGATTTGGTACATTTAAGTAGCATGGGGTGCAGGGGGGGTTTGTCCCCCTGCAAAAACATTATTTTGGTTCTGTTCAGTTTTTGTCTCTATTTTGTGCTTAGATATTTTTTGAGAATATCTTTCATGCCAAAATTATTAGCATTAGATCAATTAAGATATAGGTTCATAGGTTCATAGGTAGGTGCCAGGCTATTGGCCCTAGGGCCTATATAAGCCTAGCCAAACTGTACCCTGGCTTTTGCCACCTAAGAAAATTATTTTCCTGTGCCCCTGTCAAGCAGAGTCACAGAAGTGATCCCCAGGGTGAATTTCCTATCTCCCATTCAATCATCAAGATTTTTCTTGAAGAGTGCTAATGAGGTTGTTTGTTTGATATAGATAGGTAGTTTGTTCCAGAGTATGGGAAGTCTCTGAGACAGGAATCTATCCTTCCAACATGTTCTGTTTATTGTGGTGACAAGGTTTAGGTCCCTAGAGCGTGTAGCTTGGAGGGTTGGGATTTCTTTACATGGAGCATGTCCAATAACTCTGGGTTTGACAGCTTTGTATGTTAGGCAGAGATCGCCTCTGAGTAGGCGATATGCAACAGAGTAAAGCTAGAGTTTTTTGAGACGGTCTGCATAGGGCATCTGTTTGAGGCCGGTAATCCTCTTTATGAGGTATTTCTGTGGTCTTTCCAGTTGTTGTAGATGTCTTGTGAGGTACATACCAAAAGGGGCATTGTACTCTATAATGGGTCTAATGAGTGATGAGTAGAGGGGAGCAATGACCTCTTTTTTCCTGGATGAGAAACCTTTTGTGATGAGGTGTGCCACATAGAAGAATTTCCTGACTACTGTGGCAATGTGATATCCATTTATACATCACTGAAATATCACACAGCAGGCAGCACTGATAATATCTGTCCCTATAACATTCACAAAATTCCCATAACAATTTAATCTTAATCATTTTCTTCCTTGGGCCATTATCTGCCAGTGGGAGGTACCAGTCTGGACAGTCCACGGCTGCCCCTCTTTGGGGTCATCTGCTTTGTGGGAGTAGGGTGACATTGTATCACCCTCTCTCATCTACAGTACCCAGCTGTGAGTTAAAGTTCTGCTACCAGTTGAACTCTCCATCTTGTACCCTTATGTGCAGTGTTGTAGGTAAGAGCTACATTGCTGCATTACTCTTACTCTTATTTGCAGCTCCCTACATATGAATTGTTGTACCACATTTAACTTTTGCTGTCTCCTGCAGTGTTCTTGGCAAGACCTAACTCACTTATTTCCTAATCTAACCTTATTCTCCTTCTCCTATATGTAGCTACCTAGTTGATGTCTATACATTCTCCCCAACTACCACATAACAATATTAACTGCATTCTTAACTTAAAACAATCTGTATCATCCTTATTACTTTGCTGTTTGTACTACCAGTCTAGGCTCACTTTCACATTTTGCACACAATCCTTTTTATACTTTAATTCTATTCCAGTACTTTCTTGTAACTAAAATCATTTTAACAGGTACACATTCTATCACATCACATCTCGAAAATACATCTCTACTTATTCTGTTATTGTCGTTATGTTGCCTAAATTGTTGCTCCAAATATTTTTGTGTTCTGGATTTGTTATCAAAAACAGTTGCTTAACAAAAATCTTTCTAAAATCATGCATATTATCCAGGTACTTTTTTTTTTTTCATAAGCACTCTGCAATTGCACCTCTTCTTGTTCTGTGTCAGCCCATTTAAATAATTATTACTTCTTAACAAGATCTATTTTGTCTTTTATTTCTACTCTAGTTTTAAACTACTCTTTCATTTTATCCCACTCACTAAATACACCCTATGGAGTACTTTCTATCTTACCTAATAACTCCTGAATAATTTCCACTACCCATTCCATAAATTCCTCTCTTCTTAACAGGTAGGTGGGTAAGCACAAGTGTCTCAACTTTACTTCACTACCCTGCATTTGTATCTCAGTAATTATTGGTGCATCATCTGAAATAGTTATTGGATGCATATCAAAGTCCTCAATTAAATGCATATGTTCCTGTGAAATATAATTTCTGTCTAGTCTAACCCAGTTATCATACCTCGGGGAATAACATGTAAATTCTCTCAGAATTCGTAATACTGAATTCATGTCTCTCATACCAAGTATTTTCATAATTTTCTGAAGAAAAATGTACCATCATCTGTTATATTTTCACTTCTAGGCCTCCCAGGTACATCCTTATTGTTGCAAATCAAATTATCCACCTATAAGTAATATTCCCCACTAAAAGCTGATTATTTCTCCCCCCAATTTTTTAAGCTCCATAATAGTGGTTTTAGGTGGAATAGAAATACATGCCAGCATAATCTTCATCCTTTGCCAGTAACTCCTTACTACCACAAATCTGGCATTACTATCTTTGTTTTCCTCTTCTATCACTGCTGGAGCTCCTGTAGCAATTAATATAACTGCTCTTCTTTTCCTTTGTCCCAGATATTCTGCAGAATATCTGCAATAAAATATTTTCCTTATCAAATTCACAGGCTCAGTGTTATTTGTACTATGTATTTCTTAATATTGTTAAGTATTCTTTCCTTTTTGTCTATACCTGTGAGACCATTCACATTCCAAGATAATATGAAAAGTGTTGTCATGGTAAGAAGGCATTATTCCAACCTATTATATATGGCAGCTTTTTTAATCGGCTATTAACAGCATTTGTGATACATGAACCCGTTAATGTTTGGCAGGTTAATCCTTCATACAGTGTTTTCTTATCATCAACATTGGACCCTATTTCATATTTTACAAGACTTTTTGTTTTAATAAAAACCCTCAAAAAATGAACACATACCCAGAATACCCCCACAATCTCCCCCAGAATACCATCATAATATTTTAACTTAATACAAACACAAATAATGTCCACCTTGAAATAATGAAGTTTATCCCCAATAGGTAAATTTGCTAAGGCACATGTTATTGCCTGTGTTTCTGCTTACACTAATTGATGTCTTTTCTTTTTAATCTATATCCCTCCCAAGATGTGGAAAACAACTTGCATGCTTTCAGAACTTACTAATTTTTGGCTTCAAAGAAAGCAGTGTTTTGCCTTTTATTACTCTATTGTCAGCTTGTCTCTGTGGAAACATAAGAAAAAAATTAAGAATATAGTCCTTTGCTATAGCCTGAAAGACAATCTGAAACTTTTACTATTAAAGGAAAACGTTTCATTATACTCAGTGTTCTCACATTTGTTAAAATGTGTGATTAAATTAAGCCAAGGGTCTTAATCCAGAAATTCACCTATGCTAAAGTAAGGGAAAACATATCAGCTATAAATATATTATGATCTGGGTACTTTTTCACCTCAGCCCTACCTCAAAAAGCCAAGATTGTAACCTATTAAATTAAACATGCTTTTGTCTAGCTTTTCTTCTCTTTTTTGCATTGTAATGCCTACATTTCTTAATACCAAAAAGATGAAAGAAATTAAGAGAAGAGGAAAAAGAAAAAATAATCTGTTTACTTTAGCAACTTTATCCTGTACAAGAATAACTAAAAATACTTTAGTGTAAAATATGCAGTTTATATTGTGAAGTTTCATAGACGTACTGTTAAGAACAGAAAGTGTTTTACTTAATTACCTTTTTCCCACTTCTTCTCCTTCCCCCAGAGTCCTTCCAAACATTAATGACAGAAGTGAATCAAATACTTTTCAGTTTCCCACAAGTTTAACAAAGTTAACAAAAGTCCACTCTTTCTACTTATTCTTATACAGCCATATTTCACAAATGTGACTAATGCTTTGCTGCCTCACATTTATTCACTAATTTCCATGTTGCTGGTCTTCTTCCTGTTCATCTCCATCTCCCAACTCCAGATTTCAGCTCAATTCCAAGATATTCCCAGTTTGTCTGGTCAGCTCCTGTGCGTTTCTCTGTCTCTCAAGCATTTTCCTTTGGAGCAGTGGAAAAGGTTTTACAGGCAAAGTCTCCTTGTGTGCTATATTATTAGAAGAATGACAAGTAGAGCCACTTCTGCTTGATGGCTCACCTTTTGTTGGACAAACTTTTACATTTCTTCCTTAGCCTGTTTTTCACCAAAAAATTACTTTAATCCTCCAGGAAAAAAGACAGCTGGATACAGCAGCTTTCTCACACGTGCCTCCTGACATTTCCTGATTACTGAAATAGATTTGTTTCTCTTCTACCTGGTGAACAGTGAATAATCATTTTCCACAAACACTCTACTGTATTCATTTTTTAATACTTTGCCCTTTTTGCCATAGTTTTGTCAAGATCAACTCTTTCTGCTGGTAGGTTTGCATCTTTACTAATAAAAGCCTTGGCTGCTTTCTCACGGCCAGATTTGAAGTATAAACATGGTGTGCCCTTTTACTGAACAGTTCCTGCTGTTAAGTATTATTATTCCAGTTGTTTATTTCTGCCTTCATAAAATTAATGTAGTCCGTTCTGTCTAGTTTCTCTGGTGCAGCAGAAAATCTCATTTTTTTTTTCCACATGTGCTCTGTCCTCTAATTCTACCACTTTTTGAAACAACTTTTCTTGGGCAGTGTCATACTCAGCCAGTCTTTTATTTATGTTGACCTCTGATTTTTCCAGTTTTATCAGCTCATCTGAATTTCTCTTTAAAGTTTCTTCCATTTTTTTACAGATTTTTGTTGTTTGAGTTGATATACTCCTTCAGTATTTTGCTTATTTTATTCAGCTCTGAGCACATTTGACTTATTTTTTTCTCTAGATTACTGGAAGCCATGTTTTGCACCAACATTTGAGCTTGAACTGCTTTTTCTGAACAGCTGTGGGATTCTTCCCTGTCAGTGTTTTCTCTTCAAATTTTCTACTTGATTTTCTTTCAGGCTGTCTTAATTTCTTCTTCTTTGTTAGCATCCAGGCAGTATAGTTACTAACCAGTAATTGAATTTATTCATGCTGACAATATCACTGGCTGTTGTTTTTCAGTTTCTTTTTTCACTCTGGAAGACCTGATGTTAAGCTGTTCATCAGTGTGCAGCCATCTTGGATGTCAGCAAGAAATTCATCTTGTGACATAGATAAATTCAGCCTTAACTAGATTATGATTGATGTCTGCATACACAATGCTACTAAAATTTCAGTTGCCCTTATATACTAACCCCCTTTTACCAGCTGTTTCGGTTAACCTCTTTCATTTACATTCAATACACCTCATACATCATAACCTCTTAGTGCAAGAAATTTGGAAAAAGCCTAAAATAATGGGGGGGGGGGGCAATAGTCCAAAAATAGGGACATATTATAAATATTGAACTAATAAACTTAGAAAATTGCTAAAATAATAGGTTTTGTGTTAGCATGCATTTTCTGGAGGATATAAAGTCTGAATCTCAAATGTATGTCATTATTTAGTGACTTCAGTCCTCTATGATTTCTCAGAAAACCACAATTTTTTTGAGGAACAGACCAAAGATATGAGGCAAAAATCTGGACATTCAGAGAAAATCTGTACAGTTGAGAGGTATGATACACCTTAATTGATGAACCACCTTCATCCTCCTTAGAAGTATAAAAATCAACATTCTTGACCAAACCAGAAAATACTTAGTTGGCACTCTAACAGACTTTGGTCTAGCTCTTCCAGTGAATGATCCCACAAAACTCAACCTACACTCTTCTGACTATTTACTGTTCATTGTAGTAATCACACATGAATAAAAAATTCACACTGTAACCATATAACTGTCTAACCTCAGTGACCATGCCCCATGACTTTCTTGAGATCTAATAAAAAATCTAAGGCCCAAGTGTTTTGTTTATACCAATAAGAACAAAATCTTCTAACTACAGTCACACATTGAAATCTGAACTTTTATCCTTAAAAAAGTTCCAGTTTTACAAATGGACATAGAAAAAATATTGGCAAGCAGCAGTCACAGGGACCACCATATATACCTTTATGTGGGCATACTTAAATGTTCTAGCCACCCTTTATGAGTACTTACTAATACCTGCCTCCCCCTGATGTAAATTTGTGTCTACCCACACAGTCAAGACTAGCCTTAAAGGCAAATAAAGTAGTACTTGCTTGGCTAGTAGTGATAACTTATTTCATTGGCGAGGAATACATTGTGTGTGTGTGTGTGTGTGTGTGTGTGTGTGTGTGTGTGTGTGTGTGTGTGTGTGTGTATATATATATATATATATATATATATTTATTCATATATTTGCACATATACATACATAAATATGTTGCATATACTTCATGCTAAGTAAAGTAAATCCCTAACCCCATTCAAACACAATTTAGATTCATGGAATGATAACTGTAAATACACCCCAGATCTGGCCCTACAATCCCTTACGGAAAGGGCTGGCAAGTAGTCGGAATCGTAGTGCCTAGGGTATTAAAGATTTACTCAGTCAACTGCCTAGTAATAACTTATGAATGTATAAAAGGTGTTAGCATTATCTCTCTGTGTGTTCACATGTGCATACATTTCCATAACTGTAACACCAATGCTAGGAGGGATACAGAAAATATAATGAAATTAAAATGAATGGAAGCTGCCCCTGAAGACTGTAAACTGGATATTTCAGAACAGCTTACCATGAATGCGTGAGCTGCAACTTTAAATCCAGAGCTCACCAAACACCTTTCTGTCTTAGTATTATAAGAAAGGATTAAGGCTCCTGTAAACTTACACCCAAATAGTTAAACTGTTAAATTAAATTGTGCTAGATGGGTGATGGATGGGCCCTCAGAAGCTAGCTACTTTGATGAGATCTACCAGACAAGGAGACAACTCTATCAACTAATATAGAAGTATAGACAGTATGAATCTGACTACATCTAGAACTTGAAATGCACCTTCGTCAAGGTCAAAAAATAAAACTGTGTGGTGCTAAATGTATTATCTTCTCAAATGTCATGTGGGCATGAAATGTCCAGCATCCAATGGATGTCCTGCTGAGACGATGGCTGCATGCAGCAGTCAAAGAAGTAAGGAATACATTATGCCCAATACCCTCCCCCCTGCAAGTCATACTATTAATTGTAAAACAGTCCAATTTCCACAGCCAAATGCAATCAGCAAGACCCAAGTGTTCCCCATTGCTTGACAGTAGTGACAAAACTGCATGAACAAATCACTGAAGTCAAAATGCAAATAAAGAGGCTCAGAAATAGGTACTTCCCATGCCAACACTCAAACCAGTTAAAACGCTACAGAAAAAGCTCCAGTTAACCAACTGGCCTGTGGTCATTGCTAACAATCAAAGCAACACAATCAGAATTTTAAATAAAATAAAACTTTGCATCAGTTTACAAGCTATAGGAAAAGAAAAACAGAACCACAGTAATAACTATTAGAAACACAGATTGTTTGGCTACAGGTTAGAAGCACATTCCCTATGTCATAATCAAGAGATAATTTTTGCCAAGGTGAAGAAGCTAAATAAAAAATGTTGATATTTAAGAGCATCAATTACAGCTTCTCATTGAAAGTCATTGGAGAACAACTTTAAGATCTTTACTTCATTTGTTGACTGTATTTTGTACTAGTTAGTCTATTTTTATCCCAAGCTCCTCATGTTGATGAAGTACATTTTAAACTTCTAAATATTCTTAATTAAATATTGGACATATGAATGTAGTTTTGGCTGCTTCTTTCTGAGATCAGTAGACACGTCTTGAGAAAATAGTATATTACGGTACTTTCATTTTACTTGGTTTCACTTTTTGAATTGTGACAGATTTTGCTAACAGTCATGGTAAAGTAGGAGTTTTATGTACCTCTACTGAGCAGTTTCTGCAGCTGTGAAATCTTTTCTAATGTTTTATTTATCCTGTGTGGATGAATAACAATATAATTTAAGAATTATATTGTTTCCTTAGGATCTCGCTTCTAAGACCATATTGCATTTCTGACAGATCCCTTGTTTTCTGTTAAGGTGTTTATAAATGTGATCCTTAGTTCTCAGCTGTATAGAATTCACTTGTGTTTTTATGGCAGCAGTATACGGTAACAGTTTCTGCAGAGAAGAGTTAACAACCATTAGAATATCTCTTAAATCATGGACAGTTAATGGCTTCCCTGCTTGGCCTCTGCATGTAGCACTGGAACCCTGAGATAAGATATTAGTTTTAATTCCAGATCAGGTATCTGAGCCTTCGTCCAATAGAGCTGATAAAGCAATGTGTCTTGGCACAGGAGATTTGGAGAATTTTTTGCTGAGGATGGGTCCCCCCTCCCTTACTTGTATGATATGTATACATATAGGGCCAGATTCAATAAAGTCTACACTAAATATACACTAAGAATACATAATATGTATTCAAGAGCATTCTTATCACTTTTTTTGTGCTTTCTAGTCTCTCAGATCGATTACACTGAGTGTACACATAGTCTACACTTTGTAGTAACCTTTATGAATCCGTGTCAATATTTAAAACTGCAAAAATATCAGTAGGAAAACTAAAATTAGGAGGAAGAACATGTGAGTTATGTCTGTGTTGTCTGTTCACTCAGTACAGTGTACACTTAGTGTAGGCACTATTGAATCCAATTTCATCTGGCTGAGACTCAGAGAATTTTAAATCCTTAAAACCAGACATAATGCTGGACATCTGCATTCTAAAAGTACATCTTTACTTTGATGGTTCGTTAAGGAACAGATACCAGGTAGACTCTTGGAAATTAAACCATCGTAAAAGGCAAGATTGTTGTGGGTTATAAATTATAGCAGGGCAGGTAATGTTGATGATTAAGACATTATCCCTTCTCTCCATTTGTATGTGCTCAGGCTGCACAATGAAGGAAAATCATAAAAAGATCTTGTGGACAGTACTGCAGATTACAATATGCATAACTTTTTACTTGCCTGCAAATAATGATGTGCTCGCCTTTTTACTTGCATGCAGTATTCACCCTGTGCTGTATTTTACTTGTCTATACCACCCACCCCCCCACACACACACACACACACACACACACACACACACACACACACACACACACACACACACACACATACTTTCTCTTTCTCTCAGGTTTAGCTTTTATTTTTCTCCATTACTGATGGTTGCTGCAGCATCAATGAACTTGATGCACACAGTGATTTTTTTAGGTTGTTTTGGAGATAACGTGAAGAATATTCTAGTATACTTTTAATTTTGGAGTAAAGTTCAGAATGTTGCTATCCTGTTCATGTTTCAACTTTACAATTGTTTAAGCCAGATAAAAATTGCTTCATAGGAAATGTAACATGATGTGGGTGTCAAATCAGGGTTGTAATATTTCAATACCCAACCCACCCCATTCTTTTGCTTTCTATAGTACACCCTGAATAGGATCGAATGTTCAACAGAATAAACAAAACTTCTTCTATAGTTGTCTTAAATCACTCACAGTTGCCATAAGTAACTCACTCACTTGTAAAACATCTTGACAGCAGTTAAATTATGGTTGCATAGAGGTTGTCATATTTTTACCCACAATGCTCTGATGTTATATATTCTTGATAGAATAATTACTCCATGGAAAAATAATTTGCTGTACAAACTTAGATAAAATGAACAGAAAGATGTTGCAGTCATGTGACATTTTTGTCGGGGAATCTGCTCCAGTGACAGGCCTTATGATTAGTACTGTTTTATTTGCAAAGTTTTTGCAGCTATTGTAGTTGTTTAGCAATTGGTTGGTTCTGGTCCTTTATTTATTTATTTTTAGTTTGTTAACTGCAGTGACAGCTGGTGACTTCAAATTAATGGGAGGCTGCAGGAGACAGCTGAATGGGTGGGGCCAATGGGAGGGGTGTGGCCAATTAGAAAGGGGTTGAGCTATACTCAAAACCACCACAACTGGAACTTTAATTAAATACGCTACCCTGGGTGCCAGTCATTACGAGAGTCCAGTCAAGACAAAATGAAGTACAGAAGAAATAATATTTCAATGCATAGGCTACATGACAACTTGCTTAATATCTAGATGGAAACACAGGTTGTGAGGCATGAAAAAATAAATTACTTTTTAAATACATTACTGAAATGCCAGTCAAAATCAAGAATAAAAAAAACAAGCAGCACTGAACTCAAACCACTTCTCCTTGCACTGCAGTTCTAATTATAATTTATATTCAGCTTTATAAAATTACCAAGTAACATGCTGAAAATAGCAATCTCTGTGATACCCCCACTTGTAAAAATGTTTCTTATCCAAAAAAGACCTGCTGCCTGACAACAGCTATCTACTTGTTTCATGGGGAAGACATGCTCAAAGTAAAAAATGAACAGCAAACAAGAAACAAGCTCAAGATAAATTGCTTAAAGGATTCCTGCACAAGTTATGGACCACACATGATAGATTGGCATTCTGTTTAGTTTACGGGTAAAGCCTGCAAAGATGACTGCAAGTCTCCAACAAAAGATGACTGCAAGTCTCCAACAAATGCAATGAGCTTCTGACAATACTGTAATCCTGTCCTTTATTAGAAATACTGTCATATGCATTTCAGTACCCAAGGCTTATACGTTATGTAAATATTCTCTGCATGGCAACAATGAAAAGGCTTTCAATGCTGGTAATTCTTTAACAGTATGCTTATTAAAGCTTACTTGCATCTTACAATCTCTGACAAGCTTACCTGATGGTCATTAAAGCATTGCTACTTAAACACAGAGCAACAGGGCACTGCAACAGCATGCATTTTCTGAATAATAAGAAGCATAAATCAACAGTATAAAAATATGACAGAAAACCAGAACATTCTGCAAAATCAAGGACAGATGAAAAGTTATGGTCATACTTGTGGTCTACCTTGGATGGGGGATACTCTGCACACTTACACTGCATAACTGCTCCTTACCTTCCTTGGACACATCCAGAGCCACTACAATGGGGAGTGGGGTGCAACAAGTATGTCACAATTTGAAATGTCTCTGGCTGATGGTGATGGCACTGACACTCATACCTCTCAACCTCAGAGCAAAAAACCTGGACAAAGCCATACATAGAACTAGAAGTGGGACAGAGGCCCAAAAATAAGGACAATTTTTAAATATTGCTCTTATAAACTTAGAAAGATAGTAGAACAGTAGTAGGTCTTGCATTAGTATAAATTTTCTGAAGGGTATGAAATTTGAAACTCGAATGTCTGCCATTATTTTCTAACTTCACTCTTTAATGATTTGCCACTAATTTGCCAGAAAACCACAATTTTATGAAAAACAGACCAAAAATGTGATGCAAAAATATAAAATTGCCACAAAATACAGCTGGGAACCTGTCAAAGAAGGGACACCTTTTTAATATTAACACTGTTAACTTGAGCAGCTAACAAAATAAGAGCATCTACATGCATTTCTGAAATAAAAGTAATCTATAACTTTGATCATTACAGTTATATATAATTGTAAGCCCTCCACATTTTCTTCCAATATTGCCATTTTGAGGAGGGATTATTAGGGGGAGAGCAACATTTTGAGCCAAAATTGGGGACAGTTGAGAGGTTTGCATATTCCTAATTCTATAAAGCGATTTGCATGTACATCTCAACCTCTTAATGCAGGAAATCTGGACAAGGCCAAATATATTGAGGGAATATAAAAACACTACTAAAAATTGCTCTTGTATAAACTTAAGACAGTTGATAGAATAACAGGTCTTGCTTTAGCATGCATTTTTCTGAAGGTTATGACATCTGAAACTCAGTGTCTGTCATTTAGTGACTTCATTCCTAAACGATTTGCCAGAAAACTACAAATTTTATGAGGAACAAACCAAAAATAAAAAGCAAATATCTATTCATTCTGCAAAAATCTGGAAATCCCCCCCTCACAAAATCATGGTCGAATGGAGCCTCGCCCCTACATCCATTCCAATGTCCCATTCCTTGGTTATTTTGCCCCATTTACCATCAACACTGTAATGTGCATACTGCTTTAATGCTGCGATGATTTGAATTTCATTTGAAAGTTTTATTTTGCATTTTACAGCACAAACCCTAATAGCTATCTGCTAAACAAAGCAATGCAGTCTCACAATGAAAATAGACTTAGCATTAAAACTTCTCTGTCCTTGAAACTCACATGCATTGAAACAGCATTGAAACCTACATTCAAAGAAAATACATTTTGCCAGTGGCAGATAAAGATTAACTTTGGGCTGTTTTCAAATCATAGGCCCCTTGAACACAAAACATACACATGCTCTTTTGATACACCTTCCTGATTGTATTAAATTATATTCCTTGTACAATACAGTACAGTTGTAGAGGGTATTTTAAATTTGTTTTGAACATTTCCCCAGTAAACAATAAAACAAAATGCATGCACCAGTGATAAAACTGCCCAATTCAGAACATTTCCATCATAAAAGTCTACTCAACCTTCTACAGTCCACCAGTATCAGTAAATATGCGCAATCTCTGAAGAAGTAAAAGTCATCTAAATAATTCCACATTAAAGAAATCTGTAACTAATGAAGAGGTTGCTGCTAGCAAACAACTTTATATGCCATTGTTTCAAATGCAAATAAAGTGCCTGTTGCCCTTGAGGAATAAATTGCCTATGTTCATTAAAAAAATGATAAGCTAGTAATATTGCAATAGGGAATGGATGGCAAACTGATAACAGGTTCATAGTTACTAGGTATCTTCGCCAAAAAGGACTGCACCATCCACCCCCTTTACAACACAATACAGTATCAGCAATGCATCTACCTACTGTGGGAGTAGAACCCACAGCCTTCTGTATCAAAAGCAAGTACACAACCTGGTGTGCTATTAGCAATGCAAGCAAACTCAGCATAAGCAGCACTAAACTTTTGTTCCCCTGCAGCTCTCAGCTCCTTGTAAAAAATACTCGACACTCAGCTGTATCTCTGAAGTTTGCAGCACAAGAAATCTGGAAAAAGCCGAAATTTATTGGGGGGGGCAAAAGCCCAAAAACCAGGGACACATCGTAAACATAGCTTGTATAATATTGGAAAGTTGCTAGAATAAAATGCTGTGTTACCACCATACATTTCACTACCAAGTCTTGAACCCAGGGGACCCTGTGCAAAACAGTCAGAGAAACATACCACAATGCCATATCAGCTGTTTTGTGAAAGAAAAGAAGACTGAAACTTAAATGGCTACCATTTAGTGAATTCAGGCCTTACCATAGCTGTCAACCTCTTAGCACAAAACACCTGAACAAAGCTAATAATGGGGGAATACAGCCCCCAAACATATTCAGTGAATTCAGTTCTCACCATAGCTCTCAAACTTAGCACATAATACCTGGACGAAGCCAATAATGTCATACATACATTCCCAAAAATAGGGACAAATTTCAAATATCCATGTTATAAACTTAGAAAATTGCTAGAATAAAAGGTTTTGTGTTACCATGTACTTTCTGAAAAATATGAAGTCTGAAATTCAAACGCCTGTTATTTTTAAACATTTGTTAACCAAGAAACTAGTCTGACTTGGAACAAAAGCCAATTTTTATCAGAGCAGGGAGAAACACTCCAGACACATCTTTGTAAGATGGGAGGACATGCAGACTCCACACAGAAGGCACCCAGCCAAGAATCAAACCAGAAAACCTGTAGCTGTTAAGCAACAATGCTACCAGTGCACCACTGCACTACAGACTTTCCAAGGAAAAATGAAGATACAGAAACCATACATTTTATGAGGAACAGAACAAATATGAGGTAAAAATCTGCAAATTTTTTACAAATGGTGGTGGGTAGGGAATTCAGGCCCTCACCACCTGCACCCAAAGTACAGGGTTCAAGCCTGAGTATTCTCTACCAACCACCATGTGTACTCTCTAGCCACCAGTATATAGCAACTGGGGCATTGCACACACACACACACACACACACACACACACACACACACACACACACACACACACACACACACACACACACACACACACACACACACTCCTCAGAAGCTAAATCCTCTGTACCTGCAAGGCTCCTTGGCAGCTACATCCTTCATACCTGCAAGGCTCCTCAGCAGCTAAATCCTCCGTACCTGCAATGCTCCTCATCAGCAGCAGCTAAATCCTCTGCACCTGCAATGCTCCTCATCAGCAGCAGCTAAATCCTCTGTACCGCTAACGACTGGTTCCTCGACAGCAACTACGTCCTCCGTACCTGCAAGGATGGTTCCTCAGCAGCAGCTAAATCCTCTGTACCTGCAAGGTTAATGGCTGGTTCCTCAGCAGCAGCTAAATCCTCTGTACCTGCAAGGCTAACGGCTGTCCTCCGTACCTGCAAGGCTAACAGCTCGTTCCTTGGCAGCAGCAGCTAAATCCTCCATACCTGTAAGGCTAATGGCTGGTTTCCTCTCAGCATCAGCTGGTTTCTGTTCTCCTGGCATGTGAGAGTAGGCTGGAGGCTCCAGCCTGCGGGCGATGCAGTCCGGTGTTCTTCCGTTCTGTGCAGTTGTCACCACACAGGATTCTGGGGCTGCAGGGCAGAGATGCCTTTTTCCTTTATCTAGACTGCCTAACACAGCACTCTGGAGTTCTGTGAGTACCAGGAACTCCAAGCATGCATGTGTGGAGTTCCTGGACTTGCGATTTTTTTTTTATCTTCTTTTCTTCCTTCTTTCTACAGGTGGGGGGGGGGCTGCAGTCCTATAGCACAAGCCACCCCTGGTTAACTGATAGATACTAACCTACCAAGACTGTATTCCGGCTCAGCCTGGGACAAAGTACAAAATAAAAAAAAATGTCATACACTAAGTACAGACAAATAAGTATATTGAAAACATACGTTCAGCTTACAATGAGTATAAATGGGCTTGAAGGACAACTATGTTTATCTACACAGTAACTCAAAGGAGAGATGTTTATTGGTTTCAAATGCCATACAAAGAGTAACACAAAGTTATTTACAAATGATACAATTTATGAAGGCTGAAGGAGAAAAAAGAAAAAATATAAGTGGGTGCTAATAAATGTTTTTATTTTTCTTCTCATTTAAGAATATGTCATGATAAAATGGCATCATCAGACTATACCTTTTAGGGTAACTAGGATAAGTTTTTCCTTTTTGCTGAAAGCATTTTCAGGAGGCCTTTCTGTAAGTATGACTTTTTAAAGGCTGGATATATATTTAGGGAGGTAGGTAAGTTGTTTTAGGCCTTTTGGGAGAGATTCCCATGTTTGTGGTGTCTTCATATAAAGTACTGTGGTCTATGTAGTGAGGTCTATTTGTGTGAGTATGAAGGGAGATTACACAGGTTAGAAGAGATTAAAGACTGTAGTTTAAGATGCACTGTGTGAGGTTACTAGTGAAGAATGGCAAAGATTTCAGGTAAACTAGTTTACAAAATTGTGACCTTATGCTAGGGTGTACTGGCAAAGGGAAAATAGACCTGTATTCAGAAAGTATTTTAGAACCAGTAAAATAGACAGGACCAGTATACCCAACCAAAAATTCTCAATAGAGGTAGGAAATGCACCAGAGAGAGGTATCTCTCTGCCTTATCAGTCAGCCAGCATCCTGTTGAATCCCCAAGAAATATATAGTAGACACTCCAAATAACCAGTTGACAGAAGTTCATTTCTCAGTCCTTTATTATTGGATCCAAGTGCTATTTAGTGTTACAGAAGATTACAGGGTTCAGTCACTGCTTTTATTGTATGGTACATGGGAGGGGCTAGGGCAGGTAGCCAATCGATATTTATAGGTGTTTAAGAGTGGGTTGAATCCTTTATTCAAAGTCGTGCTGAAAGATGAATGGAGTCCTTGCACTCCCTTTGGATTATCAGAGAGATCATTAACCACCAATCAGTATTGTTACAATTCCATGTATAGTTTAAATAACTTAAATAAACGCCAATCAGAATTGTTACAATTCCATGTATAGTTTAAATAATTTAAATAAAACATCAATCAGAATTGTTACAATTCCATCTATAATTTAAATAACTTTTGAGTGTTCAGTTACTAAAATGCAATGTGAAAAACAGGAGTGTCCACAAACCAAAGTAATTTAATTCACATGTTAAAAGTGTCAGATGGGTGCCTAAATAAGTTAAATCGACAAAACATTTGCAGGACTTTCGAATTTCTTCTTCAGGAATGCATCATACACTAATGGGAATTTTCAATAAGTTTCTATTAGGTTTTTAACAAAAATTCATAATTGTATTGATTCAAGTTAATAATCAAAATAATCAAAACTTAAAAAACTGAAACTGCTAAATACAAAGAAACTCAAATCACTTCAAATAAATTACAAATAAAAACTACAGATAAAAAACAACTTAATGAATTAAATGAGAAAACCTACCAGTAAAAAGTGAAACCGGGAGGAAGGTACAGAGGAGATAAAAAGATGTAATCTAGTATTCCAGAATTTAATCAAGAGCTATGGTGGAGATAATAGAAAAAAAAACATCTAGTACTCCAAAGCTTTAGCAAAGGTAGTAAAAAACCTTATAGTCCCAATCTATAAGCTGAGATGGTGCTGCAGAAAGCTAATTTGGAAATGGTATTAATCCTTAGTGATATTTATAGTGGTCAGGTTTTCTGAGGTTAAGGATTGGGATGATGGATTCTTTGGTATTCAATCCTGCCATATTAGTTCCCTTTTCTCCAGTAAATCAATGTGGTAACCATCCAATGGGTTTTTAGAAATATGGTTGAGGATGTGGAATTTTAAGACATTGTGCCCTGCATTGTACTTTACATGCACAGGAAGAAGGTTTGAAAAGTTGATGTATCTTAGGTCATGCAGGTATTTAGCCACTCTTGATTTTAGTTTGTTGACTGTTTTTCCTACATAAAAGGTTTTTCATCTAGTGCACTGTGCCCTATATAGCACAACTTTGGTGTTGCAGTCTCCCCTAACATGTGCGGGGAATTCAGTGTGGTTGTTGGGACAGTAAGAGCTGTTTTTTGGCTCATGTAACCACAGGGAGGGTTACTGCAAGGGAATATTCCTCCTGCCATAGTGGTCATTGGCTCAGTTTCTTCTAGAAAATCCCTGATGTTCTTACCTCTTCTGGGGCTGAAGTTCAGTCTGAGAGGGAAAAATGCCTGATAGTCCTGTTGTCTCCGATGATGGACCAATTCTCTAGAATGACTTTGATGGTTTCTTGGTAGTCCAATGAGTAGTTTGCTATCATGTTACAGTCCCATTTGTCATTATTCAATCCTAGGGAGGTCACACATGGGTTTCTGAATGTGGGAATTGTCCTTAGCTTGCCTTTAGACTTTTGTAGGGTAATGGGTGTTAAAATATCCTTAAGCAGCCTATTGGAGTACCCCCTAGCAAGGAAGTCTTTTTCTAGGTTAGTGATGTTCCTCAAGAAGTCTTCTAGTTCCTTTGATACTCTTGCTGCTCTGAGTCCCTGAGACTTAATAACATTTCTTTTAAACCTGTGGGGGGTGCATAATGTGTGCATGTCATAAAAGGTTTACCCTTGTAGGCTTATGGTGCAGATAATGCTATAGTTCAGCAGTGCCCGGGGTTTTGCTGACCATCACATCGAGAAATTACATCTTGTCCTGGATGTATTTTGTCGTAAACCGGAGGAAGTTCGTTGAGGTACTAATGTGGTCAATGAAACTGTTGAGCATGCTGAGGTCACTGTTCCAAATGATAAAGATATCATCAATATAGCAGAAATAGCACACCATATGTTGATAAAAGGGGGAGTTGTATATGTTCTCAGCTTCCCATTTCCCCAGTACTGTGTTGGCTAAGCAAGGGCCCATGATTGCCCCCATCCCTATGCTGGTAGTCTGTTTGAAAATGTGCTATTGAACCTGAAGTAACTGTTTGTTAGTAGAATGGTTAACAAGCATCTGAAAACTTCTGTTTCACAAGCCAAAGCCACAAAATGACTATTGTAAGCCTCAATCAATGCTTGGATACAGTAGTTGTGGGGAAGTACCGTGTAGAGGGCCTCCACATCAGTGGTGACCAGAAAAGAATCCTTGTCGACCAGGATGTTCTTGATTTTCTGGAGGATGTTCATAGAGTCTAAAATGAATGAGGGGTTATTCTCTGCAAGCGGCTTGATGTTGTAGTCCAGGTATAAGGCAATGGGTTCCATAATAGAACCGTTGCTTGCTAACACTGGCCTGTATGAGGATCAATAATTTTTTTGTGAGGTGTGGGATTCTGAAGAATTGAGGTAGCTTCAAGAACAGGACTATTAGAAAATCCACCAGTTTCTCACTGATCAATCTTTCCTCATAGAGGCTGGTAATTTCGGTGGTGATTTGTTCATATGCCTCAGTAACTTCTCCAAGACTTGTGTTGTGGTATTATCGGATATCTGCAAGTAGGTTCAGGATTTTCTGGTTGTAGATATCTGTATCAGTGACCATAATGCCCCCATCCTTATCAGCTTTCATTACACTCCATGTTTTGTGTTGTCTGAGGGAGATTAAAGCTCTTCTTTCTTCTTCGCTGATGTTAAACAGTCTTTTCTTTGGAGGTTTCTTGAAGATTTTTCTGAGATGTGATTCACATTTTCTTGAAATGTGTTTATCACTTGGTTGGGTGGGGGGAAAAAATACTCATTTTTTTCCATGAAACCAATCTCACTGTGGTGGTGGTCACCTCTGCGTCATCTTTTCTGTTCTCATAGAAATACAGTTTTAATTGTTATTTCCTTGTAAAGTTTTTTTAAATCTATGATTGTTTGCACCAGGCTCACACTCTGATGTGAGATTTATGTGAGTCCTTTTTTAAGTACCCTTAATTTGGTGCCACTGAGGGGGATCTGGGAATGGTTCCATATTTCTGTCAGTTTTTTTGTTGTTTCACCCTGATGTGTCTCCCTTGTGGAGAAGGTTGTCCTTCTTGGGGGTGCCACATGTGCTGTAACTCTCTTTTGCCCTGCCAGGTCCTGTCTTTCTGTTGGGGTTGATTCTTGGGGGGTGCCAGGGATCAAGGTTGGATAAGTTCCTGGGAGTGTGTTCCTTGTGGGACAGGATTCTGGTTGTTCTTTGGTCTCCATGGTGTACACACTCTGGTGTTCAGCCTGGTGTGTTTCCTGGGGGTTTGTTGATCTGAGTGTGCTCCTATTTGTGTGGTCCCCAGTTTTGGAGCTAGAGATTTCTGGCCAACTTGAAAATCCTGCTGAGGAGTAAAAGGGGTCACATTTTGGTTGTTTGTATGGTTGGATATGTGGTTGAGTTAAGTTACTTTATTTGGTTTAGGTTGTTGGGTGGTATCTTTGTAGTCTCTTATGATTTTCTTGAGTTTTCTTTCTTTGACTTTGGTCTCAAAGGCTGAGATTCTGTCTCTGATTTCCTTAAACTTCTCCTCATGCTTGGGAGAATCTTTTCACATGTCTTTGAACTTTTTCATGTCCAACAAAGTTATATCTTGTTGTTTCTTGTTATGCAATAGTAGTAGGTCAAACAGTTTTAAGCTGGTGTATCTTAGTATGGTGATCAATTGTTGATGGAAGTTTTCATCCAGGTTTCTGCAAGCGGTTGTTATCTCATTTGCAAACCTCTGGGGATTAGTCCCTTGTCACTGCAAAAGTTAAGGTAGGTCTCTTCGCATTTTAAGCAAATGAAATTCTTGAAGCTGTTTTCTAGTTGCCAGAGGTGGTTATCATTGGTTGACTGCTGGTGAATGTTGGAGTCAATGTTTCCTTGTCCATCCACCATGTTTAGTTCGGTAACCTAGAAACAATCTCTGTACCAGGTCAGATCCATGGTTCATAATATGTTCTGGTAGAGCCAAGCCCTACTGTGACCTCAACAGGGTTGAGATGAAAATCAATCAAATGGAGGTGGCCCAGACCTGCGAGCATAGCCCTCGGTGTAAAATAGGTCCGAAGGAACAACACAAAATGCTAAGGTCTACTTGCAAAGGGAAAGTAGATCTGCAGCCACAAAAGGCCCTAGTCCTTTTAGACTTAAGAGTGGTATTTTAGTACCATTAAAATAGACAGGACCAGTATACCCAACCAAAAATGCTCATTAGAGGTAGGAAATGCACCAGAGAGAGTTATTTCTCTGCCTTATCAGTCGACCAGTGCCCCATTGAATCCCCAAGAAATATATAGTAGACACTCCAAATAACTAAAGTTCATTTCTCAGTCCTTTATTATTGCATCCAAAGTGCTACTTAGTGTTACAGAAGATTGCAGGGTTCAGTCACTGTTTTTATTATATAGCAAATGGGAGTGGCTAGGGCTGGTAGCCAATTGGCATGTGTAGGTGTGTAACAGTGGGTTGAATCCTTTATTCAAAGTCGTGCTGAAAATGAACCCAGTCCTCGCACTCCCATCGAATTATCAGAGAGATCATAAACCACCAATCAGAATTGTTACAATTCCATGTATAATTTAAATAATTTAAATAAAGCACCAATCAGAATTGTTACAATTCCTGCTATAGTTTAAATTACTTTTGAGTGTTCAGTCACTAAAATGCAATGAGTAAAATGCAATGTGAAAAACAGGAGTGTGCACAAACCAAAGTAATTTAATTCACATGTTAAAAGTGTCAGATGGGCACCTAAGTAAGTTAAATCCACTAAATATTTGTGGTGCTTTTGAATTTCTTCTTCAGACATGCAATCATACTCTAATGGGAATTTTCAATAAGTTTCTAATAGGTTTTTAACAAAAAAATTTATAATTGTAGCTATTCAAGTTAATAATCAAAATAATCAAAACCGAAAAGACTGAAACTGCTAAATACTAAGAAACTCAAATCACTTCAAATGAATTACAAATAAAAACTACAGATAAGAAACAAGTAAATGAATTAAATGAGAAAAAACTACCAGTAAAAAGTGAAACCAGGAGCAAGGTACAGTGGAGATAAAAAGATGTAATCTAGTATTCCAGAATTTAATCAAGAGCTATAGTAGAGATAATAGAAAAATAACATCTAGTACTCCAAAACTTAAACAAAGACAACAGAAAACCTTATAGTCCCCATCTATAAGCTGAGCTGGTGCTGCAGAAAACTAATGTGGAAATGGTCTCAATCCTTAGTGATATGTATAGTGGTCAGGTTTTCTAAGGTTGAGGATTGGGATGATGGACTCTTTGGTATTCGGCCTTGTTTTTTCTGGGCCATTAGACGAATATGCCATATTAGTTCCTTGTTTTCCAGTACATCATTGTGGTTACCATCCAACAGGTTTTTAGGAATATGGTTGAGGATGTGGACTTTGAAGACATTATGCTCTGCATTGTGCTTAGCATGCACAGCAAATGAGTTTGAAAGGTTGAGGTATCTTAGGTCATGCAGGTGTTTAGCCACTCTTGATTTTAGTTTGTTGACTGTCTTTCCTACATAAAAAAGTTTTGGATCTGCTGCACTGTGCCCTATGTACCACACTTTTGGTATTGCAGTCGATAAGTAATATTATTATTGCAGTGATGCTGGTAGTGATTTTTTGACATATTTATGGCTTTGTGATTTGTGTGCCACAACTTATAATACTTTAATGTGTGACAGTTTGTTCATGTGGTGGTGAAATAATATTCCATAGCCATCTGACATTGTGGCTATAACTGCTGGGTGTGGTTGGGGTTGGCTGCATAAAAGTAACTTATCCTCATATTGTTTGCTCAGTTTAAACAGTCACTATCTGCCTTTGTAGGACTAGTGTCCATTTGTACAAAGTGAGATAGATTGCTTAACTGGACACCTGATATGCACAGAGAGAGTGGGTATAATTGCTGGGGCTGAATGTGGAGGAAAATTACTAGCTGCCTGCTGCTGATGTTTGTTTATTTTTATGGCTTTACAGGACTAACGTGATTTATGGGAAGCAATGTCTAATATTTTAATGTGTGGTAACTGTTTGGAGCAAAGGTAAAGTATATTACAAGGTCACCTTGTTTTATCACAAACCGACATATGAATTGTACATAGAGGTGTCTATAACTGCTTAGAGTGGATTGTCTGGATAAAATTGACTGATCCTCTTGTCACTTGTTTAGTTAAACAGTTATCTTTCATTAAAAAGATAAGGGATAAAACACATCACAGAATACCTAGATTCTCATATCTTCTTGTGCCCTGATGGCTCCCACACACAAAGGCTGTATAAGCGGATTTTTGACATGGGCTTAATAGCCACCTCTGACCTGAACCCCCACCTAAAACCAGCCTAGTACATAGATGTGCATAGAACACTGTAACTTGTGCAGGGGATTGGGGACTATGTTATTATTTTTTTAACATTTCTCTCACACTCCAGAAGTCAATATATCTTGGTGGGGCTGGGGATAGTGTGGTCATTATTTATTTAACTTTCTTCACAGGCTTCAGAGGGGATGCACAGAGGGTATCTGTAGCCTGTGTGAGAGCACTGTACTGCCTAAAAGTAAAACGTTGTAAGGATAATTATAATATTTACTTGTTTTTCATTTTCTTCACAATCAAACATGAGATGCATATACAGGTGGTCATCTTTTGCAGGAGAGCGATGCATGTTATATTATTTGTTTTTTCAGTTTCAGCCCAATCTGACACATTTTATCAGTATATTAGGCTGAACTCTCCCAGAAAAAGTCTTTATAATGGTTTTGTGAAATCTTTGTTTCAGCAAACTTCCACTAGCTTTTTTCTGTGTGGTAGGAGGGCTGTGAATCCCAGCATGCCTCAACAACTACAAAGTTTTATCTGCAAAGAATATAAAATTCTTATTTTTTGGCAAAGCTTGCCTCAGTCACATTAAGTATTTCACAAACTGCATTCACATGGTCTGTTTATAGTCTGGGGGCTAGATCTTATCCTTTTCCAGGTCATTATATCCTCACTTAGGAATGGAGTATTTCCAAATGTTTTGATAGAGGCCTTGGTTTTACCCGTCTTTATGAAGGTTAGATCAGATCTTCATGATATAGATAATTATGGACCTATTCCCAAATCTTCCTAGTGTTAGTACAGTTTGTGAGAAGGTCATATATAAACCAAATGGGTTAATATCTGAAGAAGATTAATATTACTAATCCACTCCAATCTGTTTTTCAGTCTATGCATAGTATGAAAATGGTTCTGGGTAGGATCCTTAACAGTTGCGAGGGATCAGTGTATATCTTTGGCATTTGCCCTATTAGATCGCTTAGATGACTTTCATGTGGTTGACCATGTGATTTTATTGGACCATTTAAATTATGACTTTGGTATCATAGGAGGAGCTTTATACTGGTTTTCTCTCCTAAATTTCCAGAGAAACACAAACAGTAGCTTAAGGGGTTGACATATCTTTTTTCTAATCACTTACCAGTGTTGTCCTGTGGGTTTACATCCCAGGTCTCTTGTTGTTTTCTATGTATATGTTTCCTCTGGGAGGGTTTATTTGGGAAAGAGGGTTGTAATTGCATTGCTATGCTGATGACATGCAGCTGAACCTCATTTTCTCACAATATGCTATCTCTCTGGTAAATAGCTTAACAGCAGAATGGGAATGCATCCGCTGCTGGATGTTCTGTTGTTATTTGAAGCTCAACAACTCTGAAACAGTTGCCATGACTACATGACTACATATGCCATTTTTTGGAATTCAGATGCATCGTTTTTGTCCCTTAATATTGCCTGTGCTGGTAGATAATGGATTCATGTAAAATTGTGTAATTTAATGGGTAATTGCTGAAGACAAGCTGACACTGAAGGACTAGGTGTCAGTTGTTATGGAACCATCCTGTTTCCATTTTAGGAACATTACCCTTATAAAACACCTTATATATCACCTGCTGAGTTCCCACTGCTGGCACATTACTTGGTTAGCTCCCTCTCATCAGACTACTGCAGTACCTTGTTTCTGGGACGTCTGGACTCAGAACTTAATTACTTGTAGTTGATACAGAATTCCACAACCTGGCTACTAATAAATTATTTTGGTACTTTTCCATTATTGGGGCAACAGTTGAAGCGGTTTATATTTTTTTATTTATTTTACATTTGTTGACCGGGAATGTCTGGCTGGGCTAAAAGCCCTTTTTCAGCAGAGGCCCGGGGAGAAAAGCTCCATGTAATACAAATTTTACAGTTCCAGGTAATCTTATTAAAGTGAAAAACAAACATCAGTACTGTGTTACAAATAAAGAGACAAATGCATGGGAGATAATATGTACGCAATAGCAAAAAATATTATTATATGACTATATCAATACTTAGTAGGTGATAACATAGAGGAAAGGAAAGTGTAGAGGGGCAGGGAAGGATGGATTAGGTAAGAAGTAATAGGGTTGGTTAAAACAAGGGAGAGAGAGGAGAAAGAAGGTATTTCTGTAAGAAGGATAGATTCAGCGAGGGTGAGAACAGCGGCAGTTCCATTGTCTTTTAAAGTATTCTTTTGTAGCTGATTTAAATTGTTTGGGATGTGTAAGAGTTCTAATTTCAAGAGGCAGTTTGTTCTATGCTATAGAGGGGTGGTAGCTATATGTACTGCACCCAGATTTAGACTTAGGTTTACATATATAATAGATCTTGGCTTCAGCTCCAGAGAGTTCCTGTAGGGGAGTAGTGGGAGGTGAGGGAGCATAGTGCTGGACAATAGGCTGGCTGACATAGAACTGACAGTATGAGCTGGAGCTGTGAGAAGAGAAGTAGGTGAGGTAGTTCAAGCCAGTTTAAGTATTTTAGGGAGAGACAGAGGTGGGAATTATATGTTTGTTGAGCTGCGAATCTGGCTATCTTGTGATAGGGTGACTCAAGTTTAGTAAGTAGAGAGGAGTTTAGATTTGTGAGAATTTGGGAGCAATAAGTTAAGCAGAGTAAATGGTATGCATGAGTGAGAGTAATCCTGGCTTCAGGGGTGAGAATTTTTTTTATTTCTATACAGACGTTTTAGTTTCTAGTGGATTTTTCTGTTACAGTTGTTTATGTGCATGTCAAATTTTAGCTATACAGGTGTTGTTGAGGGACGTCATGGTAAAGGAAATTATGATGTGATTAACTGTTTTGGGGAGAAAGAGTAATAGTTTTTTTTTTTTTTTAGGGTTGAGGATGAGTTGGTTATTGGAGAGCCATGTCTCAACTGAGTTAAAAGACTGGGTAGCAGATAAGAGTTCGGAGGGAGAATTAGCAATGGTTATGACTGTAGAGTCATCAGCGTATTGGACTATGGATGACTGCGGACAGGAGGAATGTTTAGTGAAGATATTAAAAAGAAGTGAACCGAGAATGGATCCTTGGGGTACACTCATTTTAACTGGAAGGGGGTAGATGGAGAAGAGTGCCATCTCACTGATTGCAGTCTGTTGGTGAGATAGCTGGAGAACTATGCAACTGTATTTGGGGTGAAGTTGAGGTCAGACAGTTTTTTTCAGTAGGAGAGAGTGAGAAACAGTGTCAAAAGCCTTAAAGAGATCAAGGAATAAACAAGAGAAAATTATGATCATCATATATTCAGAAGAGATTCTCAAAAAGAGGTATCTGCGGTAAAGCTATACTGTCTGATTACTAACATGAGAATACAAGCTCGGTTTATTGGTCCAATAGAAAGCCAAGTGGCTTCCTTCTACTAAGCCTAAATATTAGAAGTATATCCAACAAAGTCCATGAACTCCATGCCACCATAGACTTATACTCCCCAGATATAGTCGTCCTGACAGAAACCTGGCTAAAACCTCACATTACCAGTGAGCAAATACTCCCTACAGGTTACGGCATACTAAGAGTAGACTGGCTAAACAAAAAAGGGGGTGGTGTAGCTATAATATTTAAACAACATCTAAACATCCAGATCTTAAAATCATCAGCTCCACAAATAGGCAATGAAGAAATAATATATACCAACCTCAAAATTAACCGAAACAAAACCATCAACATAATTGGATGCTACTTCCCACCTGGCCAAAACATCCCTCCACTAGAAAACCTCCTCAGCTGGTCTACCCACCATCTCCCCCAAGAAACTATCATCTTGGGTGATTTCAATATTGACTGGTAATCCTGTTCTGGCAACAATCCAACCCATCATGTACACCTTCATGGCTTCACCCAACTAGTCCAGTCACCAACAAGGATAAATAAAAACTCCAGCAAGCACTCTACCCTGGATTGGATACTAGTCAGTAAGAACCCCCAGTCATATATAACAGGCTGCTTATCAGATAGCCTCAGTGATCACTCCCCAACATTCCTACTCAAAAATACCTGTACCAAGCTAAACCTGTCATCTATCATCAAATACGTAAAAAATAAACTTTAACCCACTCACATTCATCTCATCCCTCAAAGAATGTAACTGGCATGCTCTAAAGTACCTCAGTCTAGATGACGCAGTTGAATCTTTTAATACTACCTTCCTGAACATCCTTAATTACCATGCCCCCATAAGATTTTCCAGAACCAAAGCACAACCCTCCCCATGGCTACAGAAAACCACTAAGTCAGAAATGAAAAACAGGGATAAAGCCTGGGAGCACTGGCGCAAAACCAAAACCCCTGCAGCTAGACAGAAATTCCTAGAAATACACAATAGAGTCAAAAAGCTAATAAAACAGGACAAATTCCAATACTACCAGTCTGCCCTAGACTCCTCACAACACAGCCCCAAACAATTCTGGTCCTCCATAAACTCCATCCTCCACCCAGGTAAAGTCAGTACCCCTCCTCCTAACATCCCTCACTCCTCAGAAAATATTGCTACCTCATTCAACACACACTTCACCCAAACCATACTATCACTAGCTAAACAACACAACCCCCCTCCCCTCCAACCCACACCTTCAACTAGTAATCTCCCCACTGCCTTCTCTTTTTCTCCTGTACCTACCTCCAACATAAAAAACTCTTAACTAAACTTAAACCCACCAAATTAGTAGCAGACAGCCTCCCAAGTGAATACCTACAAATTGCAGCTGATGCTCTAGCCTACCCAGTATCCATCTTGATTAACCGATCTCTGTCAGAAAGTTACGTTCCCACACTGTGGAAAGTATCACATATAATTCCCCTCCACAAAGGCGGACCCTCTGCAGAACTAACCAATTACCGCCCCATAGCTATTCTCTCTCCACTCTCCAAAATACTAGAGATGCATACACTCTCAGGTCTCACACTACCTCCTTACTAACAACCTCCTTTCCAGTACTCAGCATGGTTTCCGACCAAACCATAGCACCACCACTGCCTTACTCTCCTTTACTAACACTATCCTTCAGCATAAAACAATGGCTATCTCTCCTCTGCTACTTTCCTAGACCTATCTAAAGCATTTGACATGGTCCCACACAAACATCTTATCTCTGTCCTCAATAACCTATCCTTCTCACAATCAGTCACCAATTGGTTTCAGAGTTACCTGTCTGACCACCAACAATCCGTTGTATGGCAGAATGACATATCTCCCCAACTACCTGTCTCCATAGGGGTTCCCCAAGGATCCATCCTTGGACCCCTACTTTTCTCTGTTTACACCAATAATCTAGCCTCTGCCACCAAACATGGCACACTCATCCAATATGCAGATGACTCTACCATCATCTGCTCAGCCCAGTCCCTACCCAAACTGCAAAAAGTCACACAGGAAGCCTTTTCCTCTGTTGAAACATGGTTATCCGATGCCCAATTAATACTCAACCCAAACAAAACTAAACTACTCATCTTCCAACCCACCAAACATACTCAAAACAACTCTCACTTTAACATCACAGCAAAAGACAACACCACTATATACCCAACTGAACACACCAAATTGCTAGAGGTGGAAATAACCAATAACCTAAAATTTGCCATCCACATACCCATGACCTTAAAAAGTCCACAAAAAACTAGGAGCATTATACAGAAATAAACAATTTCTCACCAAAGCAGCAAAGATTTCAATAGTAAATTCCCACCTTATCTCCACCCTACTTTATGCCTCTCCAGTATATACCAACCTAAGGCAATGTGATCTAAACAAGCTAGAGACCTGCTACAACAAAATCGCAAAATTCGCCACAGGGGCATCCTACCGTAGTCACCACTGTCTCTCACTTGCTGAACTGGGCTGGCTTGAACTCCCTCACCTCCTTCAGTGGTATCAACTCTCACTCACCCACAAACTAGTAAACCATCCACTAAATGTCCCATCCCTCCAGAATCTACTCCAACCCTATCGCACCACCAGACCACTAAGATCCAGCAACAAAAATCACTTGCAGATCACTAAAGCCAATAACTCTGCTGGTGAAGCACTATTCTCTTGCGCCATAGCCAAATTATGGAACTCACTCCCACCCACAATTACCTCCGTACCATCATGCACCAACTTCAAAACTTTATTAAAAGCGCACCTAAAAACATGCTGGCTATGCCCTTGCAACTCCCACTCTAATATCATCCACCCATCCAACTACTACCTTTCTTTCACCTCCACTAACTACCTTGATGATAGCAAGATCAGATGCTCATAAGCCTAGTACTTATTATACAGCAGGAACTTCTCATTGTTACATTTGTTAATGCCTGTTATGTACTTCACAGATAAAGATTCTAGTTGTCTACTGATGTACTATGTTCTTCATCTGTAAATATGTTGTAAGTAATTTCTATGTTAAATTGTTAATCATTATGTAATCCAATGTAACTACTGTCTGTTTATTTTACTGTGGAGCTTTTCTCCCCGGGCCTCCGCTGAAAATGGACCCACGTCCAGTCGGACACTCCCGGTCAACAAATTTAAATAAATAAATAAATAAATAAAATGGACAAACACACTGGAAATCACCCTTTTCACCTTTCTTGGATGAACTTAGAACTCTTGTTTGATGAGGGAAAAAATGCGCGACCACAATCGCAACCGCAAATATGGAAACGGTAGCGTTATTCAGCTGTTACTGCTCTCTGTTACAAAACAGAAATAAAATACAGAAAGAGCAAAATGTTAATGTCCTAGTCAGCCTTCTATTAATATATATTTTCTGCATAATGTTATCATGAAATTGTAAACATTCACTAACAAGAATGATGGTTAGGAACATGTGAAAAGCATTTAAAATAATTTCTAAACAACCCCCACTTCTTTCGTATTGCACACGTGTACCCTTAGCTTCAATAACTGAAAGCAAAAACTTTGACGGCAATTTGAGTTACCATACAAGTATACAGTATTATAAGATGTCACTGTGATTGCAGTGTGCAATAATAAATATGAATACATTATCTACATGAAGTACAGGTTATCAAAAGAAGAGCATTTAACTCAAAAGGGAGCAAAAAAAGACTGCAATTGGGGTAGGGGGTAACTATTAATGTAAAGAAAACTGGTACTGTGGGTGGGACTGTAGAACAGATCAGGAGTGATATCAGAAATTGGGTGGTGATTAGCAAAGTGGTAGGCAAAGTTTAAATTTCGGTCTGGAAGAGCTAATTGCTTTTACAAGGCTTGTCGTGTTCCTTTAAGTGGAATAAACAGGGCAAGACATAGCTCACCTGTTAAGTTGACGTCTAGTGGCAGAAGTGCTAACAGAGCTTGTGCAGGTTGACTGTTCAATCTAATTTCATTTTGCAATTTTATATTACCTGCTTACTTTACTTGCATTACAGTTTGCTTGCTAACTAGTGGCTGTATTTCTGGTTGCCGCACATACTCTATAGCCTAGCATGCCCACTTCTGCTAGCACGTTAGAACTGTTGCCCCGATAACAGAAAAGTACCATTATTTCAGTACCAGCATATTTCAAAGATCCTGGGCAGTGTGCTCCAACTGCCACTTAAATCCAATCTCATCTGTAGCTTGAGTCCCTTCAGCCTTTCGGAGCTGCTTGTCTGGTACTGCTCACCCCGTGTCCTACTCTCAGTCAACATGGGACTGTTACTAGTTCAAGGGTAAAAGTTAAAAAGGTCTGAGTAGTGTTCCTCCACCTTACTGGGACTACATCTTCAGAAGCTGTTACCAGTTTGGCTGATGCAGCTTTTCATTCTTACTGGTTTTAACTGGTCCCTCAAAATTAGTTTATTTGAGTTGACATATGACTGTTCTTTGATCTATAGCTTTTTTGCATTTTAAGTTATTTGACTTTACAAGTTGTTTTTCTTTTTATCTTTATAAAGGTTTAGGAATTTAAATACATTTGAAGATGAAGTGTCCACCCAAGATTGTTCCATCTACAAAAATTATTTCTTTTTTTTGCAAGTTGCTTCTCAACTTCAGAGTTGGTAATCTAGTGTTGTAAAGGTTGTGGAGTGCAGTCGTACTCTGCTACCCATATAAAATAAATGTGCATGTTTCTGTAGTTTAAGACATACATACTAATCATGTAAGTAAAGACAAGCAGTAGGTGGACAATGAGACTGACCACTGGCAATGCGATTATAATCTATGGACTAACTCTGCCTTGTAAACTTTATGAAGTACATGCTCTGTATCAAACACATTTGGGCTATCTGCACAGATTTAAGGTTTGCTAAACTATCCTAGATTCAGTGTACCTGCTAGGTATGTATATTAACCGCATATTTGCTGCTGTGGGATTGGTGTGGGGTTTGTCAGAGTGGAGTGATGATGAATATACAAGAAACAGACTGAGGAAATTCAGAAGTGGAAGTAAATTCAGAACAGTAAGAGCAGTAATTTCTATCCTTTAATGCTGCAAAATTAACCCTAACAGGTGTATTGCAGCATTATTCTGTTTACGTGTAGTATGTGTATTATTTGCAAAACACTTGATTAATGCAGAATTTGCTTGTAATGCCCAATATGATCAAGACAAGGCCAACACATTATTTCAGTGTATAACAGATTACTAAATGTTAGAATATCTTCACCCTTAAAGTTCTTTATTTTTAGTAATAGTTGCGCTGTTTCTGGGAGCCCATCAAACATTAATATAATGAAGGATAGTAGTAATGCAAACACTGCGAACTACGACCCTAAATCATTAACAAAATCATAAGGTGTTCTGGAAAAATAAAGGATAGATCATTTATTTCATAAAATGCTATCACAATCAAAATGTGCATATTACTTCAGTGATTTTCCTTACAATGAAAACATAGCTTTCCAGTATAAAGAGAACAATTCCAAGCCAGATGCTTCAATTAATCTAGCAGTCTGTGTTCATTTTCTGCATTTCAGTAGCAGTTCATTTTCACTTGGATACTTTTACTGATGCTTTCTTGTCTTTTTTCATTCTGGCAAAATTCCAAAAAGAAAAAAATAATAGATTCAAAAGAAGCTTTTACTAGAATGCAAACAATGACACTTATAAACTCATATAAGCTTCTGCCAACACTCTGCTAAAAAACAACAAAAATTTTGTTTTTCTATTCAACACAGGTTCTCACTAGTATATAGCACTTAAGATTTTACTTGGCAAATCAAAAACTCACCCTTTTTACAGCAGGATCTCTTATTGTTAAAAATGAAATAAAATACCAAGCTCAACTTCACAGCATATAGAGAGAGAATACATATCCAGAAATCTTTACTCGATAATACTTGTGCTATAATGACTGAAGGCACATATAGTTTTTGCAGAACTTTTTTATGTATCTTTATTTTTGCAGCTGGGATGTTAATTTGGTACTAACCCATTTTCAGCAACTGAGGAGAAAGACTTCACCAAAACAGATAATACATCTGGTGCATAGATGCATAACATACCTCTCAACCTGCAGGCATTGAAAACAGGAACAAAGGTTCTTGAAAAGTAAGTACATCCAGTGAAAAATCTGGACATTTAATTAGCATAAAATTTGATACCAAATAGCTCTTCCTATGTCAAGTAGAAATGTGAGATACTACTCATAAATGTGTTTAAAAAAACAGAGGGACAAAAAATGGTGGGAAAATATAAGCACGTTATCAAAGAGACGGTGTAAGATCTGCAGACTTTAATGAACTTCATTGCAAAATTCTACAACACAAGACCATTTGCTGTAACACCTGTGTCCTTTTTCTTTACATTATTGGGGCCACTAGTATGTTGGTCATGTAGTGTAGTTTTCTGTGTTCTGGACAGCTTCAAAACTCTCGCATGATTAGGGGGATACAGAAAATTGTGTGAAGGGGTAAATCAAGCCTGAAAATAGGGACATACCTTCATAAATAAGTTCATAGATTGGTACTAGGCTATCGACCCTAGGGCCTATACAAGCCTAGCCATAACAATTCCCTGGATATTTCTTCCCACAATATTTACTTCTCTGGACCCCTGTCTAGCAGGGTGACTGACATGATCCCCGGGGTGAATTTCCTATCTCCCATCCAATCATCAAGGTTCCTTTTGAAGAGGGCCAAGGAGGTGCTCTGCTTGACATGTATGGGCAGTCTATTCCAGAGTATGGGGAGTCTCTGGGTCAGGCACCTATCCCTCCAGCATGTTTTCTTCATCGTGATGACAAGGTTTAGATCCCTGGAGCGTGTGGCTCTGAGAGATTGGGATTTCTTTAAGTGGAGCATGTCCAACAGCTCAGGGTTTGACATGGCCTTGTATGTTAAGCAGAGATCGCCTTTGATTAGACAATATGTCACAGACTATAGCTGGAGTTTTTTTAGATGGTCAGCATATGGCATCTGCTTTAGGCCTGTGATTCTTTTAGTGAGGTATTTCTGTGGCCTTTCCAGCTGTTGCATATGTCTTGTGAGGTACATACCAAACGGGGCATTATACTCTATAATGGGTCTAATGAGGGACGAGTACAGTGAGACAATGACCTCCTTTTTTCTGGATGAAAAGCACTTAGTGATGAGGTGTGCCACATAGAAGGATTTCCTGACTGTTGTGGTGATGTGGTTATGGAAAGTGAGACCACTGTCCACCTGTGTCCCTAAGTCTCTCATCACACTTTCAATGTTTAGTGTACTTCCACCTATTGGTAGCTGGCAGTTGGTACATCATGTGCAGGGATAAATGATGACTGAAAATAGGAATGTTCCTTCAAAATAGGGGACAGTTGAGAGGTCTGATACATGACTAATTAACACGCATTATGAGACTACCTAACATTTTTTAACTGGTTACTAACATAAATTAAATGGCAAAATTACACAAATACCGAGGGGCAACCTCTACAGAACCAGCAAAGGAACAACAACAGCATTTTTGTTTTACCTAGTGCTTTCTGTTAGGCAGAAATTCCTTATTTCGTATATGCTGCGTAAGTCACTAAAACACAATTCTTGTAAAACAGTGGAAAAGCTGAGAAAAAGCAGAATGAGAGGGATGAATTATATGAGAGATGGTGAAATTGGAAACGGAAGAAGAGAGGATGCTATAGAAGGAAAGATAGCTGTGGACATGTGGCAAACTGGAGTCCTGTGTCTGGGCACAGTGAAAGAGAGACATCCAGAAAGTAGAAAATCTGAGATGGTTTTAAATAATACCATTATTACATGCACCCTGAAAACTACAGACTCATTGGTCTTATGAGTCTTATCTGTAAAGCCATGGAACACATCATTATCAGCATCATAAATCACAGCATCAAAATATGATTAGACTCAACAAACAGCAACTTGGCTTTTTAAGGGGGAGGCATGCCTGCTAAATCTTGTAAGCTTCTTTGAAAAGGTCACAGTGGAGGTGGACAGTGGATACATTGTCCACACTGCATATCTTGATTTGTCCAAGGTATTTGAAAGCAGAGAGATCATGGAATCATAAATAAACTTAGGGCATTAAATATTGACCCCTATGCAGTAAAATGGATGGCAAACTGGCTCAAGGGCAGAATGGATGTTGTCAATGTTGGTGATTCTTCCTCAGTCCAGTGTGGTGTCTTCTAGGCATCTGTTTTGGGCTCCCTCCTGTTTGGTATTAATCTCTTTGTCCTCAAAATTTGTAGCACTGATCTTTGGTTAACAATTTTACTAATTACTACAAGCTGACTGTAGTTGTCATGTCAACCCAAGGTACTTACACCTTTCAAAATGAATTAACACAAGCCAACACTTGGTGAACCAAGCAAGACATGAACGAAATGGAAACAGCAAAATGTTTAAACCTACTGCATCAATAACTGCCAGCTATCAAATGAGTCCGTGATTAGAAACCTGGGCATCTTTTCCTTTGATCACCATTTGATGACTGTAGTTAGGAAATCCTTCTACATCTTGCAACTAACTGCTAAAGGCATCACTTCTAAAACCAAGAAGGTCATTGTTCCTTTATACTTTGCCCTGGCCAGACCTATTGTAGAATACTCTTGTATTTTTCTTACTAGAAACACCAAAAAACTTGAAAACCTGCAGAGGTTCCACAAAAATGATCTCTTATCTATAAGTCTTAGCTAGCAGGAGAGACTGGAGTCCTTGTCCCAGTACACAGTGTCATATAAGCTCCAGAGTGAAGATGTGTCTCACTTCCCATGCCCTCAGGGATCCTGTTGTCCTTTACCTCCTTTTTGATAAGCCAAACAGTGTAGCTAACACTAGAATAAGAGTTCTCAACCAACATCAGGAATAACTAAAACTAGACAGAGGGATGGGTTCAGCATCCAGTTCCTCCTTCTGCTCTAGAACTGGCTCCCCCTACACATCAAGCAATGCAATTCCCTGATGTCTTTCAATCACAGCTTGGACAACTGGCTGGGTACCATTAAAATTACTCCAGGAGTTACAGGCCTTGCCCTACTCAGAAGGGGTGCCAGACCCTTAGAGTGGTTTTGGAAACACACACACATGGCCGCTGGCCAAATTGCCTTATATATCTCATGATCCTATGATATTACATATCGCAAAACACCAGTCACACATAATTTCAATGCTTGACAGACCTACTGAAAAATAATTATTTAGTGGGGTGCAAGATGTGTTTTCTTTTCAACAGTAAATGATATGAGAGAATGTGTGCCAAGACTGTTGTGGGTTATAAAAATTAAGGGTAGTAATAGACAGCAAAGAATATGATGACCTAGGAATGCAGACAGATGGGATGCACACATAAGGCTGCACCCTTTTAGATGCCCAAAATGAAAAAGAACTGGCATGGCCAAAATGAGATTATAACTGGGTGTGTTTAAACTGTATCATTATGTGTTTTGACCAGTAATGATGCAGTTGGGGTACAGTCATTGCCAGTTGTGTCATTGCCACAGAGACAGCAAAAATAGCATAAAACTTGCAGGTTTCCAGGAGCTTTTAACCCTTATTTACAGAAATAGCAGATGCACAGGACTGTAGTCCTTTTAACATGTAGAGTTTTAAAGGCGGTGCTATAAAGTCCTCCTGCTAGTCTAGCAGTTAGTGCAGAAGGTTAAGATTGTGAGCTGTAGTTCCTGTGGCACAGGGTATGATTCCCTCAGCCCTCATTTTTTACTATGTGACCTTGAGAAAGTCACTTATCCAGACAGTGCTTGTGGGCAACTGGGAATTTTGGAGAGGATCCTCAATGGTCCCCCGGGACTGCAAGCCTAGTAACTTCCTAGATCAGTAAATCAGAAAAAATTTGCTGTTTGTCACATCTGCATCTAACTCAGGGATCTAAATTCCTGCTATCCCAGAGCTCACAGATTGGCTGCAGGGCATGGCACACTGCATTTTACTACTACAAACCTAAACTAGTCAGGCTGGCCACCATCTAATAATCTTATCATCCATGTCTGCTTAAGTACAATATCCAAACTGCAACAAAGGAACTTGCCCCCGTTCAATCTCCCAAACAAACCGTTATGTATTGCAGGTCCCAAAATGTTTAAATCCTCACATATTTGATCATAAATGTTTCTCAGTCTAAAATAGTTGAAATGGTTCTTCCTTTTGTTAAGAGTGATTCAAGATCTATTACATCCCATCGACCTAATGTACACTGCCCAGATACTGGTGTATAATACCAGTCCATTCTGCTGTCCACCTAAAACCTCTGATCTATGACATCCATTGGTCTTACTGTCCACTGCCAGATGCTGGTGTATAATACCCTTCCATTCCGCTGTCCACCTCTCATACTCTGAGAGGTCTTTGATTTCCCCAATAATATCCACGCTGTTGCCAATTATTGCTTGCTTACTGTTTTGATCCTCTTCTTTGACCAAGTTATCTGTGCACAGAAACATTGATGTGCTTTGTCTTTATGTCAGTATCTACATGTCAATAGTACATTAAAAATACTAAAAAGTACAAAAATACACTGATCAAAAAATGAAAACAATTTCCTTTTGTGATCAGTAGACCAAAAAAAAAAACAAAAAACAATTTGCACCTTCAAACACACTTTGTCTAAATAGCTGTTAGGGAAAGTGTTTTTCTTTGCTGTGATTGGGGGAAGTAAAGACTATCAATAAGAAGAATACAAGCAGCTAAATGATGCCAACATTTATTTTTACATGGAAACTGATCCCACATTAATATTTAAATGTACTATTGGTGCATATTTCAAGCAAATGACATAACATAGAACCACTAATGAACATGTTAAGGTACAGTTAACAGAAAATTCACCTACTCAACAGCATTTCTACCTTCTACCCAAAGTCAAAAAGGAACTTACTTCATAAGTTCATAGGTTCATAGGTGTTTACTAGGCTAATGACTACAAGGGCCTTTTTAAGCCTAGCCATGCATCACAAATCTCTGACAAGTTCTGATACCCTTGATAAATGTAAGCAAGGGCTTGGGAGATTAACCATTTACAGGTTACCTGTGTCCATTAGAGACATAGGTGCCAAACCAGGGATGAATTTCTGGTATCTCATCCAATTGTCCCAAGTTGCACTTGAACTGGGTTAGGGAGGAGCTCTGCTTCACATGGATTCCATAGATGGGGTAGTCTCTGGGATACATACCTATCTCTCCAGCAGGCCCTATTTATATCACAGACAAGGTTTAAGTCTTTAGAATGGGTAATTCTAATACTGTTTGTTTTGTGGATATGCAGGAGGTCCATCAGGGTCTGACAATGCCCTGTATGCCAGGCATAGATCCCCCCTCAAAAGTCTGTAGGAGAGAGATGAAGCGGTCTGCATAGTACATGTTACTTATGCCCTGTATTCTTTTAGTGAGGAACATCTGTGGATGTTTCAATTGTTGGATATGTCTGGTTAGGCACATACCAAAGGCGGCATTGTAATCAATGATAGGTCTGATGAATGACGAATACAGTGGAACAATGACTTCCTTGGACTTAGATGCCATACCTTTGTTTATAAGTTTTGCAATATAGAATGATTTCCTCACCACTGTAGACACATGTTGGTCCAAGGCTATATTACAATCTATATGTGTCCCTAAGTCTCTGACTACTGGGTCAACTCTAAGGGGTGTGTTTTCAATATGATAGTTACCAGGAATGGATGACTTCCCAAAGAATACTATTATGCATTTCTTGGCATTTAGTTTTAGTCCATGGATCTGACACCAGTTGTTTGTCTGTGTCAGCCCCTCCTGGAGAATATTTGTGTCAGTGTGAGATTCAATGATAGCTCCTATTTTGCAATCATCTGCAAATTTAGTCAGCCAGAGACCACTAACATTGGCCTTGACCTCTGAGAAGTAAATGCCAAAAAAGAACAGTCCAAGGACTGATCCCTGAAGAACTTCCCTTGTGACTGGCCTCTTTGTAGAGGTGGACTCCCCAATTCTAACTTCCTGAGTCCTGTCTGTGAGCCAGTTGGCTATCCACCGGGTGACATACAGGTTTGTACCTAACCTCTTGAGTTTGTCAACAATACCCGAGTGGGGATTCCAACTCCAGGAAGAATAATAACTTTTTGGATATAGTTTTTTTTTCAATGGAACCACTATCAGAATTCCATGAATTTTATTTAAAACTCTTGTTGGGTTGGTTGGTTCTAGAATTAAGGATTCAATGAGTTTGTTTCCCTGATAGATAACACACATACTGAGAATGAAACACTACTTTGTACTTTGGATGTGGAGAGTTTACACACATCTGTTCCCCATGAAGCTGATATTAGGGTGATTGTTTTTTTGGTTGGAAATGGGTAATCATTATCCTCAGGACTTCAGTCCCTTTTTATTACTATTGTTAGGTTTGGAATTTGAAATGAATGCCTTACATCTTGACAACAGGTGCTTTTTACAGCTATGTAGTAAAGCTCTGGGGCAAGTTTTGTCCCCATATATTCTGACCCGTTCATGAGGTATTTTAAACACCTTGATATATATATATATAATCATGAATGTGACATTTACCAATGTAGAAATATTGAGAAAATGTTAGAGATTCCTGGATCAGCTTTCCCCTTTCATCACACTGTTTGATCACCTCTGCAGCAGAGTGGCTAAACACTAAATCTCGATTCAAGAGAGAATTTAAAATCTCGTTTATAGCATCATCTAAAGGGTTCTGAGAATGCAGCCATGCAAACTTCCTTAAACCAGTACCAGTGGCCATAGCCCTAAAAGAAATATCAACAGACTCATACACACATTGCAAACAAAGAGTAGTGATCTGTGTAATAGAATAAACTAAGGTATTTAAAGCAGATTTTTCCTCACAAGAAGAAACTGCAGATAAAGCATTCCACATACTTTCACAATTTGCCAGAACAAACTTTTAAAACACGAGCTTAACAATTCAAAATTCTGAAAACCAACATTGCAGAAGTATACACTTTTTTCCCACACCGATCAATAATTTTCCCTTCCTTATTAGAAAGAGTAGGATTGGAATTAATCGTGCTTAGCAGCAGTGGGATCAACTAAGGCAATAGCTGCTGGGTCAGGTTTGGGAATACTGTATAAAACTTTAAAATTGCGTAATTTTATCCATATTATCTGCCTTTTTAGGGACAGCTGACTGACTAACAGGAAAACTGTATGCAGTTAACACATGCATCCTCCAAAGTACACATAACAGGAGCAATGGGTGTAGGAGTTGGAAAAATCCTTCTTCAAAACTATTAGTATTTTATGAGAAACTTGTGAAACCTCAGTGTTCTTCCACTGAAAACAATGGCACAGTTCAGCAATAGTCTCACTGAAAAGGACCCCCCCACACACACAGAGAATCAGAAACTGAACTCTCCTCTGAGTCTGAAACAAAAATCTGAGGAAAAAAACCCTGAAGCCATTCCTGCATCTTCCTGTTCAGATTCAGAATCTTTAATTTCTTCAGGAAAAGAGAAATCCCTCTTTCTTACCCAAAACTGTATCAATAGTCTGAATTAAACCCTGAACCAGACACAGTAAATTACTCCTGTCTAAAGAAATTAGAGAAGTAGATATGTGCTTGGTTTTCGGTTTCTTTTTGAAAGGAAAAATGGGGCCAACCATGTTACTAATGACAGCAGCTGTTTATCCAGGGATGGGCCAAGCATTCTGGCACAACAGAGAAAACTTCCCTGTTCTGTCACCCAGGACCAGTGTGGCTCTCCCTTGCACTGAGGGGACTCCAACAGCCTTGGAAGACATAGCTGCCACTCCTCCATAGTAGCTGTAGGAGCAACATGAGAGGGATCTGGGGTAAAAGATGAGTGGTCCCAGGTACAACAAATGGCCACAGCAGAGTCACCCACCTGTGGCTGAAGCAAACTGATAGCCTGCCGTGGTGGCAAAGGCTGTTTGCTTAACTTTTTCTTTTTATGGCTGGAAGAAGGACTGACCATGGGACCAGTCATCTGTTCCATGGTCAAGCTGAAAATGGTGCCTCTTTCCTGTGGAATACAAGCAGCAAATGCCAGTAAAACTACCAGTCCACAAAAGCTATCCTTGTTTTTTTTTTTGTCAGGGAAAAAACACACTATGCCAGAACCACCAATGAAAAATAAACACAATTTCTCCACTGAAAATATGTTTTGGCCGCAGTGGTGCAGTGGTTAGCATTGCTGCCTCACAGCAAGAGGTTCTCCGGTTTGATCTTCGGCTGGGGTCCTTCTGTGTGGAGTCTGCATGTCCTCCCTGTGGTCGCGTGGGTTTTCTCCTGTTGCTCTGGTTTCCTCCCACATCCCAAAGACATGCTGTAGGTGGATTGGACACTCTAAAGTGAGTGCGTGCATGTGTGTGCCTTCTGTGGAAGGTTGGGCGCCGGGCTGGCAACTTGACACCATAAAACTCCACTGCCAATCATGAGCAGACAGGTGATCCGCTGTGGTGACCCCTAACTGGGAAACAGCCGAAAGAAGAAGAAGTTAGTTAATACCACTTTTAAAGTGACAGAAAAAATATGTGCTCTGTTTAAAAGTACATTATAATGTTAGACAGTCTGTTAAAGCACAACACTCCTAGCTTTAAAATAATTTCCTAAAGAGGAAAGTAATAAAACATCAGTAAATTTAAGGAAAAGGAAGTTTTTTCCCCAAATAGAACTTATCTGCCAAACAAAGGATATCACAAGCTGACTGTCGATCCTCACAAGCCTCAGAAGAGCGTATTCTTCAGCAGCAGCAAGCTCTGAAAGGCTTCTTGCCCAAACTTGTCTTTTAATAAGCACAACTTGAGCTGCTTGGCACTTTGGGTGCATGGACGTTGCCTTGAAGCTTTGGAAGATGAATGGCCATTATTTCCTTGGCAGGATATTACCCATATAGCTAAGGCTACTACAGCAGTGATCAATATAATTAACATCAGAGGAAGTACAACTATGCAATTATTATTATTATTATTGTTGTTTTTTTTTTAACTATTTATTTTACTAAGAAATAGGACTGGTTACTTGACATTTTTCACTCAAACCCCATGAACATTGTAGGGCACATACGGAACTAAATGCATGATACATTCCTCTCCCAAAAGTATACAGAGAGAACAAGGAAAGAGTGCATAAATACTGCTTAAATCACAACTTAAATGAACTGTCACATTAAATAGAAAGGATCTCGTCAAAGTCTAGGCGCAGAACTGGTGTGTGTGTGTGTGTGTGTGTGTGTGTGTGTGTGTGTGTGTGTGTGTGTGTGTGTGTGTGTGTGTGTGTGTGTGTGTGTGTGCCTGCTCGTATGTGTGTTTGTGTGTATGAAAGATATAGTGGCTGCTCTGTCACTAAGCTATTGAAACAGCTAAGACTTAGCCATGGTTTTGAAGCATGATCTTTGCCTCATACGTACATTATACATCAACATATGAGAACATAGAAAGTTCAACTACACATTTTTTTATTTACTATTTTTTTTTTTAATTTTTATTGTTTTCTTTTAATCAGGTAAGTAGGCTGATTGCTCAACCAGTTTTCACAAATGACCTCAGATCGTATAACACAAAAATGAAGGGTTATGGGAAGAGACTTGATGTAATATAATTATTTTGGTGGGAAATATGAATACAGATGATAAGATATACACATTCATACTGATGACAGTGACGTTAACTAAGAATGGGAGAAATAGAGAAGGAGAGGTCATTGCTACTCAGTGGGAGGGGCTATGATTCAGAACTGACAAACATGCATTATTTCAATAAGAAAGTGTTGTGAATTCACTACTTATGATTAAAGGGGTGTCAGTGGCTTGTTTCATTGGGGTGTAGGCCTTTAGGCCTTTTATTTGTTAACTTCTTAGTCAAATTCCAAGTTTGATCAAAAAGAGCTGCATTAATGCAAAATTCAGTCGTGTTTTCCGAGATTGTCTTTGTTCCACCTCAGTATACTTGTATTAGGTACAGAGCATTATCATTTTGTTAAGTAAGATATTGTTTTTTCAATCTTGTGGCATCCTTTGAAGAGGTAACAGCAGCACTTGATAAAAGGTTGACAGTGCAATGACATTGTCTAACAGAAAATAATTAACAAATTAGTAGCGTTAAAAATTAATCGATATGTAATTCAAAGGGGGAAAACACTGGCTGAGCAACAATGTTCAAGTCAAATTAGAGATTGCCTATCTTCCCCAAAAGAGCCTTCCAGTGATCTCCCACAGGGCTCTGTGTTATGGCCACTAGTTGGAAATGGACTCTAGATTACCCGGTATACTGATGACTTCAAACTGGGAGACACAATTACTTCAACAAAAATGCTGAATTTCTCCAAAAGGGCCTAAAAGTACATACCTAGTACAGTAATAATGATCTCATCATCAGCTTGGCAAAAAGAATGTAAATTATGATTTCAGTAGAAATGTTCAAATCATAGAAAACTACACCATTGTTAAAGAGATAAGGATGATGGTAGGCAGCAGTTTAAACTATATACCCCAGGTACAGGCTACCAGGGTATCATGACTGGCTGATGGGGCATGAGTAGATCACCAATCATGGGGTGGCATACAGGCTTTTTAAATGAATGCATTTTAGTATCTGTAGGAAAGAGGTTATGGATGTGCCTTGCTACAGTTACTGAGACAATAACAGTGCATTGAGTACTTGCAACACGGAGCTTTCATAAGCTCTTTCTGCACTTTAGTGCTCTATGAACTCATTTTTATTTGGTCTTCAAGTATGGAAGACCCTTTTTTGTCCTCAGCTTTGGGTTGAGGTGGGTGCCAGTCCTGGGAACTACTACCCTGAGTAACAGATAACATATCTATGATTCTGTCTGAAGGGCATGTCTAGTCACTCCAGACGCATTGTTGTACCACTTTATACCTTAATAACATCACTAACTAAGTCTGCATAATGGTTAAGGTCTTTATCTCACAGATACAAGGTACAGAGTTAGGTTTTGACCTCTGATTGTTAGCTAGGCCTGTAATAGTCTGCAGACTGATAGTCTTGTATTTACCTCTGGGCCTGTCCAAAAGACCATTATAAAAGAATACAGTACTCTATTTTGTAGCTTTGAAATCATCACATAAAATAAATTGAAAATGTACAATGTTTCCTTACTAAAAAATAAAAGGACTTTTAAATTTGAACTGTTCAGAAAGGTTTTGAGACCTGTCATTGTATTTTATTTCTTATAGGTTCCTTAGAGGTGACCTCTCTATAAGACAATACCTGATACAGTTCTATCTGAAAGTGAATATCTGGAATGCACTGCTGATGGAGCCAGCACTAGGTTGGGACCCTAAAAATTAATGTCTCTAAAAAAAGAAAATATGACAGATATACTACACAACACATTCCAAAATAATAGAATATGCTTCCAATTATTACCTAGATTTTGATGAATGGGTTATTGTTGATGCATGGAATTTTGACTAAAATGTATTGAATCACAAGTCAAGACCAGCAAAATATGGACTGGTCCCCTTGCAGGACTCATGTTATAGTCTGTTGTGGAGTTTTGATAGATAAGTGATTTATTGGGCTGAGGTCAATATTGGAAGTGCTGGAGAAAAATGTACGGAGTTTAATAGGTGAGGGCAGATATATAAGCCCCAGTCTGTTGGAGTTTGCTCGGCCTGTATTGGGGTAAGCAATCCTGGAAAGAGTCTAAGCTGAGTAGACTCAAAGGTTTAACATCAGAATGGCTGTGTCTGAGAACATTTCAGTGTGGATTTTGGAAGCGGATTTTCAGCTGTGTGAAGGCAGGCAGTTTTGAGAACATCCTTACATTTCTCTTCCTTAAAATCTGGGCTAAAACTGGGAAAACTATTACTGGCTGAGGGGCTGTGTTCTGAAATTCTATCAGAGGAATGATTCTTTCTTACCAGGAAAATAAAGTGAAATTGCAAAGTAAGCATGAGCTTTTGGCTCTTGTTTAAAAACCTGCAAAAATGTTTTTCTTTTGCCTGCTGTTTAGATGCCAGCATTGTATGGCTGTTCTGGCTGTTGTTTAAATCCTAGTAGTAAGATTGGGCGTTTGGCTGTTGTTAAAACTTGTACCAGTTATTTTGTAGCTGTTGCCTTTTTATTTATTTATTTGATTTTGTTTACTGTGACAGAACACTGATCACAGTAGAACATTCACAATCACAGAGTGGATGCAGAAATTTACACACAAATAAAACAGAACTAATTCACAAAGAATGGAGTATTCATAGTAGATATAAAGTCTAGCAGACAATGAGCAAATATTATTAACACACGAGAAAAAAAAACAAATTTGTACTAATTATTGTGGAAAATATGGGAAATAAGCAGCAGGTGAGATCAGAGAGTTTAGTAGAAGTGATCTAGGTGAGGGAAGAATTAGGTGATTGTGTCCAGTGGAAAAGCACTGGAAGTCAGATTATTTATTGAGCTGTCCTTTTGAGTTGTGCTGTCAAACTGGGGAAGATGAGATTTCTTTAAGGTGTGTGTGTGTGTGTGTGTGTGTGTGTGTGTGTGTGTGTGTGTGTGTGTGTGTGTGTGTGTGTGTGTGTGTGTGTGTATGTGGGAGGGGGGAATTGCTAGAACTTTGGTGCAAGAATGGAGGACAGTGCACTTGGTTTGAGGGAATCTGGAGGGAGTCAATTGGGAGAAGTTACAGAGGTTTTGGGTGTGGTTTTATTATGGTCTTTGGCAGAAAGAGGCAAGAAGTACCCTTTTGAAATAATTTTGTTTTCAATGATCTGTAGTGAGGATGAGTTTTTTTTTTTTAGAGACTGTGGTTATGGTGGGGAGCCTGTATTCAAGTTGACCTGGGAGGACTCCTTTATCTATTGCAGCTCTAGCTGGTTTGTAGAGAATGGGAGATATTTTCTGGGACCAGAATAAAAGAGACTTGATTTTTTCCTGCTGTTTTTATTGCGGTTATAGAATTGAAGTATCTGGACCAGACATAAACCTAGGCCTTTAAAATATGTGGTTGTTTCTATTGGGGTAACATTGAAATTTTTGAAGCTGACATTTTTAAGAGTTGTTTTCAGCTTTTGTGAGGTTCCAAATATACTTTTTGCTTTGGAAGGGGTTTAGGAGTAGCTTATGGTTGTTTAGCCAAGAACTAAGGGAGCAGAGGTCAGACTGAAGCTGGGTTTGAACAGTTGAATGTGAGGGACTGGATTGAAGGATAATCATGTCATCAGCATACAGAGTGATAGGAAGGTCAGGGAGGATGGATGGTCGTTTGTTAATAAAGTGACAATAGGGCAAGCATGGAACTCTAAGGTAAGGGGTGCTGAAGGGGATTGAGTCTGAAATACATATTTGTAAGGGAATATTGGAATTGGTGAGTGTTGGTGCTAACACCATTTTCTTGGAGGGAGTGAAGGAGGAGGAGAAGGTGCTGAGTAATATCAAAGGTTTTGGTAAGGTAAATGACTAGACCTCCTGAAAGTTATTTTATCCATGTTGAGAGGATCTCATCTGTAAATGAGTGACTATGGTGCTGTCAATGTGCTGAGGTCAGCCCGGCATCTATACTGTTTAAGAGTGAGTAGATGGTACTGCTGGATGTAAGTGGACATTTGGTTATAGATTAGTTTTTCAAGTATTTTCAGAATTGAAGGGAGGAGGGAGGCATTTGCTGGCAGAGGATGTGTTGGAAGGGATTTTCAATATGTCTGACATTGTGTTTTAATTTATGGAGAGGTTATAAATGTGTAGAAGAGGTGTGTTAAGGAAGACTTACAGAGTGAGATGAACCAGAGGAGTAGGTTGTCTGCAGCAGAGGGTGCATCCAAGGGAATGTTTTCTAGTATAGACTCAAGGTCTTTGTAAGCCTTCTTATTAAACTGTTTGTTTAAAGCAGAGGAAAGCTATTTATGTTGTTTCAACTTTTGAACTGAAGGGAAAAACAGTTTGTGTTAGATATTAAAGTAAAACAGGTTTATTATCTTGGGACTGAATATATCGCCTTGTTTAACAGTAAAATCAAAGTTTAAAGTTCTGCTTTGGTACAATGGGAAGTAGAAAATACCAGCATGAGGTTACAGAAATCAATCTTCTCTTCTTGAAGGTAAAATAGATTGCAAGCTTAGCAAGTGAACACATGAACCTAAAATTAATTCTAATGTCTCTGTATATCAGGGAAAATGATGTTGCTTGTGTAGTGACCAGTCTGTTATTTCTACTAGTTGTGAATTATTGTAATTAGGCAATGCACAACTTACAAACTCCCATTTCACATTTTAAGGATTCATGTAATACTGAGACTGACAAGTACTCAGGATGCCTCACTTGGAGGTTCCCTTTTTCTTCTGGTTAGTTTGTATGTCTGTTAGCTTTCATTGACTACTCATTTGAGAAAAAAGTAGCCAGAGCATGGTGATAATGATCTAGTAAATGGTATCTTAGATTTAGGATTAAGGCAAGTTTATTTGTTTATTATTTTTAATTTTTATTTACACTTTATTGATAGAGTTAATCCCACTAAGGCCACAGCCTCTTTTCAGGGGAGGGCCAAGGTGGTATTCATACTGACTACAGGAAATTTAGATAGGGCACCAAGGAAATCCCCCTACTCTTTTTTGATAAGTGTCATAGTATCTTTGACATCCACCTAAACTACCACCAGCTAAGACATGTGTGACCCTAGTTTAATGTTTCATTTGAAGGATGCTGATGGTGTACTTCATGGGACATATATTTTGTAATTTTTTAATGTAATTGTTCATAATTTAAACTCAGTCAACATTACTGCTGCTTCTAATGGCAGACAATTGCATGTTCACAGGGTCTTCTGAGCTTTATCTCCAAAACCAAAAAAAGTGATTTGCAGCAGTATATGGGATCAGAGTTACACAGAGCTGTCTTTGTACTGTGTGTGCTACCAAAGAGTATGATAGTTTTCCAAGTGTACATGCACATATGTCTGGTGTGTGTGTGTGTGTGTGTGTGTGTGTGTGTGTGTGTGTGTGTGTGTGTGTGTGTGTATATATATGTGTTTATATGTGTATGTTTATGTGAGGTACATGACATATTAACATTCCTATACTTACTCATCTATGGAAGGCAAATACGACATGCCACCACTGCAGATGATTATGGCAACATTATAGATATTATAGTCCATTTTGAGCTGTTTTTGAGAAATATTAGAATAGACAAAATAACTTAGTCGGTAGAAAATGTAGTTTGCCAACCTAATGGGTAGTCCTCACTTTCCTTAAGGAAGAACAAGACAACTTTTTTCTACAAGAATGATTACTCTTGAAATAGGAAACAAATTATTAAAATAGACTGTTGCCAAAACGTCTTATGTAAGATCTGTGTCATAGATCACTTTGCATTCTTAGTGAAAATACGAAAACAGGATTCAAGCTTGTATTGTTTGTTTTAACCATAGTTTATTAAGTTAAAACAAGAGACGAGTGCTTTTGCCCTTGTCAGACCTTCATCAGAACTAAGTTATACATAGCAGTAGCAAGTAATACATACTTTTCTATTTTCCATACAAAAAGTCATTTAAATTATAGCAAAGGCTTTAATCCAAGAGCACTTAGATGACATTCAACGACAGTGACTGGAACAGTGGTACATACATAGTTCATATTTTATTATGACTTTGAACTGAATTGATGCTGCTTAACTTTAGTTGATAACATGCCTTTTAAAAATGTTTATTGTTTTAAGTCCAAAAACAGCAAGCACTCACTTGGTGAGTTTCAGTTTTGGAGCTCCATAATGTCTGCTTCAGTATCTTATTTGTTTAATGACCCTTACCTGTCATATTACCTGCATGTCTGTAAATGCAGACATTATCAGCATTCATATTCCTGTGCCACTGCACTGCCTTTTCCAGTGTAATGAGCATGGCGTTTGTGAAATGCAGTTTTGTATGTGTATTCCATGTCACGCTTGTCATCCTGCCCCAGCAGCACTCTTCTAATGTAGGGACACTGAAAAGACAATGCTAACTATGTGACTCCCAAAACAGTGTCAGCTATGCTACAGCATAAGTGTTTGTGAAAAAATAACAGCATCATTTCTGCTTTTGGCCCAGTGCAACCTTCTCCTCAGCCTTTCGTGATTTTCCTTCATGCTGATTGTTAATTGAAAGTGTGCTCAAAGTTTACATTGTATAATGGCTTACACTGTGCTCTTCTGAGGAACAGACTGTTAGCTTTTGCTTCATGTAGCTACTTAATCACTGACTTATGTGGTAGAAAAAAAATAATGTAAACGGTCATAAAATGAGATTATTTTGTGATACACTGCCCACATTCTGCAAAATGAATGTTTCTAAAGTTCAAAGAGCACAGCAGCTGATTTCTTTTCAAGCTTTCAAGAAAATTACAGTGCAGTCTATAACAACAGCCTGGCCAAATGGAACAATTTCACTTATACTGGACAAATGAACTACGCTGTCGAAATGACAGAATCAGAAATGACCAGGATCTTCCACACCTTAAAAAGGAAGGGAGAATAGAATTATATAAGAACAAAATGTCGGCAGAAGTTGAAAAAGACAGAGAGAGTGAGTGAGGCATAGGCTTCTGTTTGCTATTGCATTTTGCACAATGTTCAACACTACACACTAGTGGGGAAGGAACAAAATTAGGAATTCTGTTTTACAAAACAGTAAGCTGAACAATTACATACAGGCAGATACTATTCATTTAAACCGCAGTTCAGTGTCAGTGATCAGAGCAATAATATTTTCAGATTTTACAGCTGCATACATTGTTCTGAGAACTTGATTCGGGAAGCACAGGCAGCGAGTAGTAAGGTAAGTGGTGCACTGCTATACACTTCAAGAATCATCAGACTGGAGCCAGGCAAATGCCATTGGGATAGGATAACCGACTATGTTATAAATTACCCAGGTTGGGTAAGGAACCTGATATGTGGTATTAAGTGCTCTTGGTAGGGATGTGGGTGCCGTAGACATTATTGGTTCTGCCTCACAGTTTCACTTTAGCATTCAGTCATGACACCCATTTAGTGTTTGTGTAGGCTTTCTCTGGACACTCCAGATGCCTTCCACCTCACAAAGATGTGCTAGAATACTGAATAATGTCATTTATCCATGCACATATCTTGTGCTCTGTCAATGTGGCCTTGGACACATTTTAAAGTCTTCTGTAAAGAACAGTACTCTTACGCATTTAACAAATATTTAAAGAAAGAGGATTATGATAGGGTCTCTAATGGTAACGAGTATATTATGTGTTTTCAGAATGGATGCCAAAACAATTCATTTTGAGAGTAAAGCTGATGAGGTGAATTTTAGCATCTGTCTTGAGAATATATAACAGTTTACTATGATTAGAGATCCAGTCATAATTCCTTGTACAGCAATTTATCTGCTCCTTGTACTACTAGTTAGTCAAAAGTAAGATTATAAAAAAAATGCAATGTATTGTGCTGTCTTTAAAAGTTGGTAAAGCACTGGGGAGATGGTCTACATCCTTATGTATTCCCTGTCTAAGGGAAGCAGTTTAATTCAAAATACTAGGTGTATTTTAGCAGACATCCGGCAGAAACAGGAGTTGAAATGAACCCATTTCATGTCCTGCTACTGCTGTTTACTGGTCGGCACTGTCGGCTTTTAGTACTAGAGAAAATGATAACAGTGCCTTGGGGCTGCGTAACAATTGTTGAGTACCCTTCTAAGCATTGTTAAGGCTGGGGCTTGCTTTACAGTAGCACGGAATCAGCATGTAATTTAACTAAAATTGGAATGTAATCATGGAGCTCAATGCACTACAAAGAAGTTAAAGAGCCTCTGATTCTACAGTCAACCACTGTTGCTGGAGATGAAAAGGGAATGGTGCTACTGCTAAGCCATTTAGCTTGATGAAGCCAGTTCCAGTAGCACCCAATAGGATGTACACATAGCAGAATATATCAATATGTATGTATATAGTTATTTAGTTTTTACATTTGATTAGTTGGTAGATGAAATGATACGTGGACCCTTTTCAGCTATGACCAGGGCAGCAAATAATATAGGGGTCAGAGTAACAAAGAAACATAACTGTGGTTATCCACTGCATGAAATGTTACACATTCATGTTAACAAAGTACAAACATTATTGCATTTAACAAGAAAGAACAAATTAAATCAAGAAAAGTTCAAGCATGTAAAAATATTCTTCAAAAGAGTAAGCACTGCTGTAGTTAAAATTAGAGGCACAAGATATTTAAAACAAACTGCGAATAGTTCAGCTACTGAGGCAAGTGGAAATACGTAAGCACTGAGTGCATTAAAAGTTGAATGTGTTGAAAGATAGAGATGATTATTGCCAGAGTGTGTGTGTGTGTGTGTGTGTGTGTGTGTGTGTGTGTGTGTGTGTGTGTGTGTGTGTGTGTGTGTGTGTGTCTGTATGCATGTACAGAGTTGGTACATAAAATGGAGAGGTACTTGAACATATACTCATAAACTACCACCAGTGATGACTGACATCCATCCATCCATATCCATGACTGTGCAGGCAAGCCCCAATAAAAGTAAGCAGAAATGTTGGTAAAATAGTATGCATGGTGGAAGAAAGGAATGATGACTTGGCAATACAGGGTAATAGACAGGGAGCCTGCAGGAGAAAGTCAATAGAGAAAAAAAGACACAAGAAAAGCAAAAGCATGATATTTTTGTTCATGACACAAAACAATGAGAAAGCACTGTGCATAAGTTCATGTCAATGAGTGGGAGTATAGCTTCCGCTTACAAGCTAATTTGCTCATGTGCATTTGCATTTGCTGTTACAGATGTTCAGATAGTCTACGCATTATAACCCTCCACTACTAACTAGTATAGGCACATAAACTGCATAAATGCTCCAAAACGAAATTCTGAAAACAAGAAGTAGTTAAGACCTCTGGGTATTTAGCACATGACTGAAGAACAGTGTGCAACATTTCAATTTGTCAGATTTCTGTATGCAAAGATCAGCAGAACAAAATAGTTTACATGAACAAGGTGTGAGTGCACTGACCCCACCAAACCCAACTTCAAGTCACAGCTGCATGACCATATCTCAGGTCACTGGATGCATATGACATGAAATTCCTGATACTGCAGGATAGAAGGATAGTAATGCACAGCCTTGGATTACTGTGTGCAACTGCTCCTTTTGGGCCCTGGCTGAGCAACGTAGTACATTTCACAGCGGTGGTGTTTTCTTACTGACTTGTTTTATGCTACATGCTATTTCATTTCCTACACAGGTGAAGACCACAGTTCTCTGGAAAACATCTTGACATTAGGACTGTTTTTTTTTTCCATGAGATTGTGGTCTAATAAAGATTGCTGCCAATGTCTTCATGCTCTGTCCTACTGCACAAATATATATTTGCACCCTTCTAGCCCTGGCACAAATATATATTTGCACCCTTCTAGCCCTGGCACAAATATATATTTGCACCCTTCTAGCCCTGGCACAAATATATATTTGCACCCTTCTAGCCCTGGCACAAATATATATTGGCACCCTTCTAGCCCTGGCACAAATATATATTGGCACCCTTCTAGCCCTGGCACAAATATATATTTGCACCCTTCTAGCCCTGGCACAAATATATATTGGCACCCTTCTAGCCCTGGCACAAATATATATTTGCACCCTTCTAGCCCTGGCACAAATATATATTTGCACCCTTCTAGCCCTGGCACAAATATATATTGGCACCCTTCTAGCCCTGGCACAAATATATATTTGCACCCTTCTAGCCCTGGCACAAATATATATTTGCACCCTTCTAGCCCTGGCACAAATATATATTGGCACCCTTCTAGCCCTGGCACAAATATATATTTGCACCCTTCTAGCCCTGGCACAAATATATATTGGCACCCTTCTAGCCCTGGCACAAATATATATTTGCACCCTTCTAGCCCTGGCACAAATATATATTTGCACCCTTCTAGACCTGGCACAAATATATATTGGCACCCTTCTAGCCCTGGCACAAATATATATTGGCACCCTTCTAGCCCTGGCACAAATATATATTTGCACCCTTCTAGCCCTGGCACAAATATATATTTGCACCCTTCTAGCCCTGGCACAAATATATATTTGCACCCTTCTAGCCCTGGCACAAATATATATTTGCACCCTTCTAGCCCTGGCACAAATATATATTTGGCACCCTTCTAGCCCTGGCACAAATATATATTTGCACCCTTCTAGCCCTGGCACAAATATATATTTGCACCCTTCTAGCCCTGGCACAAATATATATTGGCACCCTTCTAGCCCTGGCACAAATATATATTTGGCACCTTTCTAGCCCTGGCACAAATATATATTGGCACGCTTCTAGCCCTGGCACAAATATATATTTGCACCCTTCTAGCCCTGGCACAAATATATATTTGCACCCTTCTAGCCCTGGCACAAATATATATTTGGCACCCTTCTGGCCCTGGCACAAATATATATTTGGCACCCTTCTGGCCCTGGCACAAATATATATTTGGCACCCTTCTGGCCCTGGCACAAATATATATTTGGCACCCTTCTAGCCCTGGCACAAATATATATTTGCACCCTTCTAGCCCTGGCACAAATATATATTTGGCACCCTTCTAGCCCTGGCACAAATATATATTTGGCACCCTTCTAGCCCTGGCACAAATATATATTTGCACCCTTCTAGCCCTGGCACAAATATATATTTGCACCCTTCTAGCCCTGGCACAAATATATATTTGCACCCTTCTAGCCCTGGCACAAATATATATTTGCACCCTTCTAGCCCTGGCACAAATATATATTTGCACCCTTCTAGCCCTGGCACAAATATATATTTGCACCCTTCTAGCCCTGGCACAAATATATATTTGCACCCTTCTAGCCCTGGCACAAATATATATTTGCACCCTTCTAGCCCTGGCACAAATATATATTTGCACCCTTCTAGCCCTGGCACAAATATATATTTGCACCCTTCTAGCCCTGGCACAAATATATATTTGCACCCTTCTAGCCCTGGCACAAATATATATTTGCACCCTTCTAGCCCTGGCACAAATATATATTTGCACCCTTCTAGCCCTGGCACAAATATATATTTGCACCCTTCTAGCCCTGGCACAAATATATATTTGCACCCTTCTAGCCCTGGCACAAATATATATTTGCACCCTTCTAGCCCTGGCACAAATATATATTTGCACCCTTCTAGCCCTGGCACAAATATATATTTGCACCCTTCTAGCCCTGGCACAAATATATATTTGCACCCTTCTAGCCCTGGCACAAATATATATTTGCACCCTTCTAGCCCTGGCACAAATATATATTTGCACCCTTCTAGCCCTGGCACAAATATATATTTGCACCCTTCTAGCCCTGGCACAAATATATATTTGCACCCTTCTAGCCCTGGCACAAATATATATTTGCACCCTTCTAGCCCTGGCACAAATATATATTTGCACCCTTCTAGCCCTGGCACAAATATATATTTGCACCCTTCTAGCCCTGGCACAAATATATATTTGCACCCTTCTAGCCCTGGCACAAATATATATTTGCACCCTTCTAGCCCTGGCACAAATATATATTTGCACCCTTCTAGCCCTGGCACAAATATATATTTGCACCCTTCTAGCCCTGGCACAAATATATATTTGCACCCTTCTAGCCCTGGCACAAATATATATTTGCACCCTTCTAGCCCTGGCACAAATATATATTTGCACCCTTCTAGCCCTGGCACAAATATATATTTGCACCCTTCTAGCCCTGGCACAAATATATATTTGCACCCTTCTAGCCCTGGCACAAATATATATTTGCACCCTTCTAGCCCTGGCACAAATATATATTTGGCACCCTTCTGGCCCTGGCACAAATATATATTTGGCACCCTTCTGGCCCTGGCACAAATATATATTTGCACCCTTCTAGCCCTGGCTTGCATTTCTATTCTTGTGCTGTAGCACTACAAGGAAAATGGCACTTTGTGTGACTGGTCTTGAGTCACATCATTACTGCCTAGCGAACTTGTGGAAGGGATTTACATTTCTTTTGTCAACAAATTCCACAGTTTGCAGTAGAAATGACTCCCTGTTATTTGTGCTGAGGTGCTGTACTTTACTTGTACATTTATTCTTGTTTTACTCATATTGATCACTGCTTTGAACTTGTGATTCCATATAATCGCCTATGAAAATACGTTGCAATGCTTTCTTAATTCTTCAACACTGTGGGTAAAATTACATTCTCCTCAAATGCATATTAGAGAGGATGGTGTTGGACCGGTATTCTCGAAGTAACTTTTAAGGGGGTGGAAGTTTGAATTTGGTTTGAGGTACTTTATCTTTACATAACTCAGTTCTGTATTCACAGCTTACTTGAATCATCAATGTCCTCATGATATCTTTGGATGAACTGAATATAGCATAGCTAATGGTACTGTATTCACTTATAGCAACAATTTAGCTTTAATATAATTGAAAAAAAAAAAAAAATATATATATATATATATATATATATATATATATTACTGAGCATCAACTTTACACAGATACGCACATACACACACACACACACACACACACACACACACACACACACACACACACACACACACACACTGAATTGCATATTTAATATACATGCACAAACGCACACACGCATATGCACACACACACACACACACACACACACACACACACACACACACACACACACACACACACACACACACACATCCATACTTGTAAATGTAGACATAGTACTGCCCATATATTTGCATCTTACATTGCTTGCTTAGTGCAGGATCCTTGGAAGCACAGATTACGGCAATGCCTGTTTGTTTCTGCTCTACTCTAAAGTCCTTTTGAATGGAGTCACATCATCAGACAGGTGTCTGAACTACATTTTCTTTATATATTGCATGACAGAATAAATCTGGTGGATGTCACAAATTAAGCAGGGAACTGTACTCCAAGTTTGCTAGGTGGAGTACCTAAGTACATTCCTACCGCATACAGAACAGACTTGTAACTTGCTTCATGTAGGCACATATGCACTATGTAAATTCAGCAGATCTCACCCTTGTAGTTTCATAAAATATCATGTGTGTAGAATTGCGTTAAAATATTTACAGTTTTGAATAGCTTGTTTTCAGTTTTGTTTCTTTTTGTAAGGAGACTGAGTATACTCATACCTCTCAACCTCTTAGAGCAAGAAATCTGGACAAAGCTATTAAAAAAAGTGGGACAAAGGCCCAAAAATAGGGACACCTTTTAAATTTTGCTCTTACAAACTTAGAAAGTTGATAGAATAACAGGTCTTACTTTAGCATGAATTTTCTGAAGGGTATGGAGTCTGAAACTCAAATGTCTGCCATTATTTTCTAACTTCATTCTTTAATGATTTGCCACTAATCTGCCAGTAAACTACAATTTTATGAAAAATGGACCAAAAATATGAGACAAAAATCTGTACAGATTACAGGTTTGCATACCTCTCAACTGTCCAGATTTCCTCAGAATGTCCAATTTTTTGCTTCATATTTTTGCACTAATGACCAAAGTCACTAAATAATGGACATTTGAGTTTTAGACTTCATAGCTTTCAAAAACGCATGCTAACACAAAACCTGTTATTCTAGCAACTTTCTAAATTTATATATACAACATTTAAAATTTGCCCCTATTTTTGGGCCTTTGTCCCTTCATTATTTTAGGCTTTGACAAGATTTCTTGCACTAAAAGGTTGAGAGGTCTGCCTGCTCAGCTAAGGCTATTCGGAAGAAGCACTTCAATTGTCTGTAATGCTTTTTTTTTTTACCATTTCGCTGAGTTTGATTTACGGTGTCATTATCATTCTATAATTTTCCTTTTTGACACTGTCAGAATTGACACTGAAATATGCTTGTCATGACAGATAACAAGTTCAGGGCTTTATAACTAAAAGGCTGTGCCTGGCATTCACAGTGTTTGTTTGGGGACAGATTCTTACTTGTTTCAGTCTATATGCTGTTCTGAAATGGGGCACACCACATTAACAAGAAACAACTGACTTATTATGAGTTTAGGAAAATATCAGAGTCAGACATTATATGGTTGTAATTCCTAGTACAGAAATCATTATAAATGGAATAGTGACAGCTGGACATATCTTGGCTGGGAGGTAGGTAAATTTTCAGGCAAAAATATAGGCTGATAACGAGATACATTAATATTTTAACATAGGCTGTCAGTCTTAAAGATTGATTTATGTGTTGGAGAAAGCAAAGCATTAATGCTATATTTATATCTTTGTAGAAGTATTTGTGTGTATGCATGCATACTGTATGAATACATTCATATATGCATATCTGCATGCACACGCACTGACACACACACACACACAAACACACACACACACACACACACACACACACACACACACACACACACACACACACACACACACACACACACACATATCCACACAAACACACACACAACGTGGACACACATACACACCTTTCTCACCTGCTGGTGTTGCTTTCTCTCCTCCCTTGTTTTGCATCTGCTAAGGTTAAGTGCAGGAGAGCAGTGAGATAAGCAACAGAGAACCATCCAGAAGAGGATTTGTCAGCAGCATTTAAAAGGCAATAGAGTTTATAATGCTCCTCTATCATTTCTTATTGATTAGAGTAATCAAGATGAAAAGCTAGCTGGGCTTGGAGGAGTTCAGCATATCATTAACAATAACAGTCCCTTCATTTGGCAGCAGCCCTGGTAATGGTGGCTGCAATAAGGAGTTGATTTGCATGAGATACTAAGCCCAATAACAAGAGGACAAAAATCACTAATTAGGATTGCAGAGTGGCTCTATCTTTTCAAGCACTCTTTCAAGAGCTGCAATGATGCAAAGACCCCCACTTTTATGTAAATTCAGGGCAGGACATCGCAATTCAAAGTGTTTGAAAAAGGTTATTATTTTAATAAAATGCCTTTTTTTACTCTTCTTTTACCACAGTTTACCTGAAAGCAGACTGATTTTAATTCTAGAAGTGCTGGTCCAGAAATAATAATCCTAATCATCAACAATATTTTTTAAAACATCTGGGAGATGCATGTCATGACTCCAAAAGTACTTGTAAAACCATATGCAAAATCTAGTTTCAAAATAACATAATAATAATAATAATATTAGTAATTAAGATATGGTACAAACAGGCACTTTCAGCAACACACTAACATGTAAACCTTACCATATAGAAATACAGTTTAACTACAACATCTACTGAGAGTACTTGTAGATGTAAGCAAATCAGAAACTGCCAAATTAAACAGATAATAGTGTGGAAATCAGTTGCAAACTGAACTTTACTCTGTTAAGAATACAAAAGAAGTATAATAAACTCAGTTAATTCCCTTAAGGTACTTTGTATATTCATCTTAATTTTTCCTTCAAAACACAGTGGCTTAATTTACATTTTTAGACCACATGATGCAGTCCAGGTTCTGTCTTTGATGCCCTTTCATTGGCAGACTGCCATTTGCTTATATATTTACCTGCATTTTTCTCAGAAGTGATTGTGGGTAAAGTTAATTCCAGCTATTTTATTTCTGAGAACAATGCAACATGTCTTACAAGGCTTCTGCAAACCCCACACTTATGAATCTCCTGCATATCGATAAGTCCAAACACTACCAGATATACAAGGCTTAGGGATCTCAATTTTGTCTATGACTCAGCAGCAGCCTTAGGTCAACTGGTGCCCTAGGCAAAAGGGCTTTACGGTGCCCCCCACCACACTACCTGGTGGCCCCATCCTGGTCTAACTGCATCAAATAAATACTAGAAAAGTGCCCCTGCTAGACCGGCACCCTAGGCGGCCGCCTAGTTGGCCTATGCCTAAGGCCGGCTATGCTAAGACTTAAACGCAACATGCTAGAGAGACAGATATGTATCCCAAAGACTGTCCCTTCTATGGAACAGACTTGCTATCCATTTGAAGCTGAGTTCATCTATAACCCGATTTAAGTGCAACTTAGACCGGTGGATGGGGAACAGGACCTGACACCCATGTCCCTTATGGGCAGAGGTGATTTATAAATGCCTGGCCCTGAATGTCCTATTTGGATACAGGACATCATTATTCGTTTGGGAAAACCTGGTTAGGCTTAGAACCCCCCCCCCCCCGCAGTCATTAGCTGAGTAACAATCTATGAATCTATGAATCTAAGTGGTGTTTCATTGAGTAGTCTTGGTGGCAGAACAGTGGGTGATTATGACATAATAAATAAAGAGTGGGATGATAGTGGCCACAAGGGCCTGCATGGCAGTGGGGAAAGCTACTGTTTTATGTGACACAGTTTGTTGAATTTAGGACTAAATCACTCTCAGGCATGATCTAAGGGCAGGACAGTCAAATGTTCCTTCTTGGGATTAAAACAGAAACTTAGCTCATGTAACTCATCACATACTTAGATAAGCAGATAGTGACCAATACAAGGTGAAGAAGAGATAAAAAATGTCTACTTTTGCAATTTAAGCAGTTTAAAATGGAGTGCCTATGTATGGATTCTACTGCAGACAAAGAGGCATGGAGGTCAGACTGAAGGGTATGGAGATTTGGATTGTTGGTGAAGAAAGTGTGCTACTTGGCAGAGAAAATGACCACAGTAGATTTATGAGGGGGAGGCTGAACAAACTAAGGAACATAAAATTAGACAGAGGTGGATGAGGGAGTCAATAATGCAGTTTCTTGTTATGAAGGAAGCAAATCACTCAAGGCTCTTCGGAAAGAACTTGGGTGTAGAGGGAATCAGTCTGATGACCTTGAGTAATTGTCTTTTGTTTAGACAGAGCATTAATGATTGCAGATAAGTAACAAGCTGGAAGGAAAAAGGTGTATAACAGGAGAGTATGTTGGAATGACATCTCCTCTTACTCTTAAGAATCCACTGCATATGTTTGAACATGTTGATGTATTTATGATATCCTTATGGATGTAGTCATGATAATGAGATTCTGATGTTTAATATTACTTATTGACAGAATCATTTCTTCACACAGACCCTGTAGTAGCGTCAGTGTAATTTTATCAAAATGACAAGGGTGCAGTAGGTAGCACACTTGCCTTTGGTGCTGGAAGATCAGACATCTGTGGGTTCTATTCCCACCCCAGGTGCATGGATTAATTTCCAATTATTGACACTACAGTGCAGCGTAAGGGGGGTGCTGCATTCCTAAGTGTGTTGTTCTTCAGATAAGATGTTAAGTCAAGATCCTACCTGCCTGAGTGGGTGGTAGCTCATCTGGATATAAAATATCACATTGGACTTATTGAAAAGAAAAGGAATTCTTTATTTATACAAAGAAAACATTATTTACAAAATATTTACATATTTACAGAATATTTACACATTTACAAATATAGAATTTCCATTTCTTTCTTTTACTTATTTTACAGTCATACCTTGTTATGTCAGACTTTTATTTTTATTAGACCCCCACATGTTTTTCCATAGCCACCATCTAATTTTGCTCAATCTTCTTCTTCTTTTGGCTTTTTCCCGGTTAGGGGTCACCACATAGGATCATCTGTCCACTCATGATTGGCAGTGGAGTTTTACAGTGTCAAGTTGCCAGCCCAGCGCCCAACCTTCCATAGAAGGCACACACATGCACACACTCACACCTAGGGCCAATTTAGAGTGTCCAATCCACCTACTGCATGTCTTTGGGATGTGGGAGGAAACTGGAGCACCCGGAGGAAACCCACGTGACCACAGGGAGGACATGCAGACTCTGTACAGAAGGCACCCCAGCTGAGAATTGAACCGGTGAACCTCTTGCTGTGAGGCGGCAATGCTAATCGCTGCACCACCATGGCCGCCCATCTAACTTTGCTCAATATTGCTGGCAATATCCATTCTCCATTAAGTATAATTTCATTTATCCTGTCATTCCATATAAATCATATAACATAATACACATTTTTCTATTCTTTTGACATATTCTTTACTTCTATTCTATTCTTATAATACCATATTTAATGATGTCTGTGTTTATCTTATTTCCACTACTCTTTTACATTTTAAAAACAGGTGTTCAGTAGCTTCCTCTTCCCCACAATGTAGACATGTTCTTTCACTTTTCTTTTTATATGGCATGTTTCCTTTCACTGGTAATTTATCTATCACCAATCTCAACAAAAATCTTGACATTCTACTTATTTATTGCAGTGTTTATTTCGTATATTTATAGCTTTACTTTTTCCTTCTGCTCAATTTTTCCATGGTTTAACAAAATAATATTGTATAATTATATTGTTGTATCATAATTTTCTGTTCTTTTCTATTTCAAGTTTTATTTTCAACATTAATATTTTTCTTGATAACATTTAACTTCTTAATTTATACATTATTTTTTCTCTTTTGCTCCTCTTTGCCATTCCCCCAAATTTGTTATACTTACATTTAAACATTTTTACAACTAATCTTTCATCTTTTTCATTTATCCGCTTTAACACCTTATATAAATTTAGTGAAGCAGTATATACTGCTGCATTAATTAACACCAAACCTCCTTTCTCTTTATTTACATAAATGTATCCAATTTAACACTTGATATATATTTAGTGGCGCATCATATACCACTGTGTTAATTAAGACTAAACCTCCTTCCTCTTTATTTACATAAATGTATCCAATTTAACACTTGATATATATTTAGTGGCGCATCATATACCACTGTGTTAATTAACACTAAACCTCCTTCCTCTTTATTTACATAAATGTATCCAATTTAACACTTGATATATATTTAGTGGCGCATCATATACCACTGTGTTAATTAACACCAAACCTCCTTCCTCTTTATTTACATAAATGTATCCAATTTAACACTTGATATATATTTAGTGGCGCATCATATACCACTGTGTTAATTAACACCAAACCTCCTTTCTCTTTATTTACATAAATGTATCCAATTTAACACTTGATATATATTTAGTGGCGCATCATATACCACTGCATTAATTAACACCAAACCTCCTTTCTCTTTATTTACATAAATGTATCCAATTTAACACTTGATATATATTTAGTGGCGCATCATATACCACTGCATTAATTAACACCAAACCTCCTTTCTCTTTATTTACATAAATGCATCCAATTTAACACTTGATACATATTTAGTGGCACATCATATACCACTGTGTTAATTAACACCAAACCTCCTTTCTCTTTATTTACATAAATGTATCCAATTTAACACTTGATATATATTTAGTGGCGCATCATATACCACTGTGTTAATTAACACTAAACTTCCGTCCTCTTTATTTTCATACAAAATTCTTATTTTTACTTGATTCAGTCTAGAACTCCATAAGAAAGAAAAGATTACCTGCAACAATGCTTTCTCAAATACCATTGGCAACATAAATGCGCTTGCTAAATACAATATTTTCACATTAAAACTGAATGTATCAAATTAACCTTTTTCCTAAATAATAATCTATATGTTTTCCAGAAAAAAATATTTTAACTCTTTTTATTATTTTTCCAGTTGAAGCCTACTTGCATTCCTATTCCTAAATGTTATACCAACGACAGAGATTTCTTTCAGTGTAAAATGTAATCCCCCAACTTAACCACGTCTTTTAATCCTTTACTTTTGTCTTTGTTTAAAGTTATCATATTCTTCTTCTTCTAAACACTTGTTTATTCAAAATATTACTTATTTTGTCCACATCTTGTTTTTTTTGTAATAAATATATCATCTGCATAAATTAAAAAAATTGGAATTCTTACCCTTCAGGTTTTACATACCCTGCCTCTTTAAAATTCTCAATTGATTCCACATACAAAAGATTCATCATTAAAGCAATGAGTATCTAACTCAATGAACATCCCTGTCGTACACCCCTCCTCATATGTACCTCTTTATTTAACCAATCATTTACTAGAATTTTTTTATTTCTATAAGCAGACATAGATAATTTCCAAATTTTTCAATTCTACATTGAATTATTTCATTATCTCCCATACAATTTCAAGTCCTATTGTATCAAAATCCTTATTAAGATCCCATTGCAATACCCAGATTTGCATTGAGCTACTGCACAATGGTACCTATTATACTGAGCCAACAGATATTGCCGACAGATTCAGTGCCAACTTTACCCCTCCCCCCCCAAGGGACCAGTCACAATACCAGTAGATTGCCAGGCACCCAGTATTACTGCTGCACAGGTTAAAAGAGCACAGTCTAAGGCCAAGAATACAGCTTCTATGGGCCTGACAATATCCCTGGCTGTGTTCCACATGAACTACAGAGTGAACTGGCACCTGACCTGCGTGCCCTGTTCAATCACAGCCTCTCCTCAGGCTTTGTCCCTACTGAATGGCACACTACTGCAGTCATCCCTCTCCACAAAGGAGGAGTGACTACAGACCCTGGGAACTATCCCCCATTAGCCTGATGAGTCTGATATGCAAAGCTATAGAACGCATCATCATGGACCTAATAAACAAGGATGTAGGGAATCTCCAAAGTCTGGTTCCCACACAGTTTGGTTTTGTGAAGGGTAGATCATGCCTGCTCAACTTGGTCAACTTCTTTGAGTCAGTCACCAGAACTGTGGATGAAGGCATGGTGGTTCATACAGCCTACCTTGATCTGGCCAAGGCCTTTAATACCATTCCCACTCAGGAATCATAGAAAAACTCACTAAGTTAGGCATCAACCCCTATATCACTAGATGGGATGCAAACTGTCTCACAGGTAGAACCCACAGTGTGAAAGTAGCTGACTCCAAGTCAGACTGCCAACCAGTCATGAGTGGAGTCCCACAGGGTTCGGTCCTGGGTCCTTTCCTGTTTGGTATCTACTTCGCTGAAATCCAGGTCAACACATAAGGACTCTGGCTGACAAAGTTCATAGATGATTACAAGTTGGGAGCTATTATTAACTCCCTGAGTTATGTTTACATCCTACAGAAAGGCTTCACTGAGACCAACGACTGGTGTCAGAACCATGGCCTTAAGCTCAATGCCAAAAAATGTGTTGTCATCCTCTTTGAGAAAAACCCGGTTCCCATGAATTACCACATTGATGTTAGTCAGCTGAACACAGAAGGCATTATAAGAGATCTGGGAATACAGGTTGACAGCAACATCTCTTTTGAACACCAAATTGCCACTGTGGTGAGAATGTCCTTCAATGTGGCACATCTCATTACTAATGGTTTTGCATCTAGAAAGAAAGAGGTCATTGTCTCCCTTTACTCTTCCCTCATTAGGCCAATCATTGAGTACAATGCCCCATTTGCCATGTACCTCACTAAACACTTGCAACAACTGGAGAGGCCGCAAAAGTACTTCACAAAGAGGATCCTATGCTTTAAACATTTGTTCTATATTGACAGACTAAAAAAAACTCCAATTATTCTCTGTGTCATATCACCTACTTAGAGGCAAACTCTGCTTGACTTACAAAGCCATGTCTGACCCAGCTCTGTTAGAAATGCTACATCTAAAGAAATCCCAATCCTTCTGCACCCCATGATCCAGAGACCTCAACCTTATTACCACAATCAACAGAACATGCTGGAAGGACAGGTTCATTACCCAGAGACTGCCCATGCTATGGAATAGACTTCCCATACATGTCAGGCAAAGCACCTCACTGGCCCTATTTTCAAGAGAAATCTTGATGAGTGGATGGGAAGTAGAAAATTCACCCCAGGGATCACTCCAGTGGCTTTTCGTGATAGAGGCACTGGGAACTAATGATGGGTGGCACAATGCCAAGGTAATTCTATGGACTAGGCTTGTAAAGGCCCCTGGGCCATTAGCCTAGTACACACCTATGAACCTATATCATAAAATTAATTTCTTCTCTTCTGTTTATAATATCATTCATAATCTCTCTCACTATCATTAATAATCTTGACATCCCTTCCCTTTTATGTGACACACACTGCCCTTTGTAACACTTCATCTTCATTGAAATCTCTTCTGTACTATTTTTATAAAAATCTTATAATCATTATTGTTCAGTCTCCAGTTGGTCTCCATTTTTTATACTATTTTTGTCTTCCTTCTTCCAAACAAATTTAAGTATTCCATTACATAATTCTTTATACATAAAACCTTCATTTAGCAATTCATTCAAACTCTTTAAAAAATATTCTTCTTGCCATTCCACTAAATGTTTATACATTTTATATCCTATTCCATCTGGTCCTGCAGCCACATCTATATTCACTTGTCCTAACACTTTATCTAACTCATATATAAAGAAATTTCCTTTTCAAATTCTTTTCCTTACTCCGAAAACTTTTTTACTTCCCAATTTCTTTAAACATCTTTTGAACATACTCTATTGCAATATTCATAATTTGTTCCTTTGTTGTTTCTATTTCTCCTTTTGCATTTTTCATTTCTTTCATTACACTACCGTCTTCCTCTACTAGCCTACTTAAATACATTGCTATGTCTCCTCTTTTCTCTTGTAAACATATCTTTGAATAATAAATATTTAATTTTCTATTGATTTCTTCTATGTAATTCTTTTTATTTATGAAAATACTCTCTATCATTAAGGACACCCTAACCCAACTTACACCTGGGATTTCAATGCAATTAAGGCCATTATTAAGGAAAACTGGTCCACCCTCACTGACAGTCAGCAGCTTGTAAAGGGTTTAGGAGATCACCCTACTTTTGTATATAAAAAGAGCCAAAACATATGTAGCTATGTGGAAAAGCTGAATAAGAAACACCAGGATGACATGAGCACTAAAATCTGTGGGCCACCTAACTGCACTTTCTATGAATACCTGATGGAGTGCGACTCATCTGAGTGCCCCATCTTAAAAAGATGGTGACTGGTAACTGTAATATTAAAAAAGTTGTATATAGGGCCATGGGTAATGACTGCCCTGCATTTTATGTGAGTAAGACTATGACTAAACTGGGAACAAGGATTTCAGGTCATCTTTCTGACATTGGAAGTAAATGCCAGACGAACACCTTATCCAAACACTTATCAGAACACCACAGACATTCTAAATTTACATTTATCATTCTGGACTGTGTGGTGATGGATGAGCTTGAAGGGGGCATCAATAGTGTGTTGGAGAAAAAAGAAATATGCTGGCAGTTGAAATTAAATGCATTCAGAAAACCAGGACTTAACTACTATTGCTCTGTTAGTGTATTGAGTTTATGTAAGATGCCACACAATCTGTAAAGGTTTTTTATGGATTTTTTTGAGAAATATTTTTATGTAGTAAAATATACTAAATAATAATGAAATGATGATTAGAATGTTTATATATATATATATATATATATATATATATATATGTGTGTGTGTGTGTGTGTTTAGTTACTTTAACCTCAGTTCTGTTTTGATTAGATGTATTCCATTTCACCAGGGTTTTTTCATGCTGCTATTACCATGTATTATTAGTATTGCACACTAATGCACACACCTGCACACTTATTATACATTACTAGTTTACTTACTTCACTGTTTCCTGTATTTTTGTGTGGTTTTCTACTAGTTTTCATTGTATAAACATGTTTTTTTTGGGGGGCTGTAAGCATGAAAACTGTCACAATTTATTTTTTATTTTTTTGCAAAGCACTGACTTTTTTTCTGAGCTGTTGATAACTTTGTTTTTATGTACACATACACATGGATGGATATTTACTGGATATTATTAGACAAATGCATTTTTATATTTCTAATATTCTAGTTTGATTATGTTTATGGTTAGATAGCTATGTATTTTCTTGATTTTAATTCTTGTCACAGACCTGTTGAAAGGCTTTATTGCATTCGTTGGTCAAAAGTGATTTTTAGTTAAAATTATTTTTATGTATATGTTATGTTTTTCTTAATACCTGATCTTGGAATGTGTGTTGCAAATATTTAGGTAGTGTTTTCCTTAACTAAGATTTAGTTTGATCTAATCAGTAGTAGTGTGTGGGGGTGGGTACTTGTTGTTCTAAAATACACTTTTACTGCCCTGTTTATTTTGTTTGTCATGAATAGTCTAGTTTAAATTTAAACAGTGCATATATATTTTCCACACCTACGTCTAAGTATATAAAAGCTTATATGTTTAACGTTGTTAAAATATTTCAGAATTTTTGTTACTGAGGATCACTTGTCTGTGATGCATAAAGGCTTGTTGCTTTGGAGCACTACCTGGGTTTCATGGTTTTTAGAAATTATTGTGACTTGGTTCATCAATGAAGTTTTAAGACCATTAGTTTCTCTGCTTTTTGTTTTCTAAATATTCCACTGCATCTCTCCCATACTTTACTTTGTCCACATTTCTTACATCATACTGCCACTGAAAGTAACATTTTTTATATTTTATCTTAAAAAGCATCCACCATTCAGACCCATTTTATAATGTTCTCATCATAATATGATCCCTCCATAACTGCATTATTAACCTCATTCCTTCTTCATCTCATGTTTTCTCGTTTAACCATTGTTATTCCTTTTCCTGTTATATATTTCTTGTGTTCCTTTATCTCTAGCTGTATTGCTAAATCTGAAAAAGCTCTTTGAATTATTTCTCCTTCCCCTATAGTTAGTCCTTCTGATATTATAAAGTAATTTATTTTGGTGCTCTAAATACACTTTCTATAAGTCCATGAATTTTTATTCCAGATTATTAATTTACCACATCTCATAATTTCTAACATTTTTCTTATATTGTTTCCTTTCTTTTTACGTTTGCCTCTTAAATCACAATTAAAATCTCCTGTCACTACGATATTCATATTCATCACTACATAATCTAGTATCTGGTTAAATAAACTTTCTCTTTCTTTACGGGTAATGCATAATGCTATAATTCTATATACTTGTTCTTTCCGTTTTAAATCCATAGTAGTTAATCTTGGGTTTATATTGTAACAGCGAACTCTTAAAATAACAAATGCTGTATAATCAACTCTAAATTATGAAAATGGCAAAATGCCGAACACAGGAAACAGCCATTTTTTATTATATTATATTTTATATTTACAACATATACAATATATACATTACTTTCATTAGCTTAATTTTACATTCTAACATCATGTAATTTTATACATTTAATCAATTTAATTACCCCCACTCTTTTTTCCACAACCATAAATGTATTTTTTTCAAAATATCAGCTAATACCCATTTCCATTGTATTTTATTTCATTAGATCTTTCATTCCATATAACCCACAAAACATAGAATCTTTTTTTATCAATTTCTTTAGCTTCTTCTGTCCTTTTACCACCATAATATCCATGTTCTACATATTCATATATATATTTTTACAATTTTATCATCATTGAATATATTAATTTCATCTAACTTTTCCCCAAAGTTTTTTAACTCTTATACAATTCAATCACACAGGCTCCATTGTCTCATTTTCATGACGATAGTTACATATTCTTTCCTAAATTTTTTATATGGCATATTTGCTTTAACAGGCGTTACTTATCGTTAATCTCCACATAAAATCTTTGCATGCATATATTTTTTTACTGTATACAAGAGGGTGAGGAGGGTGTTCTTCAAGGAGCCTTTGCTATTATGTTTTAGGTTGTTGTTGTGTCTTTCGGCTTTTCCCGGTTAGGGGTCGCCACAGCGGTACTCCGGTCCGCTAATGATTGCCAGTAGATTTTTACGTGCTGAGTTGCTGGCCCTGACGCACAACCTTCAACGAAGGTATGCCCATTCATGCATGTCTCCACACAGAAGATGCTCTAGCTGAGAATCGAACAGGACAACATCTTACTGTGAGGTGACAACGCTACCGCAGCACCACCGTAGTGTGGTTAATTCTGTATCTAGCTGGTCATTGATGTACTTCCCAAATCTATTTAGGTTTTTTAAAATCACTCAGAAGATGTTTATTTATATACATACATATATATATATATATATATATATATACACACACACACACACACACACACACACACACACGCACACGCACACGCACACTCACACGCACACACACACCCACGCACACACGCACACACACACACACACACACACACACACACACACACACACACACACACACACACACGTGCATGATTATATATATGCATGTGTGTGATTATGTATATGCATGTGTATGAAGCATTTATTTTATTTACATTTGTTTATTCGGGTAGTGCACTGATAAGTACTGACCAATTTCTTGCACTGCATGGGTGAAATATAAAACATTTCACAAAAACAGAAATGCATGCAATACCACAGAAGTTAAAATTAGTTATATAGAAAAACTATATTATATGTACATTACAATAAACAGTCAGAGTTTAATGCATAATATTTAAGTTAATTTCTAAAGTCGGTTGACTTTCAATAATTCTGTGGTAGGAGAAGAGAAGTGGAAAGGCGATAGGGATAGTATGTTAGGTGGTATGTCCTGTACTGACGTAGAACCATTTGGCTTGGATGAATAGATGCTTTTTGAATTATGTTCTGAATTTGGAGTAAGGGTTGATTTCTTTTAGGCTGATGGGGAAATCTTGTCAAAGAGTAGGTGCCAGGGGGAGAATGAGCGTGCAGTGCTGTGGAGTTTGATTCTAGGGGTAATGAGAGTTGGAGTGGCTTAGTTTCTCAGGTTATATGAGGAGGATTTTTTCATGAAGTTTAGCTGCAAGAGGAGAGGGTAAAGGTCAGCAGCAGGACTATTTTATGGAGTTGGGATTCTAGCATTAGGTTATATCTTTGTTTTATGGGATGTGATATGGCTTTCTTCTTGTATGATATAGTGGTACTCATGGAGGGATGAGTTTGTACTGAATTGGCAGATGTTGTTGGAGATTGTCTGGAGAGAGGAGAATGCCTATGATCATGGCCACTCTAAATGGTTAATGTATAAAAGAAGAGATATTTTTTGGCCCAGAAGAAAAGGGATTTTAATTTTGCTGTAACTCTGTTTATGTGGAGATGGAAGTTTAGAGCCTGGTTAAGCTGTTTCTTGTGCCAGTGCCATGTGCAGAAGCACACATCTGGAAGCACTGCTTATTTTCATTATACTGCACTAGTTACCTTATTATAGCACCCAGGACTATCAGGTAGCATCTGATTTGGCACTGGGCAGCATGCTTTTTAGGTTCGTTGGAGATTGTACCACATAAGCACGCTTCCCTCATCCAGTTTCAAATACAGTACACTACTATCCCTTACAAGTACACATTAGAACGTCAACCATGGATATGCACATTCCTGCTATCTTTGCATCAAGTTTGATGGATAGGCACATTCTGAGGCAATGTAACAGTTGCCTTATATACACTGACAACCACTTAATTCTCAAACAGACAAATACAGTACGTGAGAGATTTAGTTTCACATTGACATTGGAGGCTAGGCTCTCACATACAGACACAAAACACAACAAACAGGTTGTCATAACTCACCTACATCACTCACTGAACCCACAAAGGACCACACACATAGACCCACATATGTGGAGGAGATCACAAGTAACTTGCCCGAACCTCAAAGGCCTCTCAGGTGCAGTCCTCAGAAACTCCACATGCACACAGACAAGATATTCCCATCACAACATATAAAGCCACATCTCATTGTGGTTCAACTACCAAGCCCATAAGGTAAAACGCTCAATGACCCAATATTGTGGTCATAGCAGACACCATTGTGAGACACACTGATGTCCCTCTTACCAGGCTGGATAATGGGAAGGTTTCAGTTAGTTGCGTATCGGGGGCCAGGATTCGCCAGATCACACAAGTGCTCAGGTCACTTACCCTTATGTACCAGTATGACTCAGTAATAGTCCATGTGGGCATGCATGACCTGAGATGTACCTCCTTGCATTATATGAAGAGATGCATGATTGAGCACTCAAAATATGTGTCACAGGCAGGTATTAGCCTAGCACTGAGCAGCATTCTACCATCTCTAAGGATGATGCCACAATACCAGCAGAAAATGATCGACTTTAACAATTGTCTTAGCTACTAGTGTCATTCCAAAGGATCCAGTATTTGTCAGCCTGGGAGGACATGGTTGATATGCCATGCTGCTTGCCAGTCATGGCCTTCACCTGTCACTTCTAAGCTTTTGGATATTGGCCAAAACATTATCCACCCCTATTGCACCTTTATTAGGCATTGCCAAATGGACAAACCTTCCAACATAAGTAAAGTTACTCAGGACAAGCTAAAGGTGTTACTGCTCAATGCTAGGAGCCTCAACAAGAAACTGCACTGCATGGAAGCTCTCCTCACCCTGAAGAAAGCTGATGTCTGTGCAGTTACTGAAACATGGTTCAAAGCCACAGAAAGCACTCCAGCAGTGCATGGCTATAATGACTTTCATACATTCAGATCACTCACTGAACATGAAAGAGCTGAAGGTGGAGGTGCATCTATCTACATAAAAGATAATCATACCTCAAGGCTGGTCAAACAATATTACATGCTTGAGCTACTCCATGTCTGACTAACCATGAGAAAAATCCATTACCATATTCTTGCTGGCTACAGGTCCCCCACCATGAACCAGGAAATACACACATCATACCTGAAGTTACTAGAATTACTCACCATCCAGCCCAATGTCATACTCATAGCTGATTTTAACTACCCCTCCATTAATTGGGAAGTATACATGGCCACTAACATGCAGGCCCAAAGATTTCTTGACTTTGTAAATTCAAATGCCCTGGAGCAGCAGATCTGTGCTCGCACTAGGGAAACAAATATCCTACATCTGATATTCACAAATATGGTAGAGTGCTGCAACCCCGTAGTGTTATGTCCTCACTAATAAGATCAGATCGCAAAGCTCTCTCCCTTGAAATAATGGTAAAACTAGTCCCCCCACCTAACCTCAAAAACTTTAAGAACTTCTCTAATGTAAATTACTCTCTATTAAGAGATGACATAGCTATTTTTCAAGCTCCCCCAAAATGCATAAAACACAGAAACCTATGCAGAGGCATACACAAAAGCTGAGTATGACCATATAAACAACTACATAAAAACGGCAGTACCAGACCGAAATAAACTCAGGTCAAACCGCAAAAACAAGTCAACATAGTGGACCCCTAGTATTAATAGGTTATATAACAAAAGGAAGAAAATCCTCTCAAGAAGTAAGACGGAATATGCACAACAGAGAAATAAGTTCCTCATTAGTCTAAACAAGTGAAGTTTTGGTGGGTTTATAAAAACTGTGGATAAGTTGGTTAGACTTATGGCTGCTGTAGTAGGGTAATTAATCTAAGGAGATGATATGGTCCAGTTATGGACTGTGAGGAAGTTTTTAAGCTTGTCAAAATTAGTGCTAGACTGGCTTCTAAATGCTTTTAATATTAGTGATAGTTTATACAATGGTTGATAATTATAAAAATGCTTGGGCGGTAGTCACTTAATGATGGTGGAAGGATGTTTATGTTGGAGATTGTGATAGCCTTTTGGTATTCAGGGACAGCCTTAACACAGTGCTCTAGAATGAAATTGTGCAGCATTGTGTTGGGCTGCCTCTAATACTGTGCTACATATTAACAAGGCATTCCAGGGGTGAAACATATGGTAATTAGCCATGTGCTCTCTCCTCTGCAACTGCCTCCCAGGAAGCATCTCTACACAGAGATTCATGAATTCACTTGCTCTACATGTCCAAGTGATTCAGGGAATCAGTGTGGCTGCTCCTACCACATTGTGGTAGTGAACACAACCAAAAGGCCATGCTCATTCATTGAAGCAGTGGTAAATACTTGGAAGTTTAGTGGTCCGGTAGGTTTATGAGGTGTGTAAGTGAGTGCATGCAAGGGGAGTGGAAGTGTGTGCATGTTTGCCTAGGAGGTAGCAGTAGGGGAGTTAGTGAGAGGATCAGTTAGGTCTGTAGGTGTGTGCATGTATGTCAGAGTGGATGAATGGATGAGAGTGTGAGTGTGATCGGGTATGTAGGGGGCTGTGTGTGTGTGTGTGTGTGTGTGTGTGTGTGTGTGTGTGTGTGTGTGTGTGTGTGTGTGTGTGTGTGTGTGTGTGATGGGGTGGCTGCCATATTTCTTCTCACCCTAGACTAATGAGCAGTGTCAACAACACTGAATGTGGGGACCACTGGCCACCAAGGATTACTCAGCAACAGGGATGGGAGGAACACAAGCCACCAGAAATTACCCAGCAGTGGGGATGGGGGAACACTAGCGATCAGGGATGACATGAAAAGGCCTGTGCCATAATGGCACTTGTACCAGTATGGAGATCGGGGTGGGCAGTGGGGGAAACACTAGACACTAGAGATACCACTCCTATGTGGTAATGGCACGTCAAACAGTAAGGGGATTTGGGGATCACTAGAGATCAAAGAAGACTTTCTGTGCTAGAACAGCATTTTATACCAGTGCAGAGATGAGGAGGTATGGGAGCACTAGACAAATGGATACTATTCCTATAATGTAATAGCACTTAAACTAGTATAGGGATTGATGGAAACACTAGACTAAGACTCTGTGCTTGAATGGCTCTTTAAGCAGTAAGGGAATGGAAGGTATAGTCTTAAGCCATAATGGTACTTCAATAGGTAAGAAGATGGGAAGGACCAATAGTTACAAGGGATTATTCTAATATGATATGCCTTAATGGCAATTCAAACAGTAAGAGGACTGGGGATAGTGGGAACCATTAGACATCAAGGATTGCTCTGATGTGTGATGTAACAGCACTTCAAACAGTAAGGGGATTCCAGGTAGGGGAACCACTAGACATCAGGTACCCAGAGATATGACTTGGGACTGCAACCTTCAATAATGGCCTAGGACTAGAAAAGGAGACATTTGAGATGTTCATTCAGTGCAGGGACAGATAGGGGGACTGTGTGTGTGTGTGTGTGTGTGTGTGTGTGTGTGTGTGTGTGTGTGTGTGTGTGTGTGTGTGTGTGTCTGTCTGTGTGTGTTTGAATGTGTAGTTGTGTGTTTGGGACAGTGACAGAGAGGGAGAGATGGCTGTGCTTGCTCAATTACTTATACAGTTACCATTGGAAGTGCTAATCTGCACGTAATGGTAGGTAAAGCGATTCAGAGACATGCAAATTAGACTATAATGAGGTATTTCCTCATTGTCTCTAAACCGTAAAATACTACATCATGAGAGCAGGGCCTTTTTAGTGAAAACTTTATGTCCTTGGGGCTGTTAATGAATTCCCAGGAGAGATTGGTATGTTGGAAATAATGAGGCCAAGTGTGGAGAGTTTGCAGGATCTGAGGTTAGGTCTTGTTGGTTCTTTTACGAGTTGAAAGAGACCTAGGTCTGCTATAAAAGTAATCATTCTGGATGAAAGAAGAACAAAATAATTAAGGTCAAGGTCACTTAGAATGATTGTGTTATTTATTTTGGGACATTTATTAAGGATGTTAGTGAGGAATGATCTGAATTTGTTTAGGGAAGAAGGGGTGGGAGATAGGCAGTAGCAATCAATAGTGGTTTCCTGCTATAAATACTTGGACACTATTAACCCTTCTGGATCTTAAGGAGAGCTTCAGAACTTTAGATTTGTATTGTTATGGGATATTATGAGTTTTAGAGGGCAGAAGGCAGTCTGCAGTTTGAAGTATGAGTCCATGATAGATTTGTGCTGAGGTCTGAAGTGTGGCAATTTCAAAGCAGTGGCTCAGTACTGACATTTTTATGCTATCATTCAGAGGCAACATATGTTAGAAAGCAAGACAATTGACAGTGGTTGTGAAAGATATAACACACTGCAACTCAGGGTTGGAGCATAAAGCATTATTCTCTTAAAGTTTATTTTTATATTGACAGGATAGACGGGGTCTGATGTAATAGTGCTAGACTATTGCAATATGATTAAAAGGGCAGAAGTCAAGTTTCTGTTATTGATGTGCTTTTGAAGCTATGTGCTTAATTTATACTGCATAAATTAATAGTCCACCAGGAAAGACTGGCGGTTGGTACAGAGGGTTAAGGGTGTGAGCTGTAGTTCCTATGGTACAGGGTTTGGTTGCCTCAGCCCTCATTTGTCTACTGTATGACCCTTAGCAAGTCATTAACTTGACACTGCTTTGATGAAACTGGGAATTTAAGGATGGGCTCCTAAATGGTCCCCTGGTCTGCAAGCCTAGTAATTACCTATGAATCCATAGATAGATGTCCTTCCAAAGATTCTCGTAAGGACTAGTATTTAGACTGATATGTATGTATTTGTGTGGATGCCATAAGAATTTGAAGAGCACATTCCGAAGAGTTAGTTGCTGCAGGTGGAGGTCTGAGTGAAGTGACTTGCTTAAGCATATTATTTTAGATAGAGGTGTCATCTGATTATGGCTAACCAGTGTTTAAATAGCCATTTTTAATTACTTCTGAGGTATGTTATGTAATAGAATGAAAATAAACTTTACTCCATGTCAGTCCAAATCTTGCACTTATCTGCCTTGAGGGTGGAACATTAAATATAAATATTAGTTATTTTTGTTCATTAGATTAAATTAAAGCTGGATTTTTTAGTAGTGAAAATAATCTAACAGTGCCAACAACTGTTTCATCTGTATAACTAGTGAATATCAAAATGCTAGCTGCAAGCAGGGACTGTTTTAGATTTTGATAATTCTGGTTTTCATGTACTATGTGTGTAATAGCCTTGATGGCTTAAATGGATGGTTCTTTCATTAGGAAAATAGCAGCGATGAGCGTGGGAATTTTTGTTTGGTTATCTTGTGTAATGGAATTTATGCTGTCAAAATTCTGACTACTGAGGATGTATTGTACTGATTACTTAAATAGGACTAGTGAATTAATTTGGGAGTTCCATTTTTGCAGTATAAAATTTAACTCGGAGCATTGTAAAGTACAAAAATGCTATACTATTTCCAGGATGATTAAAGTTTAACCTGTTTAGATTTAAATGCTGATTCAGTTGATATTAAATCACTGTCACCACTGTCATTTGTTTGTCTTCCTAAGATAAATCCACTTTGATCTTGATGAATTAACTGAGGCATTAAGAGTTTAAGTATGTTTTGTACTATGTGCATAATTATTTTGTAATCAACATTGATTAATGATATATGTCTGTAGAAATAGCATGGCATGTGATATTTATTTGGTTTTCATATGACTGGATGTCTTAATGTGATGTAGGGATTGTTCCTTTTAATAGATAAAATTGTGCATTTCTCCAATATTTTGAACTGATGACTGATGTAATATTTGTATGCATTTCACTGAGGGTATCATGTGTTTTTTCTGAGTTTTAAACATTTAATGCAGATTTGAATATCCAGCAATGTAACTGATTGCCCTATTTCATCACGTTGATGTTGTAGGGTTAAGTTCAGATTAAGAACTTGATGAAAATGATAATTCAGATATAGATTTCGGGGAGTCATTATCCATACAGAGTTTTATGTAATAGTTTTGAAAATACTTTAATATATCAAGAATGCTTTTGCCTATTCTTTGCATGAAAGGGTTGTAGGGCTATTTTATAAGATTTAGATTAGCTGCTTTCATCCTCTTTTTTAATTTCTCCAAGTCTTTTGGGTTTCTAATACCGTGACGGGAATGGACGCCATTCCAAAGTCAAAGTACGATTAAAGTTCATGAAATTAGTATTGTTTCAGTCTTTGATGTCAACCAGAAATGCTCTTCACAGCACCCTCAATGTGTCCAGTAAGACTCCTTCTGCAATTCGTACAGGGTTACATGTATTGATAACATATCTAAATGTGACTGTAAACTCTGTTTTATAAGACCAGTTGCCCCTATTACTATTGGAACTGTCTGGGCATCTTTCTTCCACATTGCTGTCATTTATGCCTGCAAATCTTGATATTTTATGACTTTGTGTCTCTCTGTACACAAGTTACTGTAGTCACTGGGTGTAGCAATTTCAATGATCGATGCTACTTTCGTTTCCTTTTCCTGGACCACTATATCTGGTTTTCTAGCATCTATCTTTTGAACTGTTGGTAATGGATAATCCCATGTGATGTAGACTTCATCATTTTCTATGATGCGTTGTAGCTCATGTTTCCAGTGTGTTTCAGCCACTTCAATACCATAATGTTTGCACACTCCCCAGTGCAACAGTCTTGCCACATTATTATGCCTTTCAGCATGCAGTCCTTCTGCCATTAATATTTTTTATTTATTTATTTATTTATTTTACATTTGTTAACCGGGAAAGTCCGACTGGACGGAGGTCCATTTACAGCGGAGTCCCGGGGAGAAAAGCTCCACTAATACAGCTACATGTTTGGAGGTAATATACACAATACTAGATATTATTTATAATACAAGATATACACAATACTAGATATTATTTATAATACAAGATATAAAAAACAATATGAAGAAGTGATTTGTATAAAACTAATGAAAGGACTACATTGTATCAATACAATCATCAGATATATCACATATGATAGCATGATCAGACAAACTTTGCTGATGCAGGACTGAGCATGAGCCCAGGAAGGCACTGTATATCAGTTTTGAGGAGAATTTAGTACTGTAGTATAGAGATAGAAAGCAGGATGTAGAGTGGGTCGGAAGTATTTGGGTAGAGCAGGAAAGCATTTATGTGATGCAAGGACAGAGCCAGGAATGCAGGAGGTGTGATTTAAGTGATCTTTTGAACAGTGAGATAGATGGAGCTGAGGAGATATTCTGGGGGAGATTATTCCATGTCTTTGCTATGGTATGAGCAAATAGAGCTTTTCCTGCAGTATTGTTGGCTTGAGTTATGTGCAGCAGGGTTTTGTTGGATGAGCGGAGTGGACGGTTTGCTGAGTATTGTTTAAGTAGTTGGTTCAAGGCTGGAGTCTTGTGGGGATTTTTTAGGATGTTGTAGGTGAGGACAAGTTGGTGGAAACTAATTAAATGAGGAAGTTCTAACCACTGTAATTCTTTTAGGGCAAGACAATGATGGCTACGAAAAGCAGAGTTATTGGCGAATTTTGCAATCTTATTGTAACATGATTCTAGTTTGTTCATGTCTGTTTTCTTAATGCAGGTTAGGATAGGAGATGCATACAGTAGTGTAGACAGAAAATGGGTTTGGGCTAGGGTGATTCATGCTTGGTCTGTTAGGAAGTGTTTGTGTTTATACAGTGTTCCTAATTTTTTATGTACTTTCTTAATAGTTTGGGAGATGTGGACATCGAAGTGGAGGTCATTATCTATTTCAATGCCAAGGAGTTTTGTGTGATGGGAGGGGGAGATTGTGGAGATATATTACAACCAGCAACAAGGCATGCGACTGTTTCCAATTCTGTTTTACAAAACCTATATTTGTCTGTTTCTCCCACATGTTCATTGGACTTTATAAACCACTGTGTACGTAGCCCACTCTCTTGGGCTGCCAATATTAACCTTTCATCTTTTGATTTGAATTTGCCTCTCTTTAAACATTCCTGCATTCGATCCTGATCAACATGAGGTTCTTCCAGAAGTTTTCTATACTTGCAACTATATTTATGCATTTTCCGCATTTCTTGCCTTCTCATCTGGTTCTTCACCTTATATTGTTTCTTTTGTTTTTTAGTGGATTCAGTTGCTGCCTGATATTTATCTATTTCTGGTTTGATTTCCATTTCTGCATGATGCCGATATGCTTCTACTAGACTAAGCGGGGATGTCATCTTAGAGTTATTCTCCTCATGCTTCAAAACTTTCATTATGTTTGGGTCTTGTGAGGTCAGCAAATATGTCTGCAGTCCCACGATTGCAAATCTATATATATAATCAATTTCAAGGAGGCCCATCCCTCCTTCAGAACAGGTAATATATAATGTTGGTATGCAATGATTTTTATAAATCATCTGATGAGCATGAAGCATGATATGATATGATATAGGAGGCCGTGTGTAAACTGGGACTTGCTGTCTTATAATCCGTTAGGAAGAGAAGGCTATATTTAATTTACTAGACAAAGTCTTTATAAATATCTGAGCATTTAGCATATTAGTTGAAAAGCATTAGGTACTCCTGTAACTTCCCTTTCTGACTAGTTATTGGTCTATATTTTTATCGTAAATAGCAGGGAGCTTTTAAAAGTATTTCATAGATTTGATGATAAACATATAACTGAGGTAAATGTCTTTAAAAATGAACATATTGTAATAACCATGCTTATAGTTTAATTTAAAATGATTTATTGTGCCATACATTTAGGGGTAGTATTGTATTATAAACGAAAGTGATTGATTATAATGATCAGAGATTATATTTGTAATTGCATTACATTGATCTGTATTTTTATGGATAATCCCTGGATTCAAAAACATTTTTTCACATCACAGTGATTCTGAATGATGAGCTGCCACACAGAAAACACATTGAGTGTGAATGTGGAAATCTGAGAAATTCTACAGCCTGCATAATATGGAAACTGTGGTATAATGACATGGTAATGAGCAACAGACCACATTAAAATGAGTACACACATGGATGCAAATGAGGACAGACAATATGGCAGAGTGATTCAGAAATGTACATGCTTTGTGCTAAGAGAATCTATCTCCAGAGTCATTAACTGAAGCTAAAATTTGTAGTTATGGGAGACAGACCACAAAAACATGAATGAGGTTGCCAATGCACTAGTAAATATGTATATGCAGTAGTCTGTATCTACTCTCTGTAGTCACATTGTTGTGAGTTGTCACCCTAGGCAGCAGCACTTCATCCATCTATGCTTAACATGTCACACTCTTCATAACACTGAAAATGTGGAAGGCTACCATGTGCACAGAGGCAGCATGCAAGATCTGGTAAAAATGTGTCGCTCTCATATGAGTTATCTATCGGATGCATGGAATGCCTATCCCTGAGGAAACCAAGATATGTGTTCTCTGATGATACTAGCTACACAGACTTTTCCATGCCTCATGGGGACACAATGGATGTATCCAGGCTTCAAACTCAGGGGTACCCCACCAGTTCCTAAGTACCATGTTGCAGCTAGAAGAGGAGCATATGTGGTTTCCACATATCACACAGGAGAGACCCAGCATCATGTGGGCTTTTTATGACATAGCACATTTCATGAGGTATTGGGGGCTGTGGATTGCACCTGCATTGCAACAAAGGACCCATCTGGGGAGCAGGAAAGAAGGTATATCAAGCATAAGGGGTTCCACTCTATCAACTGCTAGGTGATCTGTAGTTCAGAGGGTATAACATCCAATGTGTTTGCAGGCCACTCAGGAAGTGACCATGACTCCCACATATGGCAATATGCAACTTATATTGGGCACATATTATTGGTAATGCTGGATATGCCCTGGAGCCATGATTAATGACACCAATCAGAAATCCCAAGACCATTGCAGAGAATGGCTACAACAATGACCTACCACAGACCTGTATCATTGTTAAACATGTGATTCACCTGCTGAAGGCCCAATTCTGCTGTCTGGGGTGCCCTGCATTTTGACTCTGGTACATACAGTAAGATATTTTCAGCCTGTGCAGTGTTAAACAACATCATCATTATATGCATTCATTTATAGGACAGAAGACACATTCACAAGGAGGAAGTCCAAGACTCAGCAGTGGAGGAAGTGACTGCAGGGCCCATGGAGGAGCTGACTACAGGGGAGGACTGTGTCAGATGGAGGTGGATGCACTGTGCCATGGAGTTGGCTAAGAGATGGCATCCAGTTCATAACTATGGACCAGAATAAACTGTTGTAGTGAATACTAAAATGATGCATACAAACATTCACTTCATCTGTGATATGCCAAGCGTAGTCTGACCTCACTATACATCAGACATTGGCTACCCAAGTAAAAAGTGCATAAGTCAGAGCACAGTTATCATCATATGCCCAGAAAGGAGAGGCCACAGTGACAAATGTCAGCAATAGGCAAATGTGTGTGTGTGCTGGTGGTATGTATGGGCAATATTTTCTGATGTGTGTGTCATCCATGTTGGTTGTTTCGAAGACAGGGGTAGACTGGCCAGGGGGAGTGGGGCTGTCTCCATTGTTGTGTGAGTGTGGGAAGTAATCCACTTTATTGAACAATGATACAAAACAACTCCAAAAAAGAAAAAAAAACAGTAATCAAAAGAACATCTGAAAAGACAGTGAACAATGATACACCTTAAAGAGAAACTTCATTAAAGTAAGAAAAAAAAACATTTGTGAACACAATATGAACAAATGAAACCAACAATTTAGCCATCCCATCCCTTTTGCCACAACCATAACTTAAGTTGTTTTACCATGCAGCTAACAGGAAAAGTCTTACATGCTCTTGCCTCATGGCATTGTGCTGCCTATAACAATCTTAGTGCTGAAACTAAAACAAAGTCTGCTCGTGTTACAGAAGGGGTTCAAAAGCGATCATAATTACCAAATAAGCACTTTTCTAAGGTGACAGGAAATAAATGCGTGGAGGGAGAAAATGTTGAACACCTGACCAAAACCCATTTACTCTCTTTCTGTGTAAGAAAACGTGGACTGTGTCTTACAGCCCTTAACAGTCATGTCTAAAACAGGGCCATAAGTCAAAACTCCGGTAAACTAGGGAGGCTCAAGCCATGCAGAAGTTGACAGATTATTTGGTAGGACACAGCTTGAGCAGATGTTGCAACACTGTGCCAGGATTTGACAGACAGTTTAAGGGCACTGAGAGGAGATCTGTATGCAGACTGTGCATGTCCCGGTCTAGGGGAAGGCCTTATCCTGGGAGGTTCATAGGCATGATCCACAGCATGCTGAGAGGATACAGTGTCAATAACTGCTAGTGATGGCACAATTCCTTTGGTGGACTCAGCATGAAACACGGACATGCACATCACAACATCCTTTGGCCAAAACTGGATGGTGGAGTGAGGTGGTGGCTCTATATGTGCTTGTTTATGGCTTTCCCCTTCTATGCTGAACCTCCACATCAAAGACAGAAGTGGACTGGTCATGAAAAGTTTATCGGCCATGCTGTCTGGGCCCATAGGGACACCTGTTTTGTGATAACTCCTTGTACCACATGTTTTTCTTTCTCTCATAGTTCAGGAGGCTATTTTGGGGTGCACCCTTCTATATTAGAGGACAATTGAGCTGCTTTCCAGTCTAAGGGATGCATATGAATGGTTCTTAATGCATCTTGCTAGTATTCATTATACAGCGGACAGTATGTGGGCACAGTGCCATAAGGGGTATCTACATACCTCTCAAATTTTTAGTGCAAGGATTCTGGACAAAGCCAAAAATAATGAATGGGGACAAAGGCGCAAGATCAGTGAAATATTTTAAATATTGCTTATACAACTTAGAAAGTTGCTACAATAGCATGTTTTGCATTTTCAGACAGATATGAAGTCTGAAATTCAAATGTCTGTCATTATTTAGTGACTTCAACCCTCAATGACTGTCCATAAAATTACAAATTTTATTAAAAATAGACAAAAATATGTGGCAAAATTTGGGCATTCTGCAAAACTTGAGACAGCTGAGAGACATGAGTACTTCTAGTAGTTAAATTATTGCCTGTTACAGATTTCAAATGTAATTAATTGTAAGTTAGTCAGATAGGCATTTCATAAAACTCTGACGTGAACTATGCAGCAACAGTTGTTTTGATAATTGCCTCGGTATAACATCTTAATGAAATAACATCTGTTAGGATAGTAAAACAAACAGTTGCACTTGTAGGCAGTGTTGTTCACACACTCAGAAGTAGGACACATGACACTGGCATACTGTACAGTGGCATTTTGTAATTACGACACGGGTCAGCCTGCCCAGCTGTACATATAACTTGATCAGTGCCCTGATAAGTATAGATGCATGCAGTAGCAGAGAGCACACTGCATATTGAAGGATATAATTTTTCTTTAGGGGGTGCTTTTATGTGAGGGAAGGTGTATTTTTGTGTTTATTATGGATTTTTTATTTTCATTTTAACATTTGCTAACTGGGAAAGTCGGACTTGGAACGAATCCAGTTTTCAGCGGAGGCCCGGGGAGAAATGCTCCAGACACATGCCTTTGTAATGTGGGAGGAAACCAGAGCACCCAGAGGAAACCCACACGAACACAGGGAGGACATGCAGAGAAGGTACCTCAGCTGAGAATTGAACCGAAGAACCTCTTGCTGTGAGGCAACAATGCTACTGTTGCACCACTACACTGTATTAAGTTACTTTATGTGTTTTATAGGTAGGAGAATTTGCAGTTTTAACTTATTAAGATATAAACACTTATTCATGGTTGATAGTGATTCCATAAACAATGACTTTCATATGCTTCATTCATGCAGATGTAACTACTGGTAATGATTTCCCCATACATACATACATATACATTTGAACTGATATCTTGAATTGTAATGTTTGATGCTGGGTACTGCCTTACTATGTGTTGATTGTAGGTTGCCACAGATATGGTAGTCTACACGGAACCCATGACTATTTCTGCATATGCCCATTCCTTGCCCTACAGACTGGCACACAAATTCCAGGTAGTGGAAGTTGAGATGCTGCACACAGCCCTGCATATCATGCCATAGAATGGGTTTATAATGTGATAGGCAGCTGCTTGTAATGTGTCATAGTATTATATTTCCTGCTGGCTTAAGATACAGCTCTTTATTGCACTGACAGGTCATATGCCACAAATGTAATAGTAACATTTGTTTTCTGTCTCCCTCTCTTTGTCACTGTCCTTCATTATTTTGCCTTTGCTGTTTTATTTCTGTCCATTTATATTTTAATTTTTCTGCAGCATCTCCCATGACTGAGCCAGTGTGGCAGCCCAGGTCAGCCCTTCTCCTGCAGCCACTCTACCTTTAGCTGTAGGCAGAGGGTCCTGTGTACCCTTCAGAGTCACATAGGGTGCTGACTGACCTGTCGATGGGACCAGACCAGGCAGTGCACATAAAGGAGTGTTATACCCACCTGACCCTGAATTCTGCTATTTCCCTTCTTTGTTTGTCACCTACCTTCCCTGTGTTGTCCAGTCCTCTTATCACCACTGTCCTCCCTTTGTCAGTTATTCTGTAGTTCCACTATCACCCCACCCAGGTGTGTTAGCACCACCCCTGTCAGTTTTTGTTTTATGTTTGTTGGCTGCCATATTTCTAACTCTAGGCTTTTTACCATCCCTACTATCAACCACCTTGTCTTACTCTTTCTATAAAAACTTAGGCACGTATTGCAGAAAAAAATATACCCTTCCTATCTCTCTCCCCTCCCATGGCTGCCTCCCCTGTTTGCTTGTGCATGCCACTCTGATTGCTATAATTCCTATTCTTCCTTTCTTACACACACATTTCTACCCCTTGTAAACATAAAACATAGACACAAGAACTGCTGTAAACTCTTTAATATGGCTTACAAGCTTTCTCGTAATGTCAATATGTAGTGTGTGTGCACATACTTAGGCATATATATGCTATTTGCTTGGTTGTTTTCTTTGTGTCAGTCGCAGCTGCAATTGTGAGAATCTTTTTCTCTTTGCTAGATTTGCCGTTTCTACAGTTATGTTTTAGAATTAGTGGTGGCCTTGTCCATGAAATTCCAGCTAATTAATTGCTATTTGGATTCAGGCTACATCTTGCTACAAGGTATACCCTCTGGACTTCAGCATGTTTACACTAGGCTGGTTTCTGAGTCCTCGGGGGATGAATTGTAAATTTGATTGGTTCTGCTATGAGTTTGATAAACTTGTGAATAATGCATAAAAACAAAGAGGGCTCGGTTTGGATAATTTCAATTGTAATCTGTTACATAATGGTCTCTTTTCTATATATTTATGTTTACAGAGTATTCACAGTTCAGGTTTTGTTACTGTACTATGATCTATTTGCTTCAATACACAATTATAATCTCTTGATATTATTAACTTTCCTTGAAATGTATTGATCATTTTGTTAAAAAAGGTTTTAATTTATTTAATCTTATCCCAGTACAGAGATACATGATAAGTATTGTAGCAACAAACACATTTCTAAGGTCTGCAATGCAATCTGTGCCATGTCTGTGGCATAAATGGCCATTTTGTAATTAGGATTGCTAGTCCACCTTTCCTTCCTGATGGATAATAGGAAGTTAGAAGAAGCTGATACACGTCATTAAGCTTGATATGTTCAGAACATAATAGATGTGATCCTTGTCAAGAAGGCAGTTGTAACAATTTTCTTATCAAAGTGTGGTTCTCTTAAGTGGTGAGTGGAAGCTACTGGCATGAAAAAAAAAAAAAAAAAAATATATATATATATATATATATATATATATATATATATATATATATTTAACTGATATTTGGGCTACTCTATCTTGTGACTGTTTTCTTATTGATGTTTAAGTAATATACTTGCTATTTTTTGCCTTTGCCATTGAATTCTGTCTGAGAAAAATGCACTTTATTTTAAGACTGATATACACCCTGGTGCACTGTCTAGAATGCTATAGCTATTCAGATAGAAATAAAGGCTCATACAGAGGGCTATGCAGATCAACATGACTAGCAGGATCAAGGCAGCAGAGAATATGTCTTTGTGCATTTGTAGTTTGATGATGTCTTCTGCAAATACCCATTGGCTTCTTATTCAGTAAATGTTCTCTTTAAAGCTTTTGAGACTCAAAACTATATGGAGACCAGGCAATAATTACCAGATTAAAGTATGTCCTCCATGATTTGTTCTATTTCATACTGATCTACATATTTTGTACTCTATTCAAAATAAATCAGTCATTTGAGCTGATGCAGTCTTTGGGGTGGGTTTGGCAAGGTGCTTAATGTGTTTGCCTCATAGATACAAGGTACAAGACTTGGTCCTGATCTTGGGTTATTGGCTAGGCTTAAAAATGACACTTCAGGGCAGTTACCCTAATATTCACTTATGAACAAGTGCTCATCACTTCAGCAATAAAGCCAAACTTTTTACAGTGGTTGTGCTTTTATGACTCGTATTTTATTTAGAAGGTTTTATTCATCAGTTGTTTCTCTGATGCTTTTATTTTCAATGTCTTATTATGCATTTTTTAAGTTATTTTTTAAGTTTCTAGTTATTCCATAAAACAATTTTAGAAGTTTTTTTTTTTTTACCCAGTTCACTCTGTCTGGTATTACTTCATTTTGGTTAGTTCGTTCTGTGACCACCTTCAGCTGGTGGTTCAGACTGGATGCATGATTGAGTTGCAGAACAAAAGGTGACCATTTTGTTTGATTTCATTATTGAAGTTAGGGGATTTATGATGAGTTAAATTTTGTTGGGTCTGTCCAAATCTGATAGAGAGCAAAAGAAGAGTATAGGAGTGTGTCAATTCATTGGAAAATGAGCTTTGGTTTTGCAGGTTGAAACCCCTTTAAGTATAAAAAGAGGATTAAAGCTTCAGAATTGCTGTTCTGATGGAGAAGTCATCCCATAACAGAGTTAGGAGACAAAAATTCAGTGTGTTCCCTACAGATCTGTAATACATCAAAACTGGATAAAGCTCTGACAAATGTGATGGAGTTTTGTTCTCCAACCCTGCTACATATTATTTATCATCTCTGGACATCTTCAGAGAAGGAAAACTGCACAGCTTTATTTAGTATTCAGACTTTTGACAAAAACAAATGTTAACAAGTGACTTTCCCTGTCCTTCTGTTGATCTTCTAGGGATTATTATAGTAAAGTTCACATTTTAGTCTATAACTGAGAAGAATGCTTTGGTGGATGTGGGGAGGGGGTGGTAAGACAATACATCAACAAATGTATTTCTAATTGTCCAGCACCTTAGGTGACTGATGACTTGATCAGGATAACTTCTAGTGCATTAAGGAAGGAGAAATACCTGATTAACTAAGAATGGTTGGAATCAATTTCTAAAGTAAACACAAAGTTTAGATATACAAAAGACAATGCTAACCCCCAGGTGGCCATCAGCTGCCTGGCTGTAAACGTTTACCTTAAGTGTACCAGATATCATCCCTCCAGGACTGGGACTAGACTGGGCAGGGAAGAGGTGCAGACCAGCATGTGGCGTCACTTATACTGGCCCTGGATGCTAGCAGATTGTTTTGGTATGTCCTAACTGGGTGGAACTAGAGATATTATGCATATCACCCCCCTCACATGCCACAGTTTTACCAACAACCTGCCTTGTGATTATGGCACATCTCCATCACCAGAGATACGTCTTCATCACAGAAAGACCCCTCCTCCCTGAGTGGGCAAACTGGCAATGCCATTATTTTCCACCTGTCCTTCCCCAGCTTCTCCTGTATCTGAGACACTAATCAGTCATGGGTCATTCTGTTATACCACTGAGCAAAGTGACAATGGTGGCGGCACTGAAATTGGTGCACATGATACAGTACATTTGGTAATTAACTGAGCTGTGAGAAAATCTTGCTTTCAACCAGAGTTCTCCACAGCTCATTAACTTATCCATTCAGGGGTTGTTTAAGATTATTATAAACCTCTGTGTTTTCAAAGATGTGATAGTACATGCTCATGGAAGAATCTGTAAGAACATTTTAGAGATACAAAAAAAGGGATAGGTAGGGTGATAGGACCAGCTGTGAGTCTTGAGTGAAACTTCAAGAGTAGAAAGTATGCTTTGTTTACATTTCACATTGTCTTTATTTTTCTTAGTGAGAGCTTTAGAGCTGTGGGGGTCTGCTCACTTGTAGATGCCAGGGTTGTAGGATTGTAATGAGAATGAAAGAGACGGTCATGAAGGTGAAAATCTAGCACAGGATGGAAACGCGTCACTAAACAGTTCTTGTGTCTAGTACTAGAGTGTCTACATTTTAACTCATGCTTTGTCATTTCACATACATTTTATAGTTAAGCTGTCATGAGCTAGCAGCTTGGAACTAAGAATACTGTGGAGATGTTGTTGGATCTATAGTACAGTAGCATGAAGTCATCTTCGTAGGTTCATCGTTTATAGTAGCCTAATGAACAGAGGGGCCTTTTTAAGCCTAGCAATGCATCCCAAATATGTCTATGATCCAATTGACTTGGGTTTGATTATTATCTTTCCTGGATTGGAGAAGACAATCTGTGTGTGTGTTTGGGGGGGGGGTGAGAAGGATAAGCCTCTTTGTCTCTCTAAGGACAGTGTGAACTTGATGCTTGCAGAACCTCTGTTTTGAATCCTCCTGTAGACTTGGAGCCAACAGCTGTTACCAGGCTGCATGATAGCTAGGGGCTTAGAGGAGCATGCCACAGGGGTGATGGGGCTAGTTTTCTTACAAAGCCCCATTGAGATGGCTCTCTAGTAATGCCCCATTGCATGCCCAACCTGACCATATCACCATTACACGCCAAACCCATGTCAGTCAGTTGGCCAATCACCTACAGCATGATAGCTCCTTTTCCTCTTAGTCCTCTTCCTGGTCATGGGATCATTTAACGGATAATAGTCAAATGGTTTCCTCACTGGGAATAGAAGACCTACCCAGTGAAGAGTCACATCTGTAATACAGCCAGTTGTGGGGACACTTGAGGAGAACAGAACAAAAGGGAAAATTATAGGGTCTAAAGTCAGTGATGACTGAACCTAGCAGTTAGTCCTAAGTGTCAAAAATGATTGAATAAAGGGATGGTGTGGAGATGTATAAAATGAACTCCTCAAGCTTTTAGTTTTGTCGGGGGAGAGATTTATATAGCCCATTAAATGAATGAGTGTGACAGCAGTAAGGTTAAGAAAGTATAACTACAGAAGAAGGATTTCTAGAAAGGATCAGAATGACAGGAAAACAGTCAGGGTGGCTGCTACAGAGCAGTGGATGTATTGCTCAGTGTTACCCCTTGCATTCCTCCTGCAAGCATTCTACTATACCATGTGACAAGTTTTGTCAAAGTGTCATAATTTCTCCTGCAAGCATTCTACTATACCATGTGACAAGTTCTGTCAGAGTGTCATAATTTCTTGTGCAAGCATTCTACTATACCATGTGACAAGTACTGTCAGAGTGTCATAATTTCTCATGCAAGCATTCTACTATACCATGTAACAAGTTCTGTCAGAATGTCATAATTCCTTGTGCAAGCATTGAACTATACCATGTGACAAGTTCTGTCAGAGTGTCATATTTGGGAAAATGTCAATCAGTCCTCAACTGTTGTAACAAATGGGTTGTGCTGCATAGTCGCCATCATGACCTAATCAGTTTTGGAAAGAAGGCTGTGCATATTTTTTATGATAAATTTTAGTAGCAGCAGGTATTTCTGAGATATTTGGACCAACTGGACTGTGGTTATCATTACTGGGACCATAAGAGATATGATGCTTAAGTAGTAGGTGTTCAACACATTCATCCAGCAGCTCCAAATATTTCAAACGAGAGAGGGATGAACTCAGAAAGGTTCCCATGAGGTGTACATGATGTCTACACCTTGTGGTAACCTTTCCATATTCAGAGACAGCCCTACCACTCTACTTTTGTATGAAGACATGCAAGACCACAGTGGGCTGTTACTGTGGTGACGCTAGATGCTGGGGGGCAGCATATGCTAATTAGCTATTTGTATTCTTCCAGAACTCCCCAGATTCAAAGAGTCATCTGGCTGTGAATAAGCACAGCTGCTCCTGGCCACTCATATTAATTAACACAGCCAAAATGTCATGCTCATCCTTCATGGGAGAGGTAAGTGCTGAGGAGTTTAGCAGGCAGGTAGTGTGAGGGTTTGTGTGAGTATATGTGAGGGCTGCATATATGAGTGTGTATGTGTGTGTCTGCCTGGGAGGTTGCAGTAGGGGGAATTAGTGGGGGGGTAGGTTAGGTGCGTGTGTGTATAGGGGTGAGTATGTCTGTGTGACTGAGTGGGAAGGGGGTTGTGTGTGTGTGGGGGAGGGGTAAACACTAGACACCAAAAATAACAGGTCATGACTTAGCACTTCGCAAAGACGTGAGTGGGGAGATATTTGTCAACTTAGGTTTAGGTAAAGGGTTTGTGGTATGTGTGTATGTGTGTGTTTTTGAATGTGTGTAATTTGTGTGGGAAAGTGAATGAGATGGACAACTTGTGCTAAATTTAAAGGCATGCAGATTAACCAATAATAAGATTTTTCTTCATTGCATCTAATGTACCTCAGTACTGTAATTCTACATACTGCAGAAGCAGGGCCTTTTTACCAAAGAACTTACCGTAAGCACCAGAGTTCATTCTGAATCCCTGAGAGAGTTCATAAACACTCTTGAAGCTGCTTAAGGTAATACTTTTATTTCATTGACTTGACTAATGTCCTGGCATATTACCTTCATGGTTACAGATTCAAATGCACACAAAGCTTAAGAAACAGAAAGAAAAATAGAAGCATCATTTCAAAAAAAATCTATACCATTACCTATGTTAAATTAATTAGATAAAATCAGTAAAAACAAATATGTACATTAACTGACGTGATAACCTTAATAAGTATGGTGGTCTAATTAAAATAATTGGTAATAAGCAGGTACTTAGTTAATGATAGTAATAATTAGACATTCTTATAATATTGATTGCACTAAAAGGGTTTATTTTCAATCCATTATAGAGCTCAGTTGGCTGTAGTGTCTTAAACACAAAAATAAATCATTGATACATTTAAATATAATTCTTGGAGTTCCCAGTGGTACATACAAACTTAAAAAGGTTACTATTTTGTGCATGTGCTTCTAAAATGGATTTCTTCAGGACTCGTAACTGAAATATTTGGAATATCATTAATACGTCCTTGTATCCTAATCCTGACTATTGTCTTAGTTTGCTCTATGCAATACTTATATGAGCAACTTATAGCATAAACCACTACTGAATCATAATACCCATTGTGATTTAGAACTGTAAAATAGTGACTTTTGATAAAATATGTAGTTGTTAAATCCCTTAAAGGGCATATACAGCAATCTTATAAGGTAAAGTACAGTGAAAAATTGTTGTACTCTGGAAAATAGTCAAAGGGACCAGATCATCAATTATGCTTTGGTGAATTTCTAAAAGAAACCTTAATGGTACTAGAAAGTGTACCTTCAAGAACTGAGTCACTCAGTACTTGATGGTAGTGCTTTTTGACAATTCTGATTATGTTGTTAATGACAAAATCATATAACAAAATAAGCATCCTCTAAATTAAAGTTCTGCAGCAAAAAGCTGATGGCTACATGCCACTTTTATTATCATACTCTGGTTTTGACCACTTAAGAAATGGTCAAGATATCTAAGCCATAACATTGGGCCTTTATCCTCTCAACCATGTAACTGGCTATATAAGAAAATTCCTTATCTTCAGAAAATATCCTGTGGACTCTGGCAAAGTCTTCATATGCTAAAGAATTTATCAAATGTACAGAATGGGTGCTACCAGGCAATAACAAGTTTCTTGCTTGCTGTGAGTTTTCTAAAAGATAGTGGCTTGATGTTTATATTCCCTAAATAATAAATCAGGATTCTTTTTATATTACTTGTAGATGAAATACCCACATTATTTCAACTGAGTCTATGAAAAGTTGTAAAATAACAGTCACACTACCATTGACTCTAAAAACAAATCAATATTTTGAGTATACAAAAGTAAATTGGATAAAAATTAAGAATTACTACAAATGTAATGTGTCCTAGAGAGACCCTAAAATAGGTAACAGAGCTATGACAAATATGTCCCTATTTTTCATAATTTTAAACTGCAAAAAAATAATTGCCATAAAAATATAAAAGTTATTCTTTAAACCAGAGTCAATATGTTTGGGCTGTAGCATGAACAGCTGGAAAAGTCAATTACTGAGCATATTATATTTCAAGCTGTGGAAACCCAAGGTGTAATAAAAAGCATTAATTGAGGCATTTGGGTTAGTAGAAAGGGATGAGGCTTATAAGAGTTTAATACCCTTAAGCATTGCTATAGTGGAAGGAGATGGGAAGGATAAGCGAGTATCAATATTGTTGTGGGAAGGTGATTAGTGCTGCAGAAAAATGGAATGTGGGTTATTTTTCATAATTTGAGAAGAGTAGAGGTTGCATTTCAGGTGGGGTTATCAGACACCTTGGGTTACAAAGTACCATGTTCTATCACATAGAGGAGTCTGTTCAGGAAGGTATGTGAATTGTGAAGGGAACATTGCATAAGACTGAAGGCTAGTTGACCAAACCTTAATATACAAAAAAATACTTGAAATTCATTAAAATGAGCAGTTATATAAATGGTGGACACACTTCCGGTCCCTCACAACATGAGAATTTTGCCCTAACTCGTTAAACTTGTATAACAGTGTCATAGTGCTCAAGAATGTTATTTAAACCCAAGAGAACACAAATAAAATTCAAAGTATGGCCTCCTTTTTTCACATCCTACTTCATAGGTTCATAGGTAACTACTAGGACCATTTTAAAACTAGACAATTTTCCTTTTTGTGCTCAAAATAACCTATCCCATTTGGCTATAGATTGGCCTTACCCATCCCATGGTCAATAATTATACATTACCCCTAATGAGAACAACTGGGATCATATCATAGATAATTTGAAAGGACCATGCATGGGATAAACCATTTTGGAGTTGCATCGGTCCATTGGCAGTACAGGAGGCAGTCCTGGGGTAAATGTTCTGTTTCCCATCCATAGATCTAAGTTGTGCTTGAAAATGGATAGGGATGAACTTTGTTTTATGTGGATGGGTAGTCTGTTCCATAACAGCGGTATCCTCTGTGAAATATATTTGTTCTGCCAAACCATTCTGTTGATGTTGCAGAAGAGTTTTAGATCCCTAGACTATTTCTGATGACATTTGACTTGCTGATGTGCAGTAAATCCATCAAGATCAGAAAATGGCGTGTATGCCAGACATTGGTCACCTCTTAGTAGTGTGTAGGATACAGAGTATAGTGACAGGGCTTTGAGTTGGTCCATGTAGGACATGTTGTTTAGGCCTCATATCCTTTTAGTAAGGTATCTCTGTGGATGTTCCTATTGTTGCATGTTTCTGGATAGATACATGCCCAAAGGGGACATTATATTCAATGACTAGCCTAATGAGGCCTGAGTAAAGGGGAACTATGACATTCCTAGATTTAGACACAATCCCTTTGTTTATAACCTGTGCAATATAGAAAGACTTTCTTACAGCAATAGACACGTTAGTCAAAACTTAGGTCACTGTCGACATAAATTCACAAATTCTGAACACCTGGATCAATTGTTAAGGGCGTATTGTCAGTGTGCTATTTTCCCGGGGTAGGTGACTTCCCAAATGATACAATAATGCATTTTTTGGTGTTTAGTTTTAGACCATGATTTTGACACCAGTTATTTATTTGAGGCAAACCTTCCTGCAGGATGGCTATGCCATTTGGGGATTCCATGGCTGCTCCTAGCTGCAGGCATCTGCAAACTTAGTCAGCCAGAGCCCTTTAGTATTGGGGTTTACTTCAGGAAAAGTAGATGCCAAGCAGGAGAGATCCCAGCACAAACTCCTGTTCAATTGCAAGTAAAATTGAGGTAATAGAACTTCATCTGCAAACAAATAAACGTATTCTAGTATATGGTCATTGGTCTATGGATGTTTATGTCAAATAGGCTCATAGGTGATTACTAAGATAATGACCCTAGGAGGCTTTTTTAAGCCTAGCCGTGCTTTGCAATATGAGAATCAACCTCTGTACCTTGTGTCTGTAACATAAATACCTTAATCATTATTCCAACCCCAAACCCTGTTTTTGAATGAACTACTCTATTTTTTTTACATTTCCTTGCTATGTAAACAAAACAGCCATCTCACAGCAATAAACTGATCACTCTGAAATACCATACAGAGCAATATTAATTAAAAATATGGTAACATAGCTTATGTTGTTGAGAACTGCCTAAGTGTGCATTTAAGTAAGATGAGAAGAATTCTTGTAGCTGCAAGTTCTCTAAATTCCATGCTAGGGAATTCTGAAAGAACTTTTCAGATGGATTCACTCTACCTCTACATTCCATGACATGAAATTCTGAAGGACCTTTTCAGGTACTTTGCACTTTATCTCTACATATCAATCTATTCACAGGACACAATCCATTCATGTTCAATGTGTAATAATATTTCCTTTGTCTTAAACTGTATAACTTCCATCTGACTTCCATTCCCCATATTTACTTCTTTGTCCATCTTGTTTAGCCTCACACCAAAAACACTTACAGCCAAACAAGAAATGTCCCATTTGTCTCCTAATGAAAATGTCTGTCTTCATACTGAAAGACATTCCTCCCCTTCACCCTTGGATAATTCTGTGTTGTACACTCATTGTTGGATTTGTTTGCCCCATCTTCTTATTGGTACTCCACTTGTCCTTTTGTATTATATGGAATGACTTTTCCTAGACAGGATTAATAAACCTGAATCCATTTTCTTCTTTATCCTGCTTAGGATCACTCCATCAAAGTTGCATGTTTTACTAATGAGAGACTATACAGTTCTGCTAGTAATGTCATAAGTACCACTGTCAGTTCTGTTAGCAACTTGCAGATGTACATCTACATTAGTGTTTGCCTTTAAAATACTTTTCTTTCCTTCTCCACATTCTGAACATTCACTTAGAATGACAATACACAAGCCTGGCAGTGGTCCTAACTCGTATGTCTCCTAGTCCACTGGTCAGCTCTACATCAGTTGTCACAGTTCTCAGCAAGTTTGCCAGTACAGAAACCTATTTAATGGCCACTTGTAATTGGCAACACAGAAACCTATTTAATGGCCACTTGTAATTGGCAACATTAAAAGTTTTTTTTTGAAACCCAGGCAGGCAACTCCTATTAGCTAACACAATTTCTAATCACAATTTCTCATTCAGACTGTTAGCATCATTTGACAGGGCCCTCATTTTGAAAATGCATATTGAACTGGATTTTGTACCTCTGTAAATAATATACTAATTTATATAAGTACCGACCGAGTTGGTTTTACTGTTAGTGAGGTCAGTTATGGAGCTAGATAATTTCTCCCTCGTCCTAAACTGGCAGATTACATTTAAATGTTTCATGTGCATATTTGCTTTGTTATTTTTAACAGTTTTTCTCTGAATGTCTTTACTTTTCAAAATTCTTTATTTCACATCAGTATTTATTACATGTTAATTTTCTTATCACAGAGGTTGCTAGGACTACCAAGTGACCTAATAGTAATTAAGAAATATTTATTTCTTTATGAAGCGCACTACAATTTTTTTTTTATTATCATAAGTTGCAGCAGTCTTGTACTCTTCCTGATAATATTTATTTATTTACTGACATTTAGTGACTGGGAAAGTCCAACTGGGTCAGGGACCCATTTTCAGCAGAGGCCCGGGAAGAAAAGCTCCAGTACAGTCATTTACAGATAGAACAGTATATCAAAAATACAAATACATAGATCATAACATTGTTTCTAAAGTGCCATCAGATAGTATAGAGAATACAATATTTCAATACATCAGTTGCATAGTGTTTATCTTTCAAGTATATAATACACAAATGAAATAGACAGAATGTTTGGAATAGACTTGAGGGGAAAAAGGATTAGCTACATTAAAGAAATCATAATAGAAGAGATGGGTAGACTTGAAGTGAAATTAGACTGATGGTAGAAAGGGTATATATGTGTTAGTGGGTAGTGTATTAAGAGTTAGAGCAGGAAAGTTGGTAGGATGTTTGAGGATAGGTAGAACGGAAGTGGGGGGAGGGAGGCAGTAAAAAGGGTGAGTAATATGTTAGATTTGGCAAGGATAGGTCCTAGAATTGTAAAGCTAGTTCTTTAGAGTGAGCTTGAAATTTTTGGGGTGTTCTATGCTGGTAATGTTACTTGGAAGGTTGTTCCAAAGTTTAGCTATGGCATAAGAATAGAGACACTCACCAGCTCTTTTGTTAGGTTTGTGTATGTCTACAAGTTGCCTATTATTTGAGCGGAAGTTTCTAGTGGGTCAGTAGGCTTTTAGGACTGGGCAGCTATCAGGCTTATATATTAGTTTTTGTACCAATGTTAGTTGTAGGTAGTTGAGGTAGTGGGGAAATTCTAGCCAATTAACTTCCCTGAGAGCATTGCAGTGATGGGTGTGGTAGGATGAGTTAGTGGCAAGTTTTGCAATTATATAGTAAGAAGACAGGAGTTTAATTTACAGTTCTTTCATTGTTTAAACCAGAATAACAATCCATTCCCTCCATGGTTCAGAAAACATTATTTATTAATTCCTTTGTTGTTCTGCATATTTCATCCCTTGCCTTAATGAGATGCCTAACTCCATGATGTGTCTGTTTCCTCTGTCCTTGCTATTGATATCTTTTATCATTTTATTTATCCTTTGTTGACCTAGTTAGTCCCACTAAGCTGGTGGCCTCCTTTCAGGAGAGACCCCAGGTAATATTTATACTACTAGGGGAATATGTTCATTAGTGGATACTTTCTTTGATTGCCTTGATGTCAGCACACTAAACTCTAGATGTGGCTGCATTTTTTTACATTTTGTTGCACTTGTCTTTTGCTCTGGGTGTTGTCTTGGCCTGATGAATGCCTTCACTAAGGCAGTTACTACCCAGAGGATCACTGTTCATTATTTTTTCCTCTAATGCTTCATTGATGATATCTGCCAGCCTGCAAATAGATCTTGGCTACTAACTTTATTTATAGCAACTGTATCTGAATTTGTATTTCCTCTCTCCACCTCCACAGGACCTTTCCCAATGGCTCCACTAGTTGCATTCAGATGGCCCATTTGTTCTATGGGAGGGGGTGAGGATTAAGCCTCTATTTCTCTATTCCTGCCTTAGAAGCCTATTGATCATTACAAGCTTTGGGACCTGCAGAGCACCTACCCTTTCCCTCCATAGGCTGCTCACAGACTCAACATAGCTACCTGATTGGGGAGAGGAGATGTGCATGCTTCCACATATTCCTCCTGTTTTCCCATCTCATAGGTTCCTAGGAGGCTACTAGGCTAATAGACCTAGGCCCTTAACAAGCCTGGCCATGTGATACCTTTCTTCTCTAGTTGACCGTGGTCATTGTTAGAAGAGCAAATCAGTGATTAGCACTGACTGCCTCTGTCCATGAAGGACACAGGTGCCACCCCCTGGGTGAATTTACGGTCTCCCATCCAGCTGTCAAGGTTGCACTTAAATAGGGTCATTGAGGAGCTCTGCTTCACTTGAAGTGGGAGTTTATTCCAGAGAAGCGGCAATCTCTGGGAGACATATCTGTCTCGCCAACCTGTTTTTTTTATGCCACAAGTTAGGTTGTGATCCCTGGAGCAAGTGACTCTTGTCCCATTTGATTTGCGGACATGCAGCATTTCCATTAGGGCAGGGTCAGAGATCACTCTGTAGGCTAGGGATATGTTGTCTTTCAGTAGCCTGTAGGACACAGAGTACAGAGACAGGGCCTTCAGTCTTTCTGTGTAGGTCATCTTTTGGAGGCCCTCAATTTTCTTGGTTAGAAACCTCTGTGGTCTTTCCAATTTTTGCAGGTGTCTGGAAAGGTACATGCAAAAGGGAACATTGTACTCAATTAGTGGTCTGATGAGGGTCGAGTATAGAGGAGTTGTAACATCCTTAATTTTAGATGTGATACCCTTATTTATGAGATGTGCAACATTGAAATCTTTCCTTACCACTGTAGAGACATGGCAATTAAAGTTTAAATTGCTGTCAACCTGTGTTCTCAAGTCTCTCACCACTGTGTTTGAGTTTAGGGGGGTGCTATCTATAATGTAATTTTTCATGGGCCAAAGGGGATAATGACACATTTTTTTGCATTTAGTTTTAGGCCATGACTCTGGCACCAATCATTAGTATGCATTAGCCCCTTTTTTAATATGTTAACATCGTTGGAGGACTTAGTGATTACACCAAGTTTGCAGTCATCTGTAAACTTGGTAAGCCATAGGCCATCTACTTTCTCCTGGACATCTGAGAAGTAGATGCAAAATAGTACAGGACCCAGCACAGATCCCTGTGGGCCATCACAGATAACTGGACTACTGGTGGAGGCGGAATCCCCAACTTTGACAGTATGCATTCTGCCAGTGAGCCAATCTGCTACCCATCTAGTGATGTATGGATTAATCCCCATTTTTTTTTAATTTCTCCAAATCTTTTGGGTTTCCATTACCATGATGGGAATGGACCACATTCCTAAGTCAAAGTATGATTAAAGTTCATGAAATTAGTATTGTTTCAATCTTTGATGTCAGCCAAAAGTGCTCTTCACAGCACCCGCAGTGTGCCCAGTAATGACTCCTTTTGAAGTTTGTATGGGGTTATGTGTATTAGTAACATATCTAAATGCGATTGTAGATTCTTTTTTATAAGACCCATTGTTGCTACTACTGTTGGAACTGTCTGGGTATCTTTCTTCCACATCACTTTCACTTCTGCTTGCATATCTTGATATTTTATGACTTTGTGTCTCTCTGTACACAAGACACTGTAGTCACTGGGTGTAGCAATTACAATGATCAATGATATTTTTTTTTCTTTTCATGGAAAATTATATACGGTTTTCTTTGGTAATGGGTGATCCCATGTGATGTAGACTTCATCTTTTTCTATGATGCTTTGTGGCTCATGTTTCCAGTGTTTTTCAGCCACTTCAATACCATAATGTTTACACAATCCCCAGTGCAACAGTCCAGTCACATTATTATGGCTTTCAGTATACAGTCCTTTTGCCATTAGTATGTCACAACCAGCAACAAGTGTGTGACTGTTTCCAATTCTGTTTTACAAAACCTACATTTGACTGTTTCTCCCACAAGTTCAATGGATTTTGTAAACCAACGTGTGCATAGCTCACTATCTTGGGCCGCCAATATTAACCTTTCATATTTTGGTTTGAATTCGCCTCTCTTAACTATTCTTGCATTCGATCCTGATCAACATGAGGTTCTTCCGGAAGTTTTCTATACTTGCAACTATATTTATGGATTTTCCACATTTCTTGCCCTCTCATCCGATCCTTCACTTTCTATTCTTTCTTTTGTTTTTGGCACATTCAGCTGCTGCCTGATTTTTATCTACTTCTAGTTTGAGTTCCATTCCTGCTTGATGCCGATAAGCTTCTGCTAGACTAAGCAGGGAAGTCATCTTAGATTTATTCTCCACATGTTTCAAAACTTTCAGTACATTTTAAACTTGCACTACATTTGGGTCTTGTGATGTCAGCAGATATGTGCGCAGTTCCACGATTGCAGATCTATACATGTAATCAATTTCAAGTAGGCCCATACCTCCTTCTGAATGAGGAATATATAATCTTGGTATGCACTGATTTTTTATAAATCATTTGTTGAGCATGAAGCATCCTTCTTGTTTTCATGTCTAATCTATCCAACATGTTTTGAGGCCAGTCAATCACTCCAAAGCTGTAGGACAGGAAGATCAAATTGGTTTATAGCTTGAATTTTGTTCCTAGATGTCAACACTGTTTTCAGGATTAATTTAAGTCTTCTAAAATATTCCTTGCTAAGTTTTACTTGCATTTGTTCATTTTTTATTGTTGATCCATCATCATTTTCCAAATACTTATACACTTCCTCTTGCTCAAGTTATTTATATCATGTTCTTGTCCCAGACTGACATTTTCTTGGTGCTGCAGCTTTCCTGCTTTAAAGGTTGCTTTTGCACATTTATCAAGACCAAATTACATTCTTATATCATCTGAAAAAGTTTTGACTACTTGCAGTTGTGCTTTCAGTTCCTCATCCGATGAGCTATACAATTTTAAATCATTGACAAAGAGAAAATGTGAGGTCTTTACACTTTGTTTTCTAGGAGCCAAATTATAACCATGGCTGAATCTGTTAAGTAGACAGCTTAAAAGGTTAAGGGCAAGACAGAATAGCAGCGGTGACAGGGAGTCACCCAGGAGTATCCCCCTTTGAATTTTTATGCCTGGAATAATAATTTGTCCTTTATCATGGCTTAATTACAAAGTGGTTTGCCACTTTTAAATGGTCACTATAATGTAGTTGATCTGTGTGGGGTGTATCTTATACATTTTTAAGCACTCTTTTATCCACAAATGTAGGATACTATCAAATTCTTTTTTGTAGTCAATCCATGCCATACTTAGATTATTTCCCTTTTTATAGTTCTCCATTATGACTTTATCTAGCAACAAATGATTCTTTGTTCCATATGACTCTCTTTTATTACCCTTTTGTTCTATTGCCATGATTGAATTTTCTTCTAAATGACTATAAACTCTGTTAGCATCAATTCTGGTATATAGTTTATACATCGTCAGAAGGCAAGTTATTGGTCTATGATTTTTAGGATAACTTGCCGGTTCACTTTTAAGTAGGAGCATTGTTTTTCCTGTTGTTAACCATGTTGGTGTATGTTCGGGGTGCGCATATAAATAGTTCTTACTCATGGCTAAATCTTCATGCAAAGATGTTAATACTTTTAGCCAGAAGTTAGGTACTGCATCTGGGCCTGGGATTTCCCAACTGGAGGCTTTTCTAAACTTTATCTCAATCTCTCTGGTCGTTACCTCATCCTGTTTCATATCCTGTACCTTTGAACGTCTTATTTTTTCTTTTACTTCTTCCATCCATTTCGCATCTTTGTTATGTTCCACATGATCTTCATAGATATTTCTCCAAAACGTATCTATTTCTTTTTTTTTTGGGGTGGTCTTTCAATTTCTTTTGCCTTGTTTCCTAATTGTTTGTAGAACTTTTTGGGGTCATCAATAAATTGCTTATTTTGTGCTTTTCCTTTATATTTATCTGTGTATCTTCTAAGTTTTTCTGCCTGTGCTGAGATTTTTATAGATTATTATTTGCAATAGTGCAAGATAGATCCAAATCTGTTGTAATACTGCATATTGCTTTTATCGCGTCTATCTTTCTAAGTATTTTTGTTGATCTGTTCCCTCTTCTATACTCTTTTCACAGTGACACTTCTTGTCTTAATTGCTTTACACTTTTTTCTAGTCAATACTTCCATGATGGTATTCAATTTCTCACTTCCTTTCCCTCACTACCCTATGTTCTTGTGGTAGAACTTTATCTGTTATTAATTTAGCTGCACCGTAATATATCCTGTTTACTTCTGTTATATCGTGCGGATCTCTATGGACAGTTCTAATTACTGTGTTCATTTGTTTTATCAATCTTCTTACTTTTTGGGATTTATTGACCTTATGCAGTCTATTTCTTTCATTGATCTTAATATGTCTATCTATCTATATATATATATATATATATATATATATATATATATATATATCAAAACCCAACCCGATGGTCGTAATGCAGTCTATTCAATAAAATCCAGTAAGGAATTCAAGGAAAAGTCTTGCTTAAAACAGAAGTTACCGGTTTATTATTATAATCCTTACTGGATTTTACTGAATAGACTGCATTACGACCATCGGGTTGGGTTTTGATATATCTCAGTTTTGGTTTTGTTTGGTGATCGTTTGTTATATATATATATATATATATATATATATATATATATATATATATATATTTATCTATCTCTATTAAATCAAGCAACTCTTCTGTTAACTCATTTCTTCTAAACTAAGGGCACACACTTTGTTGTTCTCCATTTCCTGCAGTCACTTTATAGAGAGTTCTATAGCATCTTCCTGTGGCACATTCTCTTTAAGTCCATCCTGTGTCATCCGTTACTCTGTCATATGGGAACTCACTGGCCTATCACTCCTCAACATTAATTGCATTAAAGTTGCCACAGTTTCCTGTCCATTCCCTTGCTGTCCAGCTTCAAATGAACATTTATACTGGTTTCCTGTGGAAGGCTCCAAAATATCTTCATATGGCAACTGCACAGTTGCTTCCCATTCCATTGGTTTCTCCATAATTTGGATGTCTATTGCTCTATCCTGCTGTGATACTTTCTGAGTTAGATTTTCTACACTGAATCCTTCACATCACAGGTACTCCATAACCTCAGTTTCTATTTCTTTAACTTCACCATTACTAATATCCTTTTCTACTTTTCCTCTTTGTCTTCTTATTTTTTTGTATTGTAAAGTTTTCCATGTCTGGATTCCTTTGCCTGTATTACTCTTCAAATATCTTTGGTGCTTCTCTTTTTGTATTGATTAGTTTTGCTTTCTCCTTTGCATAAATATTACAGCAAATTAAATCTCTTTTTCTTTCCCATTTCCATATTTCTTCTTCGGTTGTCTCCTGAACTTCCTGTTTCTTCTTACTTTGGGGACTCATTCCATTATGGTTTGATATAACCTGGGTTAGACCTTCTATACAAAATCCTTCACTTTGCAGGCATTCCATAACTTCAGCCTCTATTTTTTTAACTTCTACTTTGCTAATCTTATTTTCTACATTTCTGCATTTTCTCTTTGTTGTTTGTCTTTTCGGCTTTTCCCGGTTAGGGGTCGCCACAGTGAAACTCCGGTCCGCTAATGATTGGAAGTAGATTTTTATGGTGCAGAGTTGTCAGCCCGATGCCCAGCCTTCAGCAAAGGCACGCTCATTCACGCATGTCTTTCGGAGGTCACTCGACCATGGGGAGGACATGCAGACTCCACACAGAAGGCACTCCAGTCAAGAATCGAACAGGAGAACCTCTTGCTGTGAGGCAACAACACTACCACTGTATCACTATTTTTTATTGTGAAATTTTCCATATCTGGATGCCTTTGCCTGTATTTCTCTTTGAATATCTTTGGGGCTGCTTTTTTGTATTGATTAATATGGCTTTCGGCTTTGCATAAATATTGCACCATATCAAATTTCTCTTTCTTTCTTTCCCATGTCCACATTTCTTTTTTATACTTTTTAAAAATCTCTAGGTTTTGTTGTTTATATTTCCACACTTCCACGGATGCTTCTTTTTCATAACAGATCAATGTTTCTTGGTCTATATAATGTTTTCCTCAAATCTGTTGTATTAATGAACACACATTTTTATTTGAGATTTCTGACAATTTTTCTTGTGGAAGTATTTTTCTTTCCTCTAGTTTCTTTCTTAATATTTTTGTATATCTTTTGTCTGGAAATTCCGGGCTTTTTGCATAATAGTAACAATACATGATTCCTTTCTTATCCTCTAGTCCACTCTATCATCTTTGTGTCTCTTCTTTGGCCTATCCTTTTTTCTGATTTTTGTGGACTGCTACTTCCTTCTGCAACAGGGAGGCCATCCTCCCCCTGGGGCTGGCCTAGCCCCATTTTAGGAGTGTTTCTATATTTTGAGGATTCTACACTGTCATTTTTTCCAGTCCTGGCACCAGTGTGCCTACCAGGATTGGTCACTTTTTTATCCTGGGTTTTGCGTACCCAGCTATCTTTTTTTATTTTTTTGCCTACTTCTGTCCATGACATATGCTATATAAAATACAGTCTTTATATCAATGTCATCTTGGTGAGATTTTGTGAAAAAACAGAGTTCACCTCATGAAGGTACTAACCAAGACTTGAGGATGAATTCACTTTCAGCAATACTACTCACCTTTGCTTTCTGACTTACCATCTCTACATTCAGACCCCTAATCTACAGCTGGGAAAGTTTCTCAATGATACCTGAGTGGGGGATTGTGTCAAAGGCCTTAGCTAAGTCAAGATAGGTTGTATGTGTTGCTTTGCCCTCATCCAAGGCTTTAGTGACATTCCTAAAGTAGTCCACCAGGTTTAATAAGCAAGACCTGTCCTTAACAAAGCCGAACTGGGTCAGGTCAAGAGTTTAGAGGTTGCCTATGTCCTTGTTGATAAGGTCCATTTTGATTCTTTCCATGGTGTTGCAGATAAGGCTGGTTAGGCTTATGGGTCTAGAGCTCCCAGGGTCTATTGATGGACCCCCTTTGTGGAAGAGGATTACTGTTGCTGTTTTCCAGTCTGTTGGAACACAGCCAGTGTTAGGCTGTGGTTTAAGAGAGTGCCTAGTGGTTCTGCAAGGTCTTGTATTAGGCTATTTAGTAAGCAGCCTGGGATGTTAATTGGTCCCATAGAGGCCATGTTTTTGGCCTTGGAGAGCACTGTTATGATTAACTGTTTAGAGATACTAGATAGAGGACTGGTAGCTAGTATGCTTTGGGATATGACTAGTGGGGACACGGGGGTGAAGTTTGCACCAAATCTGTCAGCTAGCAGGTTGGCAATTTTCTCAGGTTCAGTATGAGTGGTACTGTCAACTATTAGTTTAGCACAAACCTTGGCCTTCCATTTTAGATTTTGGATGTAGCTAAAGAATGCCTTATGATTATCCTTAGCTAGGTATTCTAATTTAGCTTCATAATTAGCTTTAGAAGACTTTACAATATATTTGATTTGCTTTTTTAAGCTGTGGATGGGGTTCTTCCACAGCTAAGTTAGTTCCCTCTTGTTCTCAGACATTAGTTTCTTACTCTTGTTATATAAGCTATTTATACTTGAGGTTCACCAGGGTAGCTGTTTTTTTTTTTTTGTCGGGACCTGATTTTGATCAGTTCATGTACAGCTGAGTTTATACAGTTGTATAAGTGGTTATACAAGGAATTTGTGTACACCTCTGCATAGGAGTCTTTGTTTGTGGTGATAGCAGGGGGGGTTCAAAACTATTCATACCATTGCTTAGTAGGCTGTAGTTTGCTTTGGAGAAATGTTTCATTATTTTAACTCTTGTGAGGAGGGAGAGTCAGGGCCAATCATTACTTCAACCAAAAATGATTTATGATCAGACCTTACCAGGCAGGACAACACATGGGAGGTAGTGCAGTGCCCCCCCCCCCATGCTGCTGAGTACTAAGTCTAGGACATTTGAGCCACTTGTGGGGGCACAGACCATCTGTTCCAGAGCATTTGTATTGACAAAGTCCAGGAACCTCAGGGCGAGCATGTTAATGGTCATATATGTCTCCCAGTCAATGGAAGGATAGTTGAAATGACCCATGACCAAGGTGTTTTACCATATAGTGAGTGACTGTAGTAAGTCCACGTAGGCAGTGTGTTTCTCTTAGTTCATGGTGGGTACCTGTACCTAACAATGATGTGGAAGGAGGTTTTACCTATAGTTAGTTGGACTTGGAGAAGCTCAACAGAGTCATACTGTTTGACCAGTTTCAATGTGTATTTGTCCTTAATAAAGATGGATACACCTCCACCTTTGATTCTTTCATGCTCATTTTGAGGTCTGAAAGTGGGATAGGCATTGTAGCCCTGCACATCTGGGGTACTCTCTGTAGCCTTGAACTATGTCTCAGTGACTGCACAGACATCAGCATCTTCCAAGTTGAGGAGTGCTTCAAACTTCTAGAATTAAGCAGCATGACCTTGAGTTTGTCTCAAATGGTTTTTTTTTACGTCAGAAATGATGTTGCGATGTTGCCTTAAAAAGGCACTATACAGGAGGCAAGTACCTTTTTGCCAGTAACCAAAAGCCAAGAGGCGACGGGTGAAGACCATCCCTGGGAAAGCAGCATGGTCTGTTGACCATGTCTTCCCAGGCTGACAGATACTGGAACCCCTTTGACTGACACCATAAACTAAGCCAATTGTTGAAGTCAATATTTTTTTGATTATACTGAGGCATCATCCTGAGTGAAGGTAGAATGCTGCTTAGTGCTAGGGGCATACCTGCCTGTATGTAGAACAATAAGGTCAGAGAATGAAGTACTTCAAAGAAACAAGTAAATATTCGATAATCCAACAATGAACTTAACAAACACGGCTGGAACAGAGCTGAACAACTTTATTAAAATAAAAAATAAAAAAATTGATTTTCTAAGAACTTAAAACTAAGCCATTTTGATACATTCTATAAAAAATCTTATATGTCTGAGATAATACTTCTAAAATATATTTTTATAAAAAAAAAATAAAAATAATATATATATATATATATATATATATATATATATATATATATATATATATATATATTCCTTAAGCATATTTAAACATACATTTTAAAAATATATTCTTCTAAAGAATATAGTTGCATTGGTGCAGCAAAACCAGTTTGAAACCATCACAAACTCACATTGTGAATAACTTAGAAAATAAATAATATAAATAACATAACAAAACAAGACAGCGCAAAATTATTCACCTATCACTTGATGATATAGATGTTAAGGCCAAGATCACTATGAAAATGTAAACATACAAATATCAAGATTCAAAAGTCAAAATTAATGTGCCAAGGGTCAAGCTATCAAAAAGGGCTTCAAGTATACTCTATCATTCAAGTCATATCCCTTGTTGGCTTGTAATCTAATCATCCATTTCATCTCTAGTTTCTCTGTGAAATTTTTATAATTACCTAACCTTGCATTTAGTAGAAATGTTGCTTTGAAGTTGCTATATGGGAATAATTGTGATAACAATACTTTTATTTTTAGAAAACTAACTACCTTTACCCTTCAGCTTCATCCATTATTAGAGGCCTTTGAGAAGATTTGTGAAAAAAGATTTATTAGAGCCTATGCAGTTTAAGAGCAAGAGTAACCATTTTTATAATTTAGATAAATCTGAACATCAAGAACTCATAGATTTATAGAATAATGTTAACATTGTTATTAGCCCTGCAGATAAGGGTGGAGTAATCGTAATATTAGACAGAGATATTTATTATGAAAGGAAGAATGCAATGTTGAATGATGAAGAGACCTATGCATGCCTTACCAATGAACAGTTGAATAGAATTGTTAAGAATGTACAGATTGATCTTTATGATTTTTAATGAGTAATGTCATAAGTCAATCAATTCTTTTTTTTTTATTTAATGAGATGATTAGATAATCAGCTAATTTTAAGCTCCTTGATACATTTAAAGTATTATTCTTTGTGCATTCAGTATGTCTGATGAAGTGTTTTGACCAGATGCGAAAGCGCTTACTAATTTTTATTTTTTATTTTAATAAAGTTGTTCAGCTCTGTTCCAGCCATATTTGTCAACTTCATTGTTGGATTGTCGGACATACCTGCCTATAACATATAATCAGAGAGTTCGGTCATGTCTCTCTTCATATAGCCCAGAGAGGTACATCTCAAGTCATTCACCCCCATCATGGATTATGACAGAGTCATACTGGTACTTGTTGTGGAGAGACTTAAGTGTGCGGGTGATTTGATGGATTCTTGCACCTACAGGCGGCTAACTCTGACCTTGTCCTTGTCCAGCCTGGTGAGGAGGACATTTGTGTGTCTCAATATGGAGTCACCTATGACCAAGACATTTGGTTTTGAGGTGTGTTGCCTTAGGGGCTTATTAGTTATAACACTTATGTGTGTTATTATATGTAGTGGATTCTATTGTATCTGCAGTGTGTGCAATAGGTTTGCATTTGGGAGTTCTCTGATCTTTTGGAAGACTTCTAGTGAGTACCTCTTTAGGTTTATGTATTGTGTGCTTGTTATGTGCAAGAGGTGAAATCTGTGCTGACAACCTGTTTGATGTTTGGCTTGTTTTTACATGAGAATATTGATTCTAAATTCATAGTGTATGTACATCTCTCACATATTGTATTTGTTTGTTTTAGGAGTAAATGGTTGTCAGTAAACATGATGCAATTACTACACTGCCTCAGGAAGCCCATGTCAGTCAGGCTGGCCAGAGAAAGGTGGGAAACCGTCGTCCATTGTGGCAGGATTATACCTTAATTACTAGTGGTGAGTGAGCTAATTACACCATGTTATGCTCTAGGATTAACAAAGGGGTATATTCAGAAGTAAGCTAGGGTTAAAAACTGCAACAACACTTATCAGTGTGTAACTGAGTTGCTCAAAGAGCAGCAGGGTAGTTTGTGAGGCTTTACTAGCAAATATCTATGGAAAATTGTCTTCCTAGGTGTTTACATCTATACACAGCAGCACTGAACCCTGTTGTGCGATGCACTGCTACATGCAAACATGAGGCTTAAATACAAGTGAAGTTAGACAGTTTTAACACAAACTAACCAATAGGAAAGCCCAGAACTGAGCTTTTTTCTGGCAATCCCCAACTCAGATGGGTCCTGGGCTACACACTTCTGCCACAAGAGTGCAGGAGCTCCCTCTTAATGCAAGATGGTTGGTTTTAGTGCTCAAGTGAAACCAAACAGTCTAGATTCAGCAAGTCTGAATCTAGCCTATGCTATTTAAGGCAGAGGTATTTCAAAATTCAAAGTGCAGAATAACAGTCACAATAGCAAAAACAGCTGAAATGAAGCTGTAATTTCATAAAATACAGTTCACAAAGTGCAATGTAAGCATAAAATATACTTATTTTTCTGTTGAATTCATTGGATGCCTTGGATTTCTGTAAAGCTGCACTCAAGATCTCTGGCTAAAGTTGATTTAATTAGATAAATATTATGCTTGTTAGCCTGTTATGATATTATTATTAGTGAGCACATTTTTAATAATCCTGTATTAATTAACCAGAGTTTAGATTTAACTTATAAAATATTGGAAACATGTATAATTTACAAAGCAGCTGCAGATCTGTGACCTTTTCAGCTGTAGTCTGTGTATCAAAAAAGTGTGCTTAAAATGGGGAAGTAGCCATGGATATATTTTAGACACTGTCTAACAATTTGGGGAAGCTACTGCTGTGATGAAAGCAGATACTGCTAGCCCAGCTAGCTGGAATTTTGTAAATAATTGTATGTCATTGGTGAATATCGAAATGATTTGTGTAAGATGCTTGTGTTGCAAATGTATAAGAACTGTATGTCATGTGTATATCAAACTGGTTCATACAGACATGTGTGTGTTAAAAAGGTATTTTATAAAGTGTTTGTATCTGAAATGCATCCACAGTGTGCCCTGCTGGAAGAGAACAGAAATGTATATGCACTATTGTAACTGTCTAAATGTATATATTTTAACAGTGGAAACTGGAATATAGGAGATTAACTTCAGTCCAGCAAATTTTAGGAAAATAGCTGAAATTAAATTACTTCATAGGCTGCGCAATAAAAGATGGTATCTTTCAGTTTTCAGTACTGCTAGAGACACCGAGTCTGTGCTGAGAAGCTTTCTGTATGTCTTTGTTGTGAGCTAATTACTACCACTGAAAGTATAAAGGAATATAATTGCTTTATGACTTCCGGCATCTGCCAAAGATGTGAGGTCTATTTGTTTTTGCAGGTAGATGCTAAATACTGTCAGCTTCCACCAGTAGGGGTTTCACCTGGGAACTAGAGTCAGAAGACAAGAAATTATGTCATTCTGCAAGCTATCCAAGCAGTAATATTTGAGATATTAATTTGAGAAGTCTCTTAGTGAGACAGGGCATTCTGCCTTGGACCTGACAACAGCTAGAAGATGCATTCACCACATCTGCCTTACTCAGTTAGTAAGTTTTTAGATTATAGTATTATTTTCTTAGATTCAATCAGGAATATGGTAAAGCTTAGTTTAGATATTTATGTTTATTTATTTAAAACTGTTTTAAATATTTCTTGTGGTTTTGAACTATGATGTCACTGTGAATATATATTTAGTATTGTCTTGCTCTTTTATTATTTATTATTAAATGTATTTAAACCTTTCATTGTGGTTGATCTGTCTAGAGATATTTAAGTTTTGAGAGTACTTGCATATTTATTTAGTGACACTATGTGGGCTACTGCTAATAGCCTTGCTCTTGGTCAAACTACCATTTGTATTAATATTAATATTACACATTAAGATTGGATACCCTCTGCTAAGGGCCTTAAAGTAGCTGATAAAGAGATGACTGGTGGCAATGGTAACTACCTGATAGTCTGAGCAGAAGAGAGCATGGCTCATAAACCTGTATTAGTCTTTCCCAGGTGTGTGTGTGTGTGTGTGTGTGTGTGTGTGTGTGTGTGTGTGTGTGTGTGTGTGTGTGTGTGTGTGTGTGTGTGTGTGTGTGTGTAAATCAAACCTCAAAGAGTGTGTGTATGTGTGTGTGTGTGTGTGTGTGTGTGTGTGTGTGTGTGTGTGTGTGTGTGTGTGTGTGTCAGCTACTTGGGAAAGGACACAAAGCACTGGTTGGGCAGAGAGAGTGTTGGAGGTCTTAGCTTGGTTACTCAGCTGAGACCTCAACTCTATAGCTCTGCCAGTGGGGTGTCTTATTGGGGATCTGGAGAAAGTATCAGCATTCAGCATGCATACTTAAAGACGGAATGAAAAAATTATATTACATGAACGTGCATGTATGTCACACAATGCCTAGAAAGAATTCCTGTCTTGCTATGAGCTAACATCCAACTGCATGGCATTACAGCAAGGCAAAAAGTTAAATGTAGAGAAAGGGTTACAGAGAGCCAGAACTAGCAGAAACTACAAAATCTTAAACCCATCAAATGCACAAAGAGGTTAAAAAGGCAGAGTCAATGCAGCAACAGGCAAGCATAGGAAACACCTAGATGGCAGACACTGTGCAGAAAGAAATCTATATTCATGAGATGATCAACGCAAAGTACTCAGCTGCAGTTTAATCCCAACATAATGACCAGTTCATCTAACAGCATTGTAATAGAACTAATACACAGAACTATAGACAGAGAGGATTAAAACATTCACAAATGGTGGAAACTTTTCTATACATCCCAACATTTCACTAACCTTGCAGGTAACGTTCCTGCTCTACTTGATTACATTTTTCATGTTATTGGACAGTGCAAGTCCTTTTTTCATTTTTTGTCATTGCTGTGTCAGTAACAATTATATATACTTTTCTTATAGCTTTTATTTACCGGATTCATTATTTCCATTCTCTCCACTTATTTTGAGCTGTCATACTTGAGACGATTTTTCCCAGTCTTGTCCTTTCCATCTTCATCCTTTCTGTCTTGTCTATTAACCTAGTTACAAATCTTTCTGATAATGGCTGAATGTTGGTATTCACCTTCCCTGCTTTATGTAATGTCAGTTATAAAGACTTGCAAAAAGACCTATAGCAACCTCTTTGATGCTCCATTAAAAGCAAACTTCTCTTGTCACTGGACTCTACTATTTTTATGATGTTCTCTTAAAAAGGATGTCCATCACATGGACACAGGGATAGAGCAGCTCTATTACAAGCATCATGTCATGCAGAGTGAGAGTATGTTTAAAATGCCTGCACATAAATTGTTGTGATTCTGAGCATGTATGCCTGAAAGCCCTAGATTTAACAGATGCATCCTCCATGCTCTTCAGGTAACCCAGAAGACCTGTGTTTATGAATTCTACAAAACAGCCTTTATTCTCACATGTGCATGTGTCGTAGGCAGTCAATGTACAATATGTATTACATGTTCTCCTTGCCAGATGTGTAAGTCTCTTTCCTGCATTTCTCTCTGCATGTTTTGCTGTGTCCTGTATTGTTTAGAAGCCTTGCATTTTTTCACACATAAAATCGATCTGTGTTATTATTGGAGTCAGCCTTTTGGAATCAAATCCTAGATTTGTCAGAAGTCTGATACCATCAGTGATGAGTGAGAGAGGAGATCATAGAGGCATAGGTAAGCATGGAAAAGAACCCAAGGAAGGGCAAAGAACCCAAGAGGAATTATTGCAGTTACATGGTAGTGTCAATGGTAAGATCCAGGCATACTGTGGTTCACTGGTGTAGAAATAATTGCAAGTGAAATTGTAAATGTGCAAGTGAATTTAAATCTGGCAAGAACTCTGTTAATAAAAAGCTGTGAATGCTAACAGTGTCAGTGGTACAAGAGGTAGGGTACGCACCTTTGGTACAGAAGCATGCGGGGTTCTATTTTCACACCAGGTAGATCTATTGCTGACACTACAGTGTAGCATAAGGTAGGTACTGCACTCCTCCGAGTGTGTTGTCCTTCAGATGAAACATTAAACTGAGACTCCATCTGCCTGAGCTTCTGGTAGGTTGTATGGATGTAAAAGATCCCATGGTACCTACGCAAAAGGGTAGGATAAGTTTCCCAGTGTTCTGGCCAAATTTTCCCTATTTGTATAAATTTCACCTCGGGTCACACCTGAAAAGAAGGTACTATCCTAATGGGACTAACCCAGTCAACAAAAGGATAAATAAAAAATAATAAATGTATCTTTACCATCTCTGCAAGTACCAAGGGAGAGTAAACATGTAAAAAAGGAAGTTATTTGCATTTGCACAGGCTTTAGACAGGGTTTACTTCATGAGGAGTTTTAAGAAGAGATCTAACCTGTAACCACTTTTTTATAAAAGGATCTGTCCTAGAAAGCAGTTTTAGATAGGACCCATCACACAAAGCAGTTTTAGAAAGGCTCTGTCCAACAAAGCAGCTTTAAATGGCTCCTTCCCGTAACCAGTTGGACATTCTGTGATTACTTAGCATACCGCTTTTTTGCCTTTGTGAAATTCAACATCCAAAATGAGTTTCACAGTCTGATTAACAAGAAGGAACTCTCTAGAAGTGAGGAAATAAGTAAATGAGGGTTTAGAGGATTCTAAAAGGTCATCATAAAACCATTATATTAAATTATCAAACTAACAAGATGATTGTTGAAAATATTAGTAAACAGTGGAGGAGATAGTCTATTACTTAGTTTGCATGGGAGATCTATAACTGAAAAGGTACTTGTGTCAGTGACTATAAATAAGAAAGGTGAAATGTTGTCGATAATTGGAATCTGTGTGAGTATTTGGTCTTTTCTTGGTATAACAGACCATTTCGTAAGTAGTACAGATTCTATACCGAGTAAAATGGTGAATTCTGAAGCAAGTAAAAACAAATGACTCCACCCATAGAATTTAGGGAATCTGGAATGTTCTGGGGGTGAAATGCCAGATGTTATCTCTTCAAGGAATGTGCTTCCAAAAATGAGAAAGTAGAAAGTGAAAAGGTAAGTATAGTCGATATTTTGTACGTGTACATATTTATGTAGTAGTACAGAGTGAAAACAGAAACTGAAGTGGAAGATGGAAGTTTTAGAAAAGGAAAATTATTTTCTGTTTTGCCATTTATATGATAAAGAGAAACATCTGGAAATACAGAAACATCTCAATACAAATTACATCAGTTAATATGCTCTCAGAAGTATTTGACTCAATACCTGTAACCAAGCTTTTGGTTAGGAAAACTGCAGAGGTTCTTTGGAACCAAATCTTTCTTTGAGTTTCCAAAATAATAGAAATCAGAAGGATGCAAATGTTAAAGCTTTTATCATGCCAGAAGCATGCTGCAGATGTCTTGTGAGGTACATTCCAAAAGGGGTGTGGTACTCTATAATGGGTCTAATGAGTGCTGAGTAGAGGGGGAACAAGGACCTCTTTTTTCCTGGATGAGAACCTTGTTGGCTAGGCTTACTTAGGCTCTTGGGCCGATAGCCTAGTACCTACCTATGAACCCATGAAAGGGTACCCTCTCTTTTTTAACATTTCCTTATTGTGTTGGTATGGACTTCTATGCAGCTATTACCTAACTCAGGTGTAGCATCTTTAATTGTGATCCTTTTTATCATATCCAACAGGTTCATGTCACCTGTCTTGCCATTCAAAAGTGATGACAATAGTTTAATTTATATAACTATTTCACCGTGTACAAAATGCCTAGATCCATTGGCTATATGCTGTCATAGATGTTCTCTGGCAGGAATTCACAGCTGATGTTGCCAACTGGACTTACAAGCACCTCAGAACCTGGGTGTGCTCCTGTATTATAAATCAACAAAATAGACATTGGGAGCAGGTGTTACTGGTGAAGATAGATCTTCACAGCTAGTGCGAAATGTCCAGTGAGCCATTCTGAAAGTATGTCAGCATTCATTCACAAACTGCAGTGCATCTTCTTCTGGACTGGTAGTAAACTGATATTTACATGCATTAGCTTGGAGTTAGGCATTTAGCTATGATAAGCAGAAGTAATTTGCCTCCTCAGTTGCATTGTTTGTAGAAAGCACTGTCATTCATTACATTTTTTTTTAATTCTGGAGGATTCTTTTTACCATAGAGACTAGGGTTTTATTCTATAGTAACCACTAGAAAATGCCAGTTGCATGAGCAATGTAAACAACATGGTCTGTTAAAACACTCTGCTAATAATTTCCAGCATTTTTCTATAAAAGGGCTCAGTGGTTGCTTAATTTCCTGACAGCACCTCAGCTGAAATGCTGAGCTGCTTAATTCCACATTTGTTCTTGAAATTTTGTAACCACCTCAGTCTTGGAGGCAAATACATAAGTACCTCCAAGTTGTGCATGAAAACGGTGATCTATTTGTTTAAGAATGGTGCCAAAGACTTGGTTGTCTCTGCTTCAGGCTTTCAAGATACAGAATGATAGGGCTGTATCTAAAACTCCATCATTACACCCTGTCATCATTCAGGATTTAGAAAGCAGGAACCCACCATCTAGACTCAGGGTGACTTGCTGGATCTTATTCTAGATGTGAACTATATCGTATACTGTGTCGTTGCCCTACCAAGCTGATTAGCAGCATCACACAACATTTATCCCTTCTCAATAGTCTTAATTTAATGGCCAAGACAAGATCAGAATGTTTCTGCTTATCAACTGCTTCAAAAATTACTATTCCGAAACCTTCTTCTGTAATATAAACTGTTTGATAATCGGGTGCCGAATAAGGAATAACTATCAGCTGGTCACTGACATATCTTATGATACTCCAAACTTTTGCCATTTATTTTACTTATCTTTGTAGTTCTGTTATACAATCACAAATAAGATAAAAGCAATATGATGTTAGATCACAAAGGATGATTCATTACAAATTATTTTTTATGGGTTTTTGCATCCACTGCCTGCCAATCATAGGCACATTCCCAGCAAGTCATTCCATTTGTCCTATATTTCCATTGTGAGGGCTGACCAAAAGATGTCACAATTTAGGCAGCCCTCAGGGTTGGTTCACAGTATTTTCTTTAAGACCTGCCACCCCCATGCACACTTAGTTCGTAAATGAAGGGAGCATAGACTGGGCCACTCACTTCCACAGCAGTGTTACTAGCAATTAACCCTGCACTCCCATCCTTGAACATGGGTATTGAGTTCCTTGGTCTTCACCATAGAAATAGCACCACTCAGTCTGTTCACCAAGACCCCCCCCTCCAGGAAGAAGCGAGTTAGCCATTCCCCTTCTTTCTTCTCCCTCCATCCCTTCTGTCTGGCTCCGACAGTGCTGGGCCTGCAAGATAAACCCCAGTCACCCGTGTCACAGTCAGGGCTCCATCACCCTCTCTGGAGCCAAGCTATGATTCATTCACAAGCTGACCTTTAGGTTATAAATGGGAGCATGCCCACAGTGCAGATAATCAGGAAATTTGGATGAGCTGGTTCTAATAACTGTATTTCCAGTATATATTGGAAAGTAAATTTATTTATTTCAATGACATTGCAACTTAAATCTCCAACTTTTGAGTCAATGGATGAGGATTTATTTGCAGTCAGTTTATGAGAAGCAAAGTTCTGAAGAATGTTCCCTGAGAACTATATAAATAAATGCTGTAATTTAAACAAAAGAATAGTGGATGAAGTGTGCCCTTAATTCAGCTAAGAAAGATTAATTAATAAGTACAATATTTCTGTAGGCAAAGGAGGAATTGACCTCCTATGGTCAGTGAAATATTGCAGACTAATTTGTTCATATAGACCGTAGATATGAATTTTATAATATATTTCTGTGTTTATCCTTCCCACTTACCTCAGATTATTATTATTATTATTATTATTATTATTATTATTATTATTATTATTTAGTATTTGTCTTTTGTTAACTGGGTTAGTCCAACTGGGCAGTTGGCCCATTTTCAGTGGAGACCCGAGGAGAAAAGCTGCTTGGCCCATTTTCAGTGGAGACCCGAGGGGAAAAGCTGCACATAAAAAATATCCATGACACTAAACAATAACAGTTTCATTTATGTAATATGAAAACATAACTACATACATTTTTACCAAATGGAAGTTAACAAACAAGTAAAAAGAACAGCTTGAACAAAATGTAGAGTTGCAATAACAAGAACAACAAAAAAGTAAGCCCCCAATAGATCTTAATGATTGAACCAAGCTGGAAGAAATGAAGAAGAGGTAATTAAACAGAAGGGCTAAGTGGAGGGGAGAAATACAAAGAAGACACCGGAGCATGAGAGAAATAATTATAAGAGGAGAGAGAAGGACAGGGATGCTTAGTAGCTAAGTGGGAGAAAAAATAAGAGATTTAAGTATAGTGTAAGTCACAGGCACAACTAAAGGTAATGCAGTACTAGTTATTATAAAGGTAATGTACCAGAAAGGAGAGGAGGAATTGTTGCAGTCAGGTGGTTGGGGAGAAATGTATTGGGTAGGGAGGTGACAAGAGCAGGAGGGAGAGTTAGCAAGGTAGTGTTTTAAGTCTCTTTTGAAATGGATTGAAGATTGAGTAGAACGAAGATAAGTTGGGAGTTTGTTCCAAGTTTGAGATAAGGAGTATTTGTAGAGTAGTCTACCTATTGTTATATTTGGTCTGTAGGTGTCAAGTAGCATTTGGTCAACAGAATGGAGATACCAAGGGGGTTTGTATCGAGTTAGGAGGGTGGACAGAGAGGGACAGTTTTTAGGTTTGTAAAGAAGAGAGAGTTCTGTACCTTAGCTGAGTTTTTGATTGGTCTTTTTGATTTATTGTTGGATATGGAGGTCAAATTTCAGTTGATTGTCAGTTGTAATTCCTACAAGTTTGGTATGGGAGTCAGCATGAATGATGGTGTTGTCTATGGAGGAGAGACTGAAGGAAGTTTTAAGGTTAGACATAGATTTTGGAAGGAAAAGAAGAAGCTTAGCTTTCTTTGGGTTAAGAATGACTTTGTTATTGATTACCCAGTGTTCAATGCTGTTAGAAGTCTGTGTGAGGGAATGAAGGTCGGTAGGGTTGTTGGAGAGGGTAATAAGAGTAGAATCATCGGCATACTGGATCAATGATGAGGTGCAGCAGGCTGAGCATAGATTGTTAGTAAAGATATTAAAGAGAATGGGGCCTAGAATGGCTCCTTGGGGTACACCAGTTTGGATAAGTAAGAAAGGTGAGCAGGAGAACTGCCATCTAACAGACTGCTGTCTGTTATTAAGATAGCTACGGAACCAGAGAGTAGTGGATGCAGAGAGATTAAGTTCATTAGTTTAGTAAGGAGCTTAGGGTGGGAGACAATGTTGAATGCTTTTGAGAGGTGCAGGAAAAGACATGATACCAGTTTATTGTTATCTCTAGCCTCTGCTATAGTTGGGGTGAAAGACAGAAGGGCTGTAGATGTGCTGTGATGAGGTCTAAATCCATTTTGAGAGGGTTAAGGAGGTTATTTAAGAAGTTGACCATGAATGCTTTTCTGTAGAATTTTATGGAGAGGATGGCTATTGGCTAATATGTAATATCCCATGCATAAAATCATTGAACGTGTTATTTAGTCCTATAACGTGCAGCTTGGACAACATGAACACATTTGATTCAAACTTGATGTGAAATAGAAAAGAGCTGGATGTGAACATTGGCTCTAGGTGATTTTGTCACTGTTGATGTGACACCCTGACCCACGTACAAAATGGGATAAGGGGGTTGACGATGATATTAAAATGTGGCATACGGAAGCAAGAGGTGACCTTGTGAATGCAGTTATTATGCTGGAAAAGGATGCATTAAATAATTATAAAAAGTAGATAAAATTGTTTATGAAAGAGGCTATATCTGAAAATCTGAAATTGGGGATATAGTAATGAAAGTACTGGTTTGGATGCCTTTAAAGGAGACATTTTGTGTTTTTGAATACTTGAAAAGATGCAGCCAATGTATATAATTATCTTATCAAAATGGACAAATTCTGTTTTTTTTTCAAATCTAATCAAGATCACACAAGAACTTACACCCGGGAGTTTATCAACCAGATTCAGTGGCACTTGTCTCTAGAGCAAGTGTCCAACTTCTTAAAATTTTGAAACTAGTGTTGCATTTAAATTTTCTTAAATGGAATTCTATCTTTTCACAACTCTTTCTGCTAAAGAGTCCCTGGGATTCAGAAACATGCCTAGAATGATTGCGCATGTGCCTACCACAAGTACATGTTGTAGTGAGGTGTAGCCCAGTGTTCATTATCAGTTAACTAAGTGGAACTTCAGAGCTCAGTTCACTGATGATTAGTTATAATTAAATGAGATCATGCTATAAACAGGACCTGCAGTAAAGGAGAACTTGCAGTCATAGTTAGAAATGTGACAATGAAAATAGCCAAGCATACAGAATATGTGTCACAACATATGTTCATGCACTAATATGCAGCAAGATGGGAAAACAAGCATGCAAATTTAAAGTGGTCACTACAGTGTTTAAATCTATTTTTGTCCTTAACAAGGTATGGAAATGAGTGTATATAGGACACCCAGAAAAAAGGGCAGATAAAAGAGGATAATACACAAGGGAAGCAGGAAAGTTTAGAATTAATAGGGAGATGGAAGGAGGGTAGACTTTTTATGGGACAGATGCACATTGTTTTTTTGTTTTTTTTTTGAAGAAGGGAAACCGAGGATGGATATAAGGGGAAAGGGAAGGTGAAGGTATACTAAGAGGTGAGGGGCAAAATCAGAGGCAAACACACAAACATATAACATGTAACTTAGACAAAGACTGATAGAAAGGTGCTGAGGCACTGAGGGCTGGAAGACTTTGGGCTGAGAGTCACCCAAATAAAGGGAGGATACTGGTGATGGGGAGGAATGGACAACAAACAAGAGAGGGTATAAGTGAGGCGAGCACTGAACAGGAGGTTAGGGAAGGTGCAGTCTTCTGTATTGCACTACCTATGTAATAGCCAGGGGAAGATCAAACAGCACTCAGCCCCCCACACTGATGTACCTGCCTGAGGTGGTGATGGCAGGGACAGGCAGTAATGTGACTCTAACAGCCACAAGGGGATCCTTTCTAGGTGCCAGGTGCAGACTTCCACCCACTCGTTTACCAGATCCCCACCATTTCCCTGACATATTTGTGACTCTGGCAGATCCACTGGAGGGGACTATGAAGACTGGTAGAGAAGGGTGAAGGCTGCCAGCCTAGCCAGATAGAATTTTATACATAATTCTATCATTTGTAAATATGAATGTGAATCACAGGCTTGTTGTCTTAAATGTAAAGAAATAATGTTTCATGTGGAACTGGAAATAAATGTGACAACAGTGCACTCTACTGACCAAAGTAAAGCATGTGGTGACCATTTGAGGTAGCAGTGGTGTTGAAAACTCTAGATGAAGAAATTCTTTCTATTGTTTTAACCAAGAGCTAAACTGCTAGATTTAAACATGCAAATGTATTTTTATTGCTCTCTTCCTGACCAGCTGCAATATAACAAAAGGGAGATGTTAAGAATGTAAATGGAGTTAATGTGTTGTCTGGGAACTCCTGGAAAGTGTAAAAAGATGATGTAATGTTTATCAGAACTGCAATAGCAATTTAAACAGAGAGAATCATAAGGCATTAAGCATTTTTGTCTTGAACATCCAACTCAGCCCTGCCTTATGCTGTCTTTATGTAAGTAGTATGTTAGAACTGTGTTTTTTCCTAGAAGTAGCTAGGAATTATAAAAATTAGACTAAGTGTTTTTCTATGATGTCAGAACTTTACTACTGTGTTATTTTAAGTACTTCTGTCTGATCTCTGAACTTTTGACTAGCGCTGACTGTGCAGTCGAAAACATTGTCTTGTGGTTTTAATTATTTATTATTAAATATTTTAAAAGCTTTTAACTGTGGCTGGTTTGTGTAGAGATAATTTAAGCTCTAGAGTACATTGCATATTTATAGAGTTTACTGTCCAAGTCACTCCAAATCAGCTTGACTGTTTAGTCATATCTACCAATTGGATAATAATATTGCACAGCAATAATTGGACACCCTTTTAAGGGCCTTTGAGTAGCTGATAAATATTAGCTGGGTGGTGGCCAGTGGTACTACCATATAGTCTAGGTAAAGGGGCACAGCTAGAGAACCTGTGCCAGCCTTCCCCAGAAGTGTCTGTGTGGTTGCATAAACTCTTATCTCAAAGTGTATGTGTGTGTGTGTGTGTGTGTGTGTGTGTGTGTGTGTGTGTGTGTGTGTGTGTGTGTGTGTGTGTGTGTGTCAGCTACTTGGGCAGGAACATGAAGCACTGGTTGGGCAGAGAGGGTACTGGAGATTTTAGTTTGCCCAGCTAGGCTGAGATCTGGATCCTATAGCTGTGCCAGTGAGGAGTCTTATTGGGGATCTGGAGAGCAAGGGAGTGACCAGCCCTCGACTGACTGTGATCTCTGTGTGCTGTTAAGGGAAATTGCACTTTACTATGTATATTTGTTATCCTTTTCTCATATATGAGTTAGTGGTGAGGATTGAGGCTCCTTGATTGCTGGGCCAGGGCATGGGCATCACAGGGATAATGGAGCTTCCAGGGCCTGAAGCATTAGCAAAGGCAGGAGGCATGACCTCATAGCTACCCCAAGTGCACCCACTAGAAAGACCAGCTGGGATATGGGTGAGATACCCACGGGGGATGGCTGAGCCTGCTGTGGGACTGGAGACCATGGCCACACCACTGGCACTGGTGTGCAAAACAAAAAGAGAAATGAAGAGAAATAAAATAAAAAAACAGCCATCATTATTAAATAAATGATAACAAAAAAGGAAAGGATGGAGAGAGTGAGAAAAAATCTGCATAAGGTGCATATATGTAATATATGAAATACATTACTGAATTGCTACATCCTACCACATCAGTAGAACAAATCTACCTAACTTTGTCTGAATGTATAATACTATTCCCTCCATGTTACAATGTACGTGAAAAGAGGGGGGACAGGTAGTAGTACTGATGTCCACATGTGACTGTGTAACTTGTGTGAAAGAACAATGATCTGCCTATAGACTACAGTTAATACATGGTGGGCCTGTGTACTTCTACCATACTATACCTTTTCCATTGTCTAAATCTAACAGCTATACAGGTAACAAACTGCAAAAGCAATGCTACAAATAGCCTGTGTAACTCAATTGTTCATATTCAGAATACATTCAAATGCATACTACATATACCCTGTATACCTTAACAGAGGCACTCTTACCTGTACAGTGTCACACCACATGCTTGCTACTGGCAGGTATCTCATACAGTAATGCACTGTTAAGTCAATTGCAATTACAAAAATAAAGGAAATAATATGCAGCTCGGCACCTAGAAAGTATTTCCATTTTCCTCTGATAGAGAAGACTATTCTTTTATCTAGCCTCTCACTCTAGAAAAAAAATATCATTAAGTTACATACCTACAGCACATACATCTATTAATTAATATATGTGCAGGTTAGACAGAGACTAACAATACACCTTGACTGCCCTTAATCTGACCTCTTCTTCCCACTGGTTAAAATAGTCACTATAGACATGCCTGCACTGCTCACCAGGTTATAGTACACCACTAGCATGAGGCATTGCTCTGGCAAGACTATGCCAGAGATCCATTTTATACCAGGGACCCTCACACAAGTCCTCCATCAGACACTCAGAGTGGTTCCTGTGCACTGGATAAAGGAAGATCTTGCTTTCCTTGCTTCACCTTCAGGCAATCAGGCCACACTCAGTGCCAATGCCAGTCACTAGGTCTCATTCCAGAGAACTGTGACAGGCATCTCATAATCACTCTTGTTGACTTTTGCAACATGGGTTGTACAACATAGGGCATTTTAATAGGATGACCTGTCTCTGTGTGCCCATAATGTAGTACAGACAATATTGGCATAACAGAGTGGTGTGAAGAAGTGAGACATGGCATAAAATATGTTTAGTAGGTGTGTGCTGCCTAACTCTGAGAGCAGTTATGCTCTTTATCATCTCCATTGGCTACAAAAGTAACATTTGTTATAGTACATCCATGTCAGAGTCATTGATGCTCCCGCACATGCTCAGTGTGCTTCACAGGTGCTCATGTAAAGGTACGAGACTGAGTGAGCCTCTTATTGCATCTTGGCACACAGGAGTGACATGCAGAAGGAGCTGTTCAGCAACATTCATCACTGCCTCACTCAAAGCCTCTAATTTACATGATACAAACCCCAGTGGTCAGCAATGGGCCTTACTGCGATATGGAAGATTGCATTGTGGCAATCTCTCAGGCCACAGTCACTGATGCAGAAACTTTCTTTAATATTAACTGCACTTATTTATGAGGTAAGTCTGAACTTCAGACATTTTACTTACATGCTGTCTCCACCTCAGAAGTTTATGTAAAACTATAAGACAATGTACTTATTGAAGTGTTTGCTAAGGTTTGTAAATTACAGCTGCATTCATGTGGAGGTGCGTCAATCAAAAGAGGTTTTACATAAGGACATATCGGCATATGGGGGTGTATTTATGGGCACAACAATAAAATTGCAATATTTTGTTAATATGTTGCCTTGTCTAAGTTAACCATAGTACAAATGTAATTAAGCAGCTGTCAGTTGTTCATGCTGTTGTTGTGTGAGCTCACACACAGGTTGTAAGCCCTCAATAGAAGTAGGCTAATAGTAGGTTAATTCCAGACCTGCATTCATATGTATGCACTACTGACAGTGTATATAGGATTTCTTTTGGGAGGGAAGACAATTCCCAGTACATAGTACAGCTGGATACACTGGCATCATGGAGCACAGGTGAAGAGCAACTATAGGGGAGCTATCCTTCTCAACCTCTTGGAGCAAGAAATGTGGACAGAGCCTAAAATCAATCCATCCATCCTCAACCCCTTTTCCCATTTTGCACATGGGGTTGGGGTGTCACTTCAACAGTGCCAATCATCTCAAGCCAAGGTTTACACAGCTGGGTGGCTAGCCCTGCCACGATGCATAAAGGCCCACAAATAGGGACAGATTTTAAATATTTGTCTTATAAATGTAAAATGTTACTACAATAACAGGATTTGTGTTAACATATATTTTCTGAAGAATATGAAGTGTGAAACTCAAATGTATGCCATTATTTAATGACTTCAATCCTCAGTGATTTGTAAGAAAACCATAAACTTTATGAGGAACAGACCAAAAATATGAGGCAAAAATTTGGACAGTTGAGAGGTATGAAGGGACATTGTGCTTTGGCTTAGGTACATGTATTTTGACTGCTTGACACTCACTGCATTACAGATTGTTATGTATTCTACCCACAAAAAGTATAATGTCAGTGCTTTTGGCAATGACACACCTTTAGGAGACTAACACCTATGCGCCTACTTTTTCACTCTCTGCAAGGAAATGCAAAGCTTTTTCTCACTGAAGGATGTATCTGTACTGTCACTGAAGGCAAGCTGAACTTAAATGAGCTAGGTCTGTTTCTGCAGCCATTGTCCTTGTTTCTGTAGGTATTCATAACTGCTGTCTATGCACAGAACCCAATGCTATCAAACACAAGCCATTTGAAAGGTCGGCCATTGTCAGTCATCACACAGATGTTAGATAACTTTACAGTTTTACTGCAGGCCATTGTCTGATATCATCAACTGCAAGCTTGACATGGCATATGTGCTTTACACATTTTTTTCATAAGGGCACAGTGAACTACAGGCATATGAAGACTTTGTGGGTATGCACGCCTGTGTGTTACATGTGACAGATACTAGGGACACCTACCTGCAGCACACAGAACACTAGATTGTATGAGGATGTGTGTATGAAATGTACTATGTGTTTATTCTCACATAAGTAATTATTTCCATACACAGAAGAATGCCTGCAAAATGCAAGTAATGGAAGTATAAGCTCTCTCATGTGTAAAATGAGATCATGCCACATGTCCTTCATCTCCACAGCTGAAGAATGAGTGGCCATTATAGATCTAAGTGGCCCTGTCATGACCATAGCTTGTGAGATGTGAAGAAGGAAATAAATACTGACAGTGAAGAACAGGGAGTCACATACATCTTGGAAAGGAAGTTTTCAACCTGCAGTGCTGTCCCACTTAATTGCCACCAGCATAAATGATCATGGGGAAGACAGGGATGCTTGCCATGCTGGTAGTCATCAATGCCATGGACATTGGTCCCCCTGAGGTAGCTGTCTCTGTCTGCGACCCAGTGAATGTGCAGGGCCATCATAGAGGAACAAGTTAACAACATCTCAGTCCTTGCTCAGATAGTACTGTTTCACAGACCGTGCATGATGACCTGAAGGAGTCCATTTTCCATAAGTTTAAGAGGATGGACATTTTCTATAGATTGCTTGCACCACACAGGTTTCCCTGTGTACACAGGTAGCATGCCAGACCCATTTCCTGGATGTAGATGAGGGCATGGAGCTTATGCTGCAGAAATGCATTTTATGGGACTTTTCTCACATTCATGCAGCACTCCTTCCTCAAGAAAAGGGCTGGCTAGTGCCTGTGACTCTACAATAAGAAGGGGCTGCCATGGATGACAGCATGCACAATCTGCACAGACATTTTCTGGGGGTGCCCTGGACCTGTCTGTAGGAGCTTACCAAAGTGTTGTACCCATACCTCTCAACTGTACAGATTTTTGCAGAATGTCCAAATTTTTGTCTTTTCCTCATAAAATTTGTGATTTTCTGCATTTTTGTGACAAATCAGTGAGGACTAAATTCACTAAATAATAACACTTTATAAGAGCAGTATTTAAAATATGTCCCTATTTTTGAGGCCTTGTCCCCCCCCCCCATTACTTTTGGCTTTGTCCAGATTTTTTGGAGTTTGCCTTTACATGTTTGAAAGTCCAATGGTCATACATGCACATCCGAGAACCAGATATGCGAATTCCGTAATGCCAAATTCCCGAAATGTCATAAAATAATCGAATTTTGACATTTCCAAATACACCACTGCTGAAACAAGTGCTACCATGGGTCAAAAATGGGGCGACGTTTTGTAATTCGGTGCTTCGTTTTTTGCAATTTTGGAATTTTGCTGTTTACAGATCGTGGGAGTGGGTTTGAAGATTTGACCATCAAACATGTAAAGGTAAACCTTTTTTTGTGATAACAGGTTGAGAGCTATTCTGCTATCTGCTGAGGCTGTGTCCTAGCATACACACACACGCACACACACACACACACACACACACACACACACACACACACACACACACACACACACAGACACACACACACACACACACAGCTATACACACAGCAATTGTAACAGTGCCCCTTGCTTGCCCAGTGCACCATAGATCTCTTCACCCCCCTCACAAATGACATACACAATGCCAAGTTAATTTCATATTGCCAAGTACACATTTTCCTGTGGCTAACACTAGACATTAGATGGTAACTGTGCCCTGCCCTCTTTATTTTGTTACTTGTGTATCCTTTATTTAATGCATACTGTGTTCAGTCTATCTATGGATGAGCACTTCTTGGTTATAAGTTTTCATGCTTTACTTTTAATTTTTTTAGCATGTTTGGTTCCCCTTGCATCATCCTACAGCACCCTACCCCAGTGCCCCACATCTATTGTTGGGTCTGCCAGACTCTCCAAACACTCCAGACTTCCTCTGTATAAGTAGTGGATAATCTGGGTCCTATGGACATCCTGGTTGGGCCTGGCCATCATACCATCCAGAGGGGGTATTTTTCTTTAATGCCATACCCCAAGTTGCCCTTCCCATTGGGGTTGCATGTTTTCATCTGAGAGCTGGGCATGCAATGGGTACATGTGATGTACTGTTTCACCTCTTCAGCAGCATAGCCCAGTCCTCTGCCCTTTCCCTTTTTTGTTTTTGGACCACACCTCTCCATACACAATATCCCCAACATCTACCAGAGATCATCATAGGGAATGTCCATGCACGCTCTCACCTACGTAGGATGAGCACTCTTATCCCCCTGCTGCTCTGTCAGTCACCTGAGCTGCTAACTGAACCCATGTTGATTTGGCTGTTGTTATGGCTTTACTCCTGTACACCAGCAAAATGATACCTAATTTATGAACCAGCTGATGCCTCTGAGCCAGTGCCACAGCATACTGGGGACCCATTTATCTGACATAATCCTTCCCTGCTGCTGGCTCCTCCCCAGACTCCTTATTGGGCTCCTTCTTTATTGTCTGGGGTGCAGGAACATCTTCCTCCTGAATGAAAAGTCCCTGCTGCAACTGTTTTCTTAAAATTGTGTTATGCAACATAGCACATACTGAAAATATCTTACTGCATGTGACAGAGTAATATTGTAGGACACCACCAGATACATTTAGACAGCAAAAGTGGGACTTCAACAATAAAATGGGTCTGTGACAGGGCATAATTTTAGCCATTTTCTGACATGGTCTGGAGATTTCCTATAGGTGTCATTAATCATCGCACCAGAGCATATCTGACATTCTGGCATTGTTAATAAGATATCCCTGGGGAAAACCATCATGCACTAACTGCTGATATAGTTCACACATATGCCACATGTGGGAGTTGTGGGTACTGCCTAGGTGGCCTGCAGACACATTGCAAATTATACCTTGCACATAACAGACCACCTGACAGTTGATGGAGTGGTAACCTTTGTGGTTAACACGCTTTCTTCCCTCCTAGCTTTTTGCTAGGATTGCTTTGCTATGCCCATGGTGATGTGCGTTAGCTAACTGAGGTTAAGGACTTATTTCCACCATCCAACATCAAGCAAACAAGCTTCACCCAAGTCCTGGACCCCTGAGTGCTATTACTGCCTGTGGCTTACTTCTGTATGTTTATGCATTTTTGCTGTCTAACCCACACTTGGTTTTGACTTCTACTCAGCTTTCCCGCACATTACCATTACCCCTTTTCATTCCCATTTCTCCCTTATTTCTGCATGCAGTTAATTGGCACCTTTCTTATCCTGCCTTGCCATTCTGTTCTGTAAGTTTACTCTGTTTCTCATTTACCCCCACCATCTTTCAAACAGTATTTATTTATTTATTTATTTGACTTACTCTCTCTATTTCACTTATAAACTCTGTCTTAGTACTGCTACAGTTCCTATCAGCAGTAAATCCAATGTGCACATAATTAATTTAGCAAACACATTTTACTCTACAGTTAAGTAGTAAGGCATTCAACACTAACAGCATTTCCTTATAGATTGCTTTTGTAAGCAAACGTCCATTTGTGACTAGTTGTGCCTGCTACATTCGCTCTCACTACACTCAGGCTCACTCCGCTCTGCTGCCCTATCCCCAGTTTCCATCCACCCTCCACTTACTCTACATTTACACTCTCTACTCTTCAACCCCTTCCCAAACACTCCCCTCCTCCTGTCTACCTCATCAAATCAACACACTGATCAACTCATCTTTCCCTCTACCCCACTTCCACCTTTTTCCTACTGCACCCTAACATAATCTGTAATACACTGCATACTTTCCTATCACCCCCCCACTCTACTACATCCTTTACACACTATTCTTACCACCCCCTCTGTGCCCCCTTTTACCTTCCAGTTTCTATAATTTCTTCTCCCCACCTTTTATCTTATCCTCCACTGAACTCACTTATGTAGATGGTCCATTACCTTTCTATTATCTGCTATACTTCTCTCCCTTTTCTTCCATCTTCCAACTACTTGTCTCATCTACCCCTAAATATGCCTGTAATCTATATCTCCATTCCCTTGCTTCTTCTATTCTCCCTACTAACCTGCTATCATGTAAATATTTCACGTATCAACTTACCTCCCACACGTAACCACTCACTATTAAACACTGATAAACACCACCCGGTTGCACCTCCACCTAATTTTTTTAATCTGTCAGACTTTCTCTTATACAAATACAAACTCTTCAACCCCTCCCCCCCACCATCTTATGTTCTATGATTTATAATTTATATATATTTATAATTTATAATTTATAATTTATATATTATATATGTGCTATATTCTTCATCTGTAAATATGTTGTAAGTAATTGCTATGTAAATTGTTATTCACTATGTAATCCAATGTATATACTGTCTGTTTATTTTAACTGTGGAGCTTTTCTCCCCGGGCCTCCGCTGAAAATGGACCTACGTCCAGTCGGACACTCCCGGTCAACAAATTTAAATAAATAAATAAATAAAATAAATAATCTTCACCTAACAAAGTTCAAACAAAACTCTATTAAATACACACTGCCTTCTCTATCCTATTGCTTTAAAAAACATTTCCTTATGTGGAGACATTCATCCTAATTGTGGCCCTAATGTCTCCACCAAACATGATTTGAACTTTATTCCCTCTTCATCCACTCATACTATACCACCTAATAAGTCTGATTATAAGACAGTCTGCAGTTATAATCTTCACAAATATGCTCAGTTAGAAATGTAAAGGAACACTGTTCAAGTCTTTAAAACATTCTGTACAAACAGATTAGAAATCAACATTTAAGAACTTATTTACAATATCATAGCTAGTCATGCTGACATACTACACAGTTTAATCTGAAATTATGCACAAAAACTTCAGCCAGACATGCTAGCACAAATGACAGTGTCTAATTTCTTCACCCCCCATGACTCAAGCATGGTTTTCAACTGACCCTTGAAAAATGACACTTGAGAAATAAAAAAACGGGTCTATCTGGGAATGTCAACCCACTCCTCTCCTAGGAAATCCATTTGTATTGGCATTATTAACCCCACTGCAGTGTACTTCTCCTACTGAGGAAGCTTGGCTGAGTACAGCCCCCACCCCATAGTTTGAAACATCTACTTGCACAAAAAATTCTTTGGCATAATCTGGGATGGCTAACACAGGACGTCCTCCCCAAATCTCTTGGAATGCCTGTTTGCAAACTGTGGTCCACACTACCTTATCCAGTTTATTTTTCCTAGTTAGGTCAGTAAGGGCTGTAGCTATTGCACCACAACTGGGCACAAATTTTCCACAGTACCCTGCTGTCCCTAGAAATTATCTTGCTTGCTTTTTAGCAGCAGTAACTGGCCATGCTTGAATAGCTTCCAATTTGACAAGTTCTGGCCTAATCTTACCACTCCCCACTCTGTATCCTAAGTAAATGTCCTCTGCCATACCCACCTGACACTTACTGGGTTTAATGATTAACCTTGCCCTTTTAAACTGGTCTCCAAATGCCTGTAGCATTATCTTTAATGTAGAGTTTAAACTCCCCACAAGACCATTAGTCTGGTGAGTACATGCACACATCTTTAAATGTCTCACCCCACAATGCTTCCACAAACAAGTCAGCAGATCTGACATAAAGTTGGCACCTTGGTCAGTCAGTACCCCCCTTGGAAAACATACCCTGCTGAAAATTCTTAGCAAAGCATTTGCCACCTTTTCTACATCAATATCATCTGCACAAGGAATATTAGGTATTATAGCTAGAAGTGGCAGATGGTAGGCTGTAGGCTGTACCAAGTGCTGTACTACCTCACCTTCCAGCCCTCCCCTAGGAGTCCACTATTTATACAACAAACCTCTGTTCCCGCATACAAACTCCCCTCTTCCTTGAGCTCCAGGTGCTTCCTTAGCCATCTCCATCAAGCTATGTAATTTTGAGTCTGTAAGGACACAAGGCACTGCATCATCAAAGTCATTTCCTATCAGGACATCTGCAGGAATATCCTCAAACACACCTACCTGCTTGCTTCCTCTTCCACCCTCCCAGTCAAGATGAATCCTAGCCAAAGGTATTTGGAATATTGTTCCTCTCAAAGCTCTGATTGGAGTGGACTATCCAAGCAAGTGCTGCTCTTCTCCAACCACTGCAGGCCTCACAATGGTTATATCAGAAGTTGTGTCTCTCATAACCTATTTACCATCTACTAAGATATTATATAAATGTTGGTAATGGATTGGCACACCTGTTGTTTCCAAACAACTTACCATTGGCAGTTTGTTATCCCCACTTGCTGGCTCCGTCACCTTTTGTTTTTCACCCTGTCTCAGTGGACATTTGGCTGCTATGTGGCCACTCTGATTACATTTGAAACATCTAATCCTTAACTGTGTATGTGGACTAATATTTTCCCCTGTTACTGGAGTACTCTGTTGGAGTGGTTTTGACTGCCTCCAGTGGGTTCCCTTATTTCCATGTGCAGCTCTCAGTATCCCTTTCTTATGCATTGGTGCTCTGCTTGCTAAGTAAAAATCCCCTTTTCTCCCCAAACCCTCAGCAGAGTTACACTCTTTGTCTGCTAACCAGCTTCTCATGTCATCTGGCAAAGTAATCAGGGCTTGTTCCCTCACCAAACGGTCTGCCAGTCCCTCAAAAGTGGTGACCTGACACCCACTCACCCATCTGTGAAAGAAACTACTTAAATCAGCAATATAATCATGTACACTTTCATCTGCCTTCCGTCTATGTGCAGAAATTATTTTTATATGAATTTCAGGTGTTACTTAGGGATTATCCTTCCGCTATTGTATTGGCTTTTTTGAAATTTATATTTATTTTATGTAAATGTTTTTTGTCAATATTACTGTTGTAATATTTAGTCTTTGTATTAATTACTGCCTTTTGACATGTCTGTAATTGTAATTGGAGCTTTTCTCCTCGGGTCTCCACTGAAAATGGGCCTTTGGCTCAGTTGGACCAACCCAGGCAACAAATGACAATAAATAAATAAATAAATAAATAAATAAAAGTTCTTAACTTATAATTTAAACAATCTACATCAGACAATTTTGACATGGCTTGAACAGCTTTACCATGGAGTAAGGGAGTCAGGAGCCGAACCCAGAGTTCACGGTCAACATCATACTGTCTACATACCCTCTCAAATATGGGAATAAAACTACTAAAGTCATCTCCAGTCCTGTATTGAGGAAAAAGTTTACTGACCTTTACAGCTTCTGGTGTCTGGTTATTCCCTTCCCCATTACTTCCATGACCATCTTGAAGGGTAAGAAGCTCCACTTCATGCCAGACCTGTTTTTCATTTCCTTGTCATCTAAACATTTGGCCGTCAGTTCATACTGATGCTTCATCTCTTCAGCCTCCAGTTCATATCAGCACTGCTTCTCCCCTTACTTCAGCCTCCAGTTCCTGTCTCCTTAACTCTAGATGGATTCCCAGGTTCTCTGAAGAAACTGTGGACTGTCCTGTCTTGGCAGACTGCACATCCCCAATACCAAACTGGATATCCTCCCAATGGCTGGTCTGAGCTGAAGCTGCAACTAAGGCTGAAATTGCTTCCTTAATCAGGCTGGCATGCACCAGACCTCTGGCTTCACACTCCTTGGCCAACTGGTTCTTTGTCAGCTTACTATAGTCTTCTGGTGAAGTCTTTGCCTGCTGTCCCTGACTAACTAAAAATAAATAAAACTGTGTCAGACTGAAATTTTGTATGTTTGATTTGTGGCTGTCAAAAGTGCACACCTTAATGACAACTACCCACAGGCTACTGAAGCCCAATTAAAAATCCCATAGCACTGCTGCCAAATAATGTGACTTCCAGACGATATCCCACCAATAATGTGACATCCCCTACTATCCTGGCTCAATAACTAAGGAGTTTCACTCCTCACTACTGATTCCAATGTGAGGCCATCACTTAAACAAGAGTAATATTTAACAATGTCTCCTAACAGCAAAACAGGAACACCCTCTATAACCTGGGACTGGACTGTATACTTCTGTCCACCCCTAATGTAACTCCGTATTACACACTTCAGTGCAATGTGTCCCAGTTTAAGACCTCTGATACACTCACACTTAAATAAATTAAATCTCACACATCCAAACACCTCTGGGAAAACCTGACACAGATTCCCAGCTGTGCCCCTTCCCCAAAATAATACAGTAACCCACTGCCACCAATCAGAGAGCCTACATGCCCTTTTAAAGGGGTGTCCAATTATGAAAATTGGATATTAAAACAAATGATAGCAAATGACCTAGAGTAGCCAGGCTTTCGGAGTGGCATGGGAAGTTATCAATGCAGGTATAAGCAGCCTCAAATCACTAAAGAAAACACTGATTGACCAGCCACAATGTAAGTTAATAAAAATATTAAATAATGAGCACAAATGATTAAAAATATAAAACAGTAATTTCCAATAAACAAACAGAACTCAATCATCAGGAAAATTAAATCAATACTGTAGGATAGAAATCCAACATTCCCTGATCTAAACTAAATTATTACAATAGGGCAAAGGCAGGTTTACAGTTCTTGATGAGTCCTTTTGGGTATCCACTGCACAGTACAACTGTGAACAACTATAACTGGCTATTAACTGACTGTAACTGTTTGTTAACTGGCAACAACTGATGTTAACTGTCTTCAGCAGGTGTTTTATAGACTAATTTAACTGTCACAACTGTTCCAGTTCTAATTTTCATTTCATATTTTGAAAATCAACCAACAGTTGTTTACTAAAGTTCCTTCGTGTCTTTCATCCTCTGACAGTAACACATAGCAACTGTCAACATTCTGATGACATAGTCTGCAAGTCAGCTGATTCTTAGACAGTCTGCAGTTAGAATCTTCTTCACAAAAATGCACTGCTAGAATTGTAAATGAACACTGTTCAAGTCTTTAAAACATTCTGTACAAACAGATTACAAATCAACATGTACAAACTTATTTACAATATCATACCTAGTCATGCTGGCATATATTAGACCATTTAATCTGAAATTATGTACAAAAACGTCAGCCAGGCATGCTAGCACAAGTGACAGTGTCTAATTTCTTCACAGCTATACTCAACTTATTACCTCCTATATCCATTACAACAAATCCAAAAACACAGGTAGCATCTTGACTGAATCATATTATCCAATCCTAGTTTGTACCAAACCCCCCAAAACACTCTCTGATTCTATCAGTGACCACTTCCCAACTTATGTTGAAAGATTTTCCCTCCATCAAGCTAGATGACACAAATATAAAGAATGCTGCAGTCTCACCAACATTAATCCTAATGCCTTTAACACTTTACTGTCCACTATAAACTGGTGCTTCCTCTTTAGCCTACCATTAAATGATATAGTTCTAAAATTCAATTCCATATTCCTAGATATTCTTAATAGCCTAGCTCCCCTCAGAAAAAGAGAGTCAAATATTTTCATGCACCTTGGCTATCCCATTCTACCGGAGCCCTAATTCACAAAAGGGATGCTGCATGGAATGCCCACTCTAAACTGCTCTCCAATATGTCTGCTCTTGGTTTCTCTAATCCTACTGTCAACTGGTTTTCTAGCTACCTCTCCATTCAACAGCAGTCAGTTAAGTGCCTCTCTTCTATTCCCAGTTCCTCACAGTTAACACTGAGGTACCCCAAGGCTCCATCCTTTGACCTATTTTCTTTAACATTTTTACAAACAATCTTCATTCATATTGCCCTCAGTCTATACTTGTAAAATTTGCCAATGACTCTGCTATCACCTGCTCTTCCGATAATCTGCCAAACCTCTAATCCATCACCCAACAATCCTTTAACTCTATTGAAAACTGGCTTAATAACAATCATCTTCAACTGAACCCCAAAAATAAACAAACTAATGCTATTTCTCCCAAAAACTAAATCCCATTATAAATCAACCTTTACTATCACATCCCCTGATAATACCAAGATGCAAGTAGTGCCCCACACCAAACTGCTTGGTGTTATCATTGATGATCAACTTAAGCATGATCTCCATATCCAAAACTGTATTGAAAAACTCACCAAAAACCTGGCTTGCTCTAAAGATCCAAAAAATTCTCAACTAAAGACTCCAGACTCTCTCTTGCTAATGCTTATCTTCTTCCCACTCTACTCTATGCCTTCCCCATTCTAGCCAACGTACAATCCACCCTAAAAAACAAAATGGAACTTTTCTATAACAAAACTGCCAGATTTGCCACCAAACAGCCTTTCAACTCTCACCACTGTCTATCTCTAAAAATCTTAAACTGGCTTGAACTACCTCACTATCTTCAACTCTGTCAACTAACCCTTACACACTAAATACTAAATAAACCTACTCCCTGTCCATCCATCTCATCTATCATCACCTATTATATTCCTAACCACTCCCTCTGGAGCTCTGACCAACTTCTCTTGAATATCTATAAACCTATAAGATCTATAGGCCACAGCCTATACAGTTGTACAGTGGCCTTAGCCTGGAACAGAAAGATCTTAGACAACATATCCATACCAAACAGTCACAATTTCAAAACACTACTAAAACAGAGACTTTTTAACACCTGTATCTGCTCTTGCCTTAACCCTGCCTAGCATCTCCATAATCCACTTCACACCCCTGCCTAGTCTGCCAGTGACCATTTCCTCCTCTCTCCCTCCCTGTCCCACTTAGATACTAGTGCTCCTACTATTTTCCTCTCTTCTACCATCGATATTGCCCTCCTGCCTTTTGTTTCTATTCTGTTTATCTTTCCCTTCCTACCTACTCAAACACCACCTGATTACTACTCCTATTCAAACTTTACATCCTCTTATCAGTATCTCCTTTTCTCATTACAAACCTACAGATACTTATCTATTACTTAATAAACTTTTCTAAAATACTGTACTTAATTTACTCTGCCTCTGCTGTACCATCACTATCTGCATCTTTAAGCTGATTTGTAAGTAAACTTGTCAGGCCTCAATGTACAGTCCAGCTACTCTTGTTTTATCTTGTCTTATTGTTGCTGAAACTTAATTGTATTTGCTAACTCTTGTTTTATTATACTATTACCGAGCTAATTCATGCCGAAACTTAATTGTAAATGCTTGTTTCCATTTCTACATCTCACATTCACTTAAAATAACGGTCTTGAAAGAATAGCCAAAACTAGAAACTGTGCCCACTGTTGTCTCCGTAAAGTAACCACAAGATATAACAAGCTCTTCAGCACTATTATAATGGTTTAATCCAACGGTAAAATAACAGCATAAGCAACCATAAACAAATAAAAAGGACACAACTTAGCGCTTTCACCCTCGTCCTGAGGGCATCATCAGAGTTGTGTATAAAAAATACATTAAAGTTTAAATAGCGTCCTTAAAAACACACCCTCCTTTCATACACCAATCAGATTAGTCTGTTTAAACAGTTTAAATCATTAGTAGTTCTTGTGCAATGATCTTGTACACTACATAATTATTACGTGAAACATCATTAAACTTCTAAAAGATCGCACCACATCAAAAAATTTTTACTTTAACACTAAACTAAAAAAAAAAAAAAAAAAAAAATTAAAAAAAAAAAAATTAATAATAAAAATAAAGATAAAGACAAAAATAAATAATGAATAATAAACCACTCAAATAAATGTGTTGTGTATTAATACAATGACGTAATATCAATAAATTATAACACCTAACAAGGGAATGGTAGTTTAGTGTTAGGTACTAATACAGCGCAGTGTGTGTTGTTATTAATGTTTGCTTTTATTGTATTGTCAATGCCCTATATTTCAATAGACTTGCCAATGAAACATGTTTCCATTTCTCTGTGTACTTAACTAATTTTGTTATATATTTGGAGCTTGTCTCCCCGGGTCTCCTCTGAAAGTGGGTTTCTGCCCAGCTGGAATTTTCCCGGTCAACAAATGTCAAATAAATAAATAGTAGATAGAGGCTATATTTCAATGTGGGTGCCTTCAAACTTTCTCAGTACCTCAGAGAAATAGGCTAGGTCATAAAACACCCACATAATATTGACGCTCTCTTCTGTCTGTGGCATGAGGATACCATATGTACTCCCCCACATGATGCAGCATAGTATCAAAGAACTTATATAGTACCATAATGGCAGATGCCTGAGATGCCACCCCCTCCCCATGTCCTCCACTGGTCACTGAAAGTCCCAGCAGCTCTTATTCTCAAAACTATACATACCTTGCTACTCACAGGGTTAGGTATTTAGTGCATCCCATGGGCTTGCAAATAAGGTCAACACATCTGTGCCAGCTCCTGCACATGGTAGTGATCCACAATATCATTGTTGTGTCAGGCACGAAATGTTAGGTATGGCTGAATGACACTGCATAACTGTGGGTGATGATGTAGAACATTGTGACTGACAGGGACAAATGCAATCAGTGTTTTAATGCTGTGATTACCCCATACATCATTTGGTGATCTGTCTCCTGTAATTCCAGGATTTCACTGCTATCACTAACTCTAGAACTAGTATCTCTAGTCACAGTATATCCACATCTCTGGATCACTCCCCCACATTGCTTACCCTTATTTATATTCATAGAGTCCTTCATTTTAATAATGTTGCTCATTACCTTGTAATTGTACTGCCACTAATATACTATGTGGTCTGTAGGCTGTGGGATTTCTTGGACTTCCCTGTTCATGGTTAATGTGTCCCTGAAATGTCCACACCTGGCAAATGATTGCTTGCTGAACACAACCACCTACAGAGATGAAGACAATCCCCAGGATTCACGAAGCCTCCGTGTAAGAGTTATAACTCTTACACGGAGGCTGCAGTTAAACGGAGTGATGTCAGCATGCTTTGCATATTCATGAGAGCATGCTGAATCACACCTAAGTCTAACACGGTCCATGTAAGACAGTAGGGGGTGTGTCCGTAGGCTGAGCCCTGCAAGCGGACACGCCCCCAGAAGTGTAAAAGTGCCCAAAGTAAACACCCACAACAGAGTCCACGGAAATGTGAATAAAGACAACACAACACATGCCCCCACAGACTATGAACATAAAATATATATAAATTAACATGTTATATATTTTTTTAAATTGTAAAGATGTTTAACCGTGAGTGCGCGTTTGCTGGCGTGCCCGTAAGCAGCTACAGTTAGCAGTCAGTGGGAAAGCATATAAGAACTAAATATGCAAAATAAGCCAGGAAGCAATAGCGTAGCGGTAGAGATGTTGGCTGAAGAGCAGGCATTCATGGTTCGAGCCCCCACAACACCAATTTTTTTTTTTCAAAATAAACAGGAAACAAGTCCCTGACAAATATCTACACATAAAACCACAATTTGTGTAAAATGTAATGAAATAGCCCATTTATATTGAAGAAATGTGAGGTAACAAAAGAATAAAAAATGCCAGATGTGCTCATAGCTGAGCTACAGTTTAACAGAGTGAGTGCATGTGCCCGTAGATGAGCAGTGGTTTAACTGGCGCAAAATGAGTGCCCGTAGCTGAGCAGTGGTCTAACACGCTAAATCTATGTGCCCCTAACTGAGCTGAACATAATATGCGTGCCGATAGCCAAATGAGGCTTAAAGCAGCGTACCCCGTTTGCGCGGAGCAGCACACCGCGCAAACAAGCGAACCGACGGGCAACGTTGAGCAAGCCGTATCAAAACTTCCTTTACACAGACACACCCCTCAGCATGTCTAGACAGTCATGAAAAATAAAAAGCAGTGGCCAGGCTCGAACCCAGGATACTATACACCATAGTCAAGGTACAGAACCACTAAGCCATGACAGCAGTACCTTTAAATGCAATAATAGCTAATATATAGGAATGAATACAAACTAGAGCATGACAATGCAGGTTTACTGAAGTTGATACAATTCCAAAATGGCCAATCACAGATATGTGCGGAAAAACGCGGACTATATAAGCCCCATAGTCGTGAATACACAGCATAAACGATTGTAGAACTGACCTGCAGGCAGAATGACAGGAGTAGGAGAGGGTAGTTGCTTTCGAGCACAGAGGTGGGGTGTTGAGGAGTCCAGGTACATGGTCTGGCTCCTAGTCCATAATCATGAGGCCCAACTCATGCAGGGCCAGGTCCTCTGGGGAGCATACAGGGCTGAGGCTTGGGACCGGTTGGCTCATGATCTCACCAGTGCCACAGGGATTCCAAGGACTGGTGAGCAGGTCCATCACCACCATGCGGACCTGAAGAGACGCAAGCAGGACCAACTGAACCTTTGGATCCAGGAGGCCCGGCAAACACCAAACGCCCCACTACTGAGTAAGTAACATTTAATTATGTATGTAAGAAATTAAACTAGCTGATATTATGGAGATGTGTATTCCAATATTACTTCATTTATATTACAGCTGCAGGTGTCCGTTCTGCGAATCGCAGAGCCTATGGCGATAGGCTGGTGCGGTTGCACCACCAGGCAGGTCTGTAATCCACTACCAGTAACTGTAAAGAAATATAAAAGTATGACAGTCAGCAAAAGAGTGCAGTGTAGTCAGTAAGGAATAAAATCTGCAAGTAACAGTGTGAAAGTGTATGCAAGTATTGCTTGATTACAAAAGTGTGTTTCAGCCTGTAAGTTTAACCTAAACATGAAACTGTCCGACATATATTCTGAAATAAAAATGCCCTGCCTGTAAGAAAATAGTACACAACCTGCAGCAGGCTGAAATGTATAGCTGCAGAAGATGATGAAATCGCATGTGTGAAATATATCCCTGTGGAAATACTGAAACATGACAGAAGTGAGACTGCTGGAAAGGATTGTAATAACTACTGGTAAAACATGTCAATAAAGCCTAGAAGTACCATCCTGAATAGTAAAATGAAAGCAAGTGAGAGAGTGTGAGAAAGTGTCATGAATCCAGCAATACAGTAGTAATAACCCCAGAATAAAGTATACTGCAGTCAAGACAGAATGAAATGCATGTGAGATTCAAAACCAAACAGCAAAATCTGTTCAAAGTGTTGCTGCATCTGGAATGTGTATCCCAAAATCTGGATATGTTGCTCTCAGTCTGCAATATGCAGATAGGATGTTTGTCTGATATACCAAACATCCACACTTGTCTACAGCTATATAAAGCAAATGTAGCAGGATGATGTAGCTGAACAAAGCTAGATATGAATGTGTATGAAGAACCATAAAATGTATATTGATGTTGCAGTAACAGTCCTATCACCAAGTTGACATAGTTATCATATAGGAAACTGTAGTTAGAACAGTAGTGTGTATATAACTGTAGCTATTAGAAATGTACAGCATATGTATTGTTATTCGAAGGTGTTAATATTACTTTCTTCACCCCACCCTATAACCACATATAACCCATTCCACATGAAAATGGTATGTGCAATCACAATTAACACCCCTGGACGTTTGTCCTGTTGGGTCATATATATTTGCATGTCTGTTGATGCATCTGCCCTGTTCATACATCCACACCTGATGGCCTGTTGCCATCAATTAACCCTGCATGTTGTTGGACTGTGTATTTCTGTTCAAATTATGCATGTGTTATGCACGCTGTTCAATGGTGTGAATATCTGGGTGTTTGGTTAATGGGAATACTAATGCATGCTGTTACAACTAATTGTGAATGGTATTATATGTCACTAACCCAAACTGTCATGACATAATGCAAAACATAGTACGACAGGGAAGGCGGGTTATAGCGGACCCACCTCTCCCACCTCAGCTGGCGAGTGCACCTGGCACTAGTGCCGAGTCCGGACCCTCCTCCAGTGGCCCTGTGCCACCTGCAGGTGGAAGCGCTGCAGGGGATGGGGCTCTCCCCCCCTCTGCAAGTGTGGCCGGAGGAGAACCACCACTCACCCTCCATAGCATCCGGACTGTGGTGCGTAGGGAGATTCGGAACTCTGTTCTTGAGCCCCTACGCCAGCTCGAGGCACGGGTGGTGCAACTAATGGGCATGCCTGTTGCCCCGCCTACACAGCCCCCAGCACAGCCCTGTCCTGGGCAGTGAAGGAACAGTGGCAACTGCCTATGGGTGGGGATATCAGTTCCACTGTTGCCATCTGTGGGCTCATGGGCTCTGGATATCCAAACCTCCGTCCCCGTCAATTGCATAACCCCCCCACACGTGTCATACACCGCCCCTGTATGCGTCTTGTTTGTCTTGTCTGTTTTCCTACCCAACCTACCTCCCCAGCTGTACCGACTTCCTTCACCTGACATACCACTCTCACCTGAAAAAAAAAAAAGGGCACTCTGTACCCACAAAAAAATAATGCCCCATACATAGCTGCCCATTCCGCACACATGTCTACTGGACATGGAACCTATCAATTACAATTGACTGTACAACAAGTATTATTGTCGTCCTGACACCTCTCTCAGGGGTGGAAGGTTTCAAATGTCACACCAAATTACATACATATGCACAGCTGTTGCTGATGAAGAAATGGGCAGCTATGGGCCTTACCTACATCCCTCCTGCACATCCCAAGCTTGTTTCCTTACTGTCTTACCCTCTTTGTGACCCCTTTTTCACCACTTTCCTGTCTCCCCATTTTCTTTTCTTTCAAAGAAAATAGCGCGGGTGTGCGCAAGAGTAAGCATGTTTAAGCGGTTGTAATTGGGTGTGTGCGGAGCTAACCGCCAGTGCGCATGTGTGAGCTCCGCGCAAACCAGCGCTAACCCGGTTACAACTGCTTAAAAGTGCCTTAGTCACTTTGATTGACAGGTCCTGTACTCAGTTCAAAAGCAAAATAAAATCCCACTGTGAGTCCCGAACCCAGGACCTTGGAAACAGTAGTCTGCATGACTTACCACTAAGCCATGACTCTTATACAAGAACATTGTGCTAAAATAAATATATCATGTAATAGTAGGAATGAATGTAAAGGGAATATAGATGTGTAGTACACAAAGCATGCCATTTAGAATTACTATCAAAACTAGTGGATTTCCATAATAGTAGTGTGTGAACAGAAACAGCCATGCTAGTTGGAAGCTAGTAGGTAATAATGTCACTATAGCACCTTGCAAGCCACACACATACTCACAGCAGGATAAGCACTGCCCATACCCCACAACCTCTAACAGGAACACATCTGGACCAAGTAATAAAATATGTGGAGCAAAGACCCAAAACCAGGGACACATTACAAATAATGTTACAACAAATGCAGACAGTTCAGAGAGTAACAGGGTCTGCACTTTGTGGGATGTTTGGAAGGGTATGCAGTCTGAAACTTGAATGTTTGTCACCATATTCTGACTTGAGCCCAGAGTGACTTGAGAGAAAAAGGTGTGCATGAGATATTGACCAAAATATGAGGCAGAAATTTGGACAACCTGCAAATATCTGTACACATGACGGGTCTGACACCACCATATTTGAATAGTTAAGAGCCTAGACATAGCAACAGTGAATGACTTACAGGGATGCCCCACAGACCCCATGTGAAATGTACAAACAGTAGGCAGAAAGGTGTAACACATGCAATGGTAACTATGGAGTCCTGAAAGTATTCATCACTTGCATGGCAGAAAAAGTGTAGTAATACATATGCTCATGCTAACCCACAGTCACAACTGCAGCATACCAGACATTTTAATGGGTGTACCCCACTGATATGTACCATTCCATGAGGCACATAACAGATGAACCTGAAAGTCTCTGGGGCCTGCTCAGCAGCATACTCAAATACCCTAATAGATGTCAAGGCCCACACCATGGCCAGACCACACTGCATGCTGTAACACCCTAGCAGATATAGCAAGCATTCCAAGGAGTGAATGTACATGGAAAATAGGAAAGCTACAGCAGCACACTACAGTCAAGACACCTAGCAGGCATACAAGTAGTGACTGTAAAGGGCAACTATTGAAGCCTTAGCAACAAAGTGCAAGCAAAAGTGAAAGGAAAGCACACACACACACATTAACAGTAGTAGTAGTTGTAGGTGTCAGTGTACATACACAGTTAGTACAGGAAACTGGAGAAATGAGTGGAGGAATGTTAATCTACAACACATCTGGAAATATGAGAGAGATACCAACCTTTACACTCACAGAACATTGTCCACAGCATAACAGCATGGTCCCTGCCCTTAAAATCTGAAAGGGCTACGCCTATCTCACATACCTTTTTATAGCACTGTTCTGAAATCACAGTGAGAACTGCAATCAGTACACAACTGACTGCATGCAATTAGCAAATGCTGGCTAACAATTGGTGCAGAGGCCATCACATGGGCATATGCAGATACCTACAAAAGTATGCTGTACTCCCAGTCCACACATGCAATACTTTCATTGCACCCTGAGAAGGACGTGAGAGAGACAGACAGAGAGAGAGAGAGAGAGAGAGACAGAGACAGAGAAAATTGCAATTAAGCAGACACAAACAAATTGTTCAGCAACAGCTACCTGAAAGCTGACAACTGGGAAGTGGAGCAGCAGGACAGAGAACCAGATGGCAACACAAGCAGCTGTGACAAACACAGGTAATGTAAAGTAATACTATAAAGGTCTACATACTGTGAACCCTCCATATGTGTCATTGGTCTGTATCCATATGTATATGAAGATGTGTAAAGGGCAGGGGACATACAGCAACTATCAGTGAAGGCTGTACATACATTTGTATGTGAGAGCATCTATGTGCACATATCAATGTTGGTTGATTGTAGGTTGTAGTGCCATGTACAAAGTAGGTTTCACAGTTATGTATGTTTAGCAGTATGTTAGTGTGTGTATACAGTATGGTAGACAAATATGTTGATATACCTGTCTAACATATGGATACGTATGTATGTCAACATATGTATGTGTATATATATATATATATATATATATATATATATATATATATATATATATATGATATGCATATATGTATACATGCATAGAGAGAGAGATGTAGGAATACATAGACAGATGTAGATAGAATATTGTACAAATATATCTATGTAATGCACACATACAGATATAGATATATGTAGATACATATACATAGACAGACTGATCTGACTATCTACAGGTATGACTGTATATGACGACCTGCAACACAGCCTGTCCCACCCCCTCTGTCACTCCCACCCCCTCTGTGTCCCCTCCACATCTATAGCAATATATGTACATCAATATATATATATGTGTATATGTATACATACATATATATATATATATATATATATATATATATATATATATATATATATATATATATAGATATAGATATATCTATATACATATATATATATATATATATATATATATATATAGAGAGAGAGAGAGAGAGAGATGTATATAAATTCTGAGTGAGGCACATGTGTACAGATGTATTGCAACAGGTGCCTGGTGACAAAGGCATGGAGTGAACACCAGTGTCAAAACCGGAGTACCATACCACATTCCAGATCACCTACACCAGTAACCACCAGATATGTGATCGGCTGCCCACCACTGCATGTGTCAGGGGTGAACAGGGTCATAAATGTGTACAATAGTGGCCCCAATGATATTCACAGTGGCACACTATCCCTGGAATACCTGCACATGGTATGTGTCAGCGGACATGGTGTGTCAGCTATGGACATGTAGGTCGGTGTACCCCTCCACACCACATAATGGATGCCATGGTATGGACCTCACATGACAGCTACAGATATGGAGAAGGACACAGTGACATGTACAACACTGTGACAATGCACTCAAACACATTACCAATGCACAGTGACTGACAACACCACAGAGTACACATATGCTACCCACATAAAGGTTACCACTCCCGGATTTACATATGTAAGTCACACCCATGACAGATGTCCAACAACCATAGTAACACCTCACACCATCCACAACCTAAATGTCTGCTGTGTGTTGTCCGTGCCACTGCAATAGAGTGCACATGTGGAGGTAAGAGTTCCTACCCACAGATAAGACATACCCTGCAATAAACCACACAGTGTTAAGAAGCAAGACTCCCCATGAGTACATGTCACACATACCCCTGCTGAATGTTAGTCAGATAGGTAATATGCCATATGAGTCACCCTGTGTAACTGTGTGACAGCAGCAGGTACCATCACACCACATGTGTCACAATGGTCAGGGTAGCAAAACAGTACGCTGCTGTAGTCCCAGGGGCAATAGCATATTGTATAGTATTGTATTGTAATGTAATGTATTGTGTTGTATTGTATTGGTATGTTGAGGTGCCTCCTTCGTGGAGTGGAACCACTGCTGCTGTGCCAGTGTACAGGTACATATCCTGTAGTCAGGCTAGTGTTACATAGCACTTCTATATGTGTGTTTAGCTCCTGACAGAGTTTATGTAGCATGCAACTGGGGATACCATCGGGTCCCATTCATGTTGTGTATTCTGCTGTCCTGAGGGTGGCTCTCACCTGGACATCTGTGATGACAGGGAGGTTACAGTCAGCTGGGATAACTATGTCTTATTTTGGGGAGAGGGCGGGTGACACCTGCACTGAACCTTTCTGCCACAATGTTGTCAATATCTGTGGTGTCAGTGAAATATGTGTTGTTGTGTACTAACTATGGGCATAGAGGATGGATCCTGACCAGGTTGCTAACATAACTGAAGAAGGCCTTCTGGTTATCTGTAGTGTCCCTCTTGATTTCCCTCTCAAAGTTGCCCATGGATTTTGTATGATGGAAAATAGATCCTTACTAGTGCTGCTCAGACATGCCCTCCCTTTATGGAATTATGCTCTGTCTTGCAGTAGCTTCCATCTTCTGTAATACAATCTGTCTATGGCTGGGGTCCACCAGACAGGATGCTGTCCCTTTGTGGAGAGTGTCTTGGTCATATATGGGATTGCATGATCCATGCATTCTCGGAGATGTCTGTAGAAAGCAATTATGTAGGGGTCAGCATTGTGGGTTGTATCTGCCACTGGCCCAGTGGGCTGAAAGGATACCATGTCACTGTTACAAAGTGTAAAGTTTGTATCTGTAATGTTATGCACTATAGTCATTTGTGCTGGTGGTGGAGGTGGGATATGTATATCCAGGGCAATCGGTGTGTGGTCAGCTCACAGTAGTTGATGATGTAGGCCATACAGTACCTAGATACAAACCCCCAGAGTGAGGAGGTGCTCTTGACCTGAATCAGTGTTCTGACTGCTAGGGTTTGGTAGTATGTCATATGGAGTGTGCCAGGTACTGTTGCACAGTTGCTGGCTGAGCACTGATACCTGGCCATCTACATGTGTATCCACCAATAGACAGACAGATGCTACATATGTGAGATATGTTGTATCATAACAGTCGAGTAGCATGTGTAGTATGTGTGCCAAATTCTGCTGACATATATTGCTGATACCAGGTTATTTTCTTTCTCAGGTACATGGCCCACCCCCGGAATCCCACCTACTCCACAGCTGAGGATGAGGAGATACACCAGAGCCTGGTGCGGGATTATGCAATACTCTTTTCCCGCACCAGCCAGAATCAGCAGGAGAGGGCTGCACTGTGGCAAGACCTTGTCCGTCGGGTAAATGACATAGGCACGCATAATAGGACATATGAGCAGGTACGACATCACTGCAGTGATTTAATCAGACATGTCCGTCAGCGTCGCCGGATATCCACAGGCAACAGGTCGCCACAGGTGGTGGGTGGCTACACATCCCCACTCACCAGACTGGAGGGACTACTCATGAGTGTAGTGGCTCCAGTCCGCCAGCAACAACAACAGCAGCAGACATGCATTATGATGGAGGCTGGAGCCACGCAGCAGCAAGACAGTGAACGTGCAGGTAATATGCCATATGTATAGTTGACTGTTGTGTACACTGGTAGTTAATGCATGTGTGAGGTGTGTCCTTGGTTTGTAGCTGTCACCATAGTATTTAATGTGCAAGTGTGATATCCTCAATATTAGCAGCTGACCTGTGAAAGGCGACTGTTGTACTACTGACCTGTATCATACTCAGTAACAATGGCACAGTTGTGCCCACTGACATTAGTTTCTTCACATCTGCAGGACCCTCTGGTATAACAGCAATGCAGCCTATCCATGCTGGTGAGTGTGTATTAACAATTCCTGTAATAGTGTTGATAGTAATAGTACTATTTGGCTCACTTAGTAGTGCTCTTTGTATGCATGTAGGTGTGTCTGTGTCTGTGTGTTGATATCACGCATACTGAGTACTGTACAATTGTGTGAAACTGTGTGCATGTGTGCATGTTGTGCACGTGTGCACATGTGCACGTGTGCATGTGTGCACCTGTGCATGTGTGCATGTGTGCACCTGTGCATGTGTGCATGTGTGCACCTGTGCATGTGTGCATGTGTGCATGTGTGCATCTGTGCATGTGTGCATGTGCACGCAGCACGGTGCACGTGTGCATGTGTGCACCTGTGCATGTGTGCACCTGTGCATGTGTACACCTGTGCATGTGTGCATGTGTGCATGTGTGCACCTGTGCATGTGTGCATGTGTGCACCTGTGCATGTGTGCATGTGTGCATGTGTGCATCACTGGTAATGTGTAGACATTGTAAACTGTGTTTCCCTTTTTTCCTCCCACAGGTTCTGTTGCTGCTCTGGTGTCATGTAGCAGGGAACCTGAATCAGGTGCCGTGGGTACTGATAATGATGACATCTGTGTAATGGCACAGGAAAGTATGCCAGGGTCCGCCATTGGTCAGCCGATTGACAGTACACAGCTGTCGACCCCATCAATGCGCACAGTTATCCTGCCAATACACCCTTTGTCACCAATGTCCCTAGGTGATGGACAGCATACAGTGGGCATTGACCAGGGTAATGTGGTATCTGTGGCACATGCCTCCCCACACAGCAGCCATGGGCATGGCCCAGAGATGGTACCACACAGACAGATGTCCAGGGTTTCTCGTGAGCATCCGTGGGCGTACTGCCCCTGTCAGACGTGCCCACAGAGGTCTTACAACCTCAGCTATGTTTCGGGCTGTCATGCAGGCACAGTCACGTATGGAACGGTACACCAGACAGGGTCTGAGGGAGCTGACAGCATGTCGCACAGCCATGACTGACAGTATGCGTGACATTGCGGCTGCCATCCGTGATTTCACCGATGTCATAGACAGACGTTGTGGGGACATATTAGACCGGTTCCACAACTACATGTCCATGAGCCAGGGCGATGGTGGGCGGTTGAGGCATCGACGTGGCCGTATGCCAGCAACAGCAGCAGCTGGCAGTCGTCTCAGACGACAACAGGGCTGCGGCCTCCCCCGTAATGCCAGCAGCAGCCCCAGCAATGCTGGGTCTGTGCTGTTATCAGAACGCCCCAGGAGACCACGTGCACGTGGCTCTGGCCAGGCCTGACAGGGATCTGTGTCCAGTCAACGAACACCTGCTTCTGATGACAGTACCCAGTCTGGGTTGGTACTGGATATGGTCCGTAGCACCCCTGCAAGGCACAGGTACCGTGTCCGTGGCCAGAGACACTGATCTGTATGACCTGGCAGATACAGTCTGTGGCTGTCCACAAACACCAGTATATGGCAGCCATGAGGTGGAACTGTGTGCATCCATACACACATGCGAATTGACAACACCTAGGGCTACCGCACATGCACACACTGCATCAACATTGCCCCACCTTCTACTGCTGTCCCTCACCAACACACATACACATACATGTCAATTGGTGGTATCGGTGGCTGACTCAGGCATACCAAGTTCACACCCTGTGCATATGATGAAACTGTGCCACCTCCTGCAATCTATAACAACTGTGCAGGTACAGGTTAACATGTTGCTGATGCACAGGGTGACCACATAGATGTGTAGTAATAGTATCATGTTGTTAACAGTACTGTGTGCTGAATTAATTGTGGGTATATCACAGCATGCCTGATGCAGTAAGTGTGTGATTGTCATGTCCTGTTGTCTACACCCATGGTAAGTACCATAGTGTATCATCTGCACATGTTGGCATACTGGTGGTAATGATGTCAAAAGAAGGCTACATACATAGGTAGCACAGGGATAAGGTAATGAATGTAGTAATACACAATGATGGACATGTAAATTGCAAGTGGCATGTTGCCCACACTGGACTCTGCAATGCAGATGTTTGAGGATGTTGATATGTGTGCAGTACTACACGACTGGTACAGGACACACAGGAGCACCCTAGCACTGCATGCTCACATCTCATACCATGCTAGACAGCCCCAACACACATAACTAACTGTCACAGGAGGGAGAGTCCCCATATATGTCAGGGATACTGTGGTGGCAGGCCAGGTAGCATACATCCTACTAAGTATGGAACCACTGAGTGAAGGTTCAGTGTCTGTTATTTGACATGTGTATTACTGCAGGTATGAGCACATGGGTTTCCATCCAGTTATTGTACATCCTGACAGTACATGGTCTGTACACTTGTGTGCACTGAGACTGGACCCTAGCCATCTGACCCATGTATTTCCATGTACATGTGCATAGTGCCTGCATATTTGCAGTGTTACCTACTGGAACTGGTACAGCTTGTTTGTTGTACAATGGACTACATGCAGCCCTGTTTACTGTAGCTTTGTTTGCATGCATGTTTGCTTGCAATTACCCTGGAATACTGATCACACCTGCAATGCATAGTTATAGAGCTTCTGTGGACTCCTAGTGCCATCTGCATAACTTACTATATGTATGTCCATGTCCCACTTGACAGGATGTCACTGTTTGTCCTGTTCACATGTACATTGCCTGTGACACAGTGCATATGACTTACCTGGCATGTGTCCACGTGAGCAGTCATATATGCTACTGCTAACTAATCACAGGCACTACACCTTCACATATTCATCTTCTGTTGAACTACCTGCTTCGCTAGGGATGGCCTGCACCTGTCACCCCGGGCTTTCAGATATTGGCAAAGGCTCTTGCTACCCCCATAGTGCCTATGTTAGGCAAGGCTCAAATGACAAACCCACCTTCATAGGTATCACAAGGGATAAGAAACTAAGAGTAATGCTACCCAACGCCAGAAGTCTAAACCTCCAGATGCATGCACCCAAAACACTCCTTGGCATGGAGAACATCGATATCTGTGCAGTAACAGATGCCTGGTTCAGGGCTACTGAGAGCACACCAGCACTACCAGGTTTAACCTTGTTGATTTCTTTGAAACAGTCACCAAGGCCATTGACGAGGGGAAGGTGGTTCACACAGCCTACCTGGACCTTGCAAAAGCCTTCACAACAATACCCCACTTGGGCATTCTAGAGGAGATCACCAGCTTAAATATAAGCCCCTATGTCACTAGATGGATTGCACAGTGGCTCAAGGACAGAACCCACATGGTTAGAATTGCTGGAGCCATGCCAGACTCCAAACCAGTTACGAGTTGTGTCCCACAAGGCTCAGTCCTGGGACCTCTCTTGTTTGGTATATATTTATTGGAGGTACAGGCCAACATGGACGGACTGTGGCTGACCAAATATGCAGATGACTGCGAACTGGCCACCATAATCGACTCTCCAGCCGACACAAGCATCTTCCAAAGGGGCATCATAGAAACAGACAACTTGTGCCAGAGCCATGGCCTTCAGCTGAACAGTGTTTAGAAAGGGGAATGTGCATCCTGTAGTCTGTTCTCCTAGTTGCCAAAAGGGATATTTCCCTCACACACACTAACCCCCTTCAGACAAACACACACACTTGCCATTTGCAGGATTCAAACCCCTACCTAACTATATTATGACACTTGAGACAGACGCATTAGCGGAGTGCGCTATTCGCATTACTGGGAGGTTTTTTTTCTCTTGCTGTACTTATACGGTGCTGACATCATCAGTGTTTAGAAAGGGAAATGTGCATCCTGTAGTCTGTTCACCTAGTTGCCAAAAGGGACATTGTCCTCACACACACTTGCCATTTGCACGATTCAAACCCCTACCTAACTATGTCATGACACTTGAGACGGACGCATTAGCAGAGCGCGCTATTCGCATTACTGGGAGGTTTCTCTTCCCCTGCTGTACTTATAGAGTGCTGACATCATCGGTGTTTAGAAAGGGGAATGTGCATCCTGTAGTGTGTTTTCCCAGTTGCCAAAAGGGACATTTCTCTCCCACAGACTTACACACACACCAACCCCACTCACACACTGAGCATTTGCAGGATTCAAACCCCTACCTAATCACATTATGACACTTGTGACAGATGCATCAGCGGAGCGTGCTATTCGCATTACTGGGAGGTTTCCCTTCTCCTGCTATACTTATAGAGTGCTGACATCATCGGTGTTTAGAAAGGGGAATGTGCATCCTGTAGTGTGTTTTCCTAGTGGCCAAAAGGGACATTTCTTTCCCACAGACTTACACACACACCAACCCCACTCACTCACACACATTGAGCATTTGGAGGACTCAAACCCCTACCTAACTATGTTATGATACTTATGACAGACGCATTAGCGGAGTGCGCTATTCGCATTATTGGGAAGTTTCTTTTCTCCTGCTGTACTTATAGGGTGCTGACATCATCGGTGTCGGTGTTTAGAAAGGGGAATGTGCATCCTGTGGGGAGGCAGACACCAAGCACACTCTGGCTAAGCTGTCATTCCCTAGGACAAACAGCCTAGTGTTGACCTCTACACCCATATGTTTAATTGTCAAATGCGCATTATTTGTTGCTGGTAGACTGTTTGCACATCTTTATTGCCATAGCATTCCCTGTTTGTATGAATAACTTGTGCATCTGTGGAAGATGTTTGCATATGGGAGGGATCCACTATATCACGTATGTCTCTGTAGTCATTTAACTGTGTGCACTGGGCAGACTGCTGTAATGTGGTTGGTTCCTGGAATAACACGTAAAAATACCAGATATGTGTGTCCAACTGCTAAACTGAGATTTGGCCTAAGTGTGTGAGCATGCCCAGTTCAGCCTTCCCATGGCATGTTGTCTGACATATGTCTCATTTATCAAAATGTGTGAGCATGCCCAGTGTGAGCATTCCATATGTTGGACTCTGCAGCCCACCACATTTGTGGATCAGTGTGAACTTCAACAAATATCACCCGTTTATGGTTGTGTGTTGTGTGTCATGTTGTGTAGTTACTGTACAACTGCTTTGTGTGTGAACACAACAGGATTATGCTGTGCCTGCAGTGTTTGCATGGGATACTTTGCATACAGTTGTCAACATCCTTTCACACTGACCTAACACTGTAGTACTGTATAGTGTACTGGTAGTACTTTGACTGTGGTGGACAGTATCCTGGGCTTTAGTGCTATCACTGCTTTACATTTCGATAGTGAGCACAACAGCCTGGTTAGGGGCCTGTTGTGTACATCTGACCATGTTGCATTCTGTTCAGATATGAACTACTTAAACCAGGCTTGTCCAACATTGGTAGTGTATTCCACAACATAGGTGTACATTTGCAAACACTAGCGATGTGCCCTAGTCCATGTCTAATGCTAGTTGGAGAGTGTGTTTGTCCTTCAACACACATTGTAAGTGGAGTTTGCCATGACATATGTCATGGTTAGTATACTGTGCCTCTGTCTACCTGTGACATGACAGTGATACCCAGGATAAAGCTACCATCTCCCATCCACTCATCAAGATTCCTATTGAGGAAGATTGATAAGTGACTCTATGGGTAGCCTGTACTGGGGTTCACTCATGGGTGGGGTGGCTTCTGTGTTATGGATCATGCAGTACAGCTTGTCCTATGTAAGTCAGTGCTGGGGTTCAGGTCTCTCATGTGCATAGCTCACTGCCATTCAGATTGTACAAGGTGCAGCATGTTTATTGATACCAGCAACACAGGCAACACATGGCATCTGTGCAAGCTCTTTGATACTCCTGGTGAGGTACTTTTGGGGACTTTACGGTTGATGGAGATGTCTGCTGAGGTACATCCCACAGGGGCTATTGTAGTCAATTGTACCGCTGATGAAGGATGACTGCAGAGCCACAATGACCTCCCCTTATCTAGATCTGACAACCTTCATGATTAGGTGGGTATATGGTATGTTTCTGTAAACACTACAGCACATGTTTGTCCAATGCAGGATATATATCACCTTGTGTCCCCAGGTCTCTCATTACATGTTAACTACATAATGGGTTAACACCTATGTGGTAATTGGTGGGCACTTACTGTATATCCATGGGGGTTGACTATACACGTCTCTGCAATTAGCTTGCTGACATGGCTATGGCACCAGTTGTCTGTTTCTATGTGGCCCTTTTGTGGGATGCTTGTGTCAGCTGGTGGATCATATGTGGTGAGCAGTTTGTAGTCCTCTGCAAACATGTTCGACACAGTCCTTCCATGTTTGCCTGTACCTATGGGACATATATACCAGACGAGGGAGATCCCAGGACCAAGCCTTGTGGGATGCCAGTTATATCTGGTTTGTAGTCTGACATGGCTGCAGCATGTCTGACCATGTCTGTTCTGTCCTTGGTCTGGTTTGCAACCCCTCTAGTGACATAGGGGTTTATATTTAAGCTGGTGAGCTTATCTATAATGAACACGTAGGGTATTGTATAGAAGCCTTTGCAAGGTCCAGCTACGCTGTGTGGACCACATTGCCCTCATCAATGACCTTAATGACTGTTTCAATTGAGTCAAACATGTTTAGGGGCAGGATCTGCACTTAAGAAAGCCACACTGGGTAGGGTCCGTGTCAGTAGGTCCCCAATATCTTTATGTCTGTGGTACATGCTGATCCTTTCCATAGCTGTGCAGACCGAGCTTCTCAGGATTCTGGGGTAGTAGTTTTCAGTATCCATTCAGGCAACACCTTTGTTGAGAAGGACCACTGTTGTTGTACACTGCTCTTTGGGTACATATTCTGTGGTAAGGCTGACATTGAGCAGTAGTGTGGTTTGGCATTCCATTCATCTTGGAGTCCATGTTGCACTAAGCCCAGGACACCATCTCATACCATTGCTGCTGTGTGTTTTGCTTTGTAGATGTTGGCTGTTACCTCAGCATCTGCAATGTCAGGCGGCCAGCACTCTTCTGGGATAGATATTCTGCATTCTGGGGTTGCACTGCACCTGTCAGAATGTATGTTGGCAATATGTGTGTGTGTTTGTGATATTTGTGTGATTCAGAGCATATCTGTGAATTCCCAACATGGTTCCTACCATCAGTTCTGAAAGCCTTGGGATTATCCTTAGTGTCCTGTACAATTTGTATCTTCATAGGTTCATAGGTTCATACTAGGCTATCCACCCTAGGGCATTTGTTAGCCTAGCCAGAGTGTGTGTGGCTTTGACACCCCTTGCTATGTGAATATTATGGCCATTTATGATTTGCTTTGCTGTGCCTCTGTCTGGACATGACACAGTGAAGACCCCCAGTGTAACTCTACAATCATCCATCCACTTGGCAAGATTCCTGTTGAAGAGTGTCAGTGAGGGGCTCTGCCTAACATGGAGTGGGATTCTGGTCCAGGGTGTGGGGAGCCTCTGGATTATGTATCTGTCCCACCAGCACATCCTATTTCATTATTTGTTGAGGTTGACATCTCTCACTCTCACAGCTCCGATGGATTTGAGTTTTCTGGGGTGGAGCATGTCCATTACTCCTGTGTTGGGCATGGCCTTCTACAACAGGCATGCAATGCCTCTGTGTAGGCAGTATGTGACTGCATTCAGCTGGGGTGTCTACAGCCAGGCAGCATATGACATATATTTGAGACCCTTTATCCTCTTGGTGAGGTACCTTTGCGGTCTTTCTAACTGCTGCAGGTGTCAGGTAAGGTACATCCCATATGAGGCATTGTACTAGATTATGGGTGTGATTAGAGAACAGTATAGGGGCACAATGACCTCTGTTGACGTAGATGTGAATCCTTTCCTGATACGGTGTCAAATGTAGACAGTCTTCCTAGCCACATTGGCAATGTGGGTGTCACATAACAGGTTACTGTCCACTTGTGTCCCTAGGTCCCTGGTTACTCCTTCCATACATAATGGTTTACCACCTCTGTGGTAATTTGTGGTACCTTGTTTGGTATTTGGTGGGAAATTCATACTGTCCAGTGTCTTCAGGACGGCTGGGTGGGGTTCCTGTGTGTGAGAGTGTGGTCTGTAGCATGCTACAGACTGTACAGCAGTCTTGCCTACAGTTAGTTGTACATGGGTGGACTCCAATGCCTTGTGCATTGTCAGTTACCTGGATGTATGGGTGTCTGTGCTGAATATGGATACTCACCCTCCTTTTATGTTTTGTTCCAGGTTTTGGGGCCATGACACATGATACGTGGTATAACCTGGTAGTGCTGGTGTGCAGTCAGGAGGCTTGCAGCAGGTTTCTGTCACTGCACAGACATCGATGTTCTCCATACTGGGGATGGCCTTGGGAGCATGCATATTGGGGTTTTCACATCTGGCATTGGTCAGCATTACCCTTATGTTTCTTTCCACTTATGTTTTCTAGGGTGGTGGGTCAGTCTTTTCAGCCTTGCCTACAAAAGGCTCTATGGAGGTGGCAAAGGCCTTATCCAATATCCAGACGCCCGGGGGGAACAGGCGCAAGCCATCCCAAGAACAGCTCCGTGGCTTGTCAAGCATGACATCCCAAGCAGACAGACATTGGATCCCCTTGGAATGACACCAGTAAGTGTGCCACTAAGACTGATCATTCCGTGTTTGTACTATGGCATTATTCTTGGTAAGGGTAGGATGCTGCAAACGGTGAGTGTCATACCGGCCTGGACTACATAATCAGAGAGCTCATCTATGTCTCTTTTCATGTAGTCTAGGGAGGTACATCTCAGGTCATTCACACCAGCATGGACTATGACTGCATCATATTTCTACTTGCTTTGGAGTGACCTGCATACTTCTGTTATGTGGCGTATTGTGGCAGCCTACAGGCAGCTTACTGTACCCTTTCCCTTGTTCAGTCTGGTGTGCGGGACAGCAGTGTGTCTGACTATGGAGTCACCTATTACAACTGTATCAGGCATGTTGTTTCTCCTTCTGGCCTGTGACTGTTTGGCACACCAGCTTTGTGTACTATGTGTTGCATGTGCTATGTTTGGAGGTTGTTTGATTGGGTGTCTGCTTTAGAGGCCTCTGTTGGTGTGCTGTGTTTATAATTTGTGCCTCCGGGAATGTTTTTCTGTGTTTATGTGTTTGGTTTGCAGTTGTGATAAGTCTATGTGGGACTGTGTTTGTGGTGTGTGTGGTTACCTTCTCCTCCTGACTAGTTTTGGGAGTACTGAGTTGAGGGAGCTCAGCCTCCAGTTTGGATAGATGGTTGCATCTCTCACATATATTTGTATTTCTTGGGTGGAGTTGGGGTTGTCTGTGTACTTGGGGCAGGTGTAACATTGCCTCAGGATTCACAGATTCAACTTGTTGTGGCTGGCCTTAGTGGATTGTATGTGTGGACAGATTTTATTGCCATACTACTGATCAGTGATTACTTCATTGTTTATGTTTGCTCTATCATGTAGTAGCTTCCTCATTCTCTTGCATGGTTTGGTTATGGCTGGTGTCCACCATGCCAGATTCCTGCATGTATGGCATTGTGTCTTCTTTTAATTTAGGATTGCATAATCCAAGCATTCCTGGCAGTGTTCATGGAATGGCTGTATTACAGGTTCTGAGGTGTGGCCCATATTTTGCACATGCACAGGACCTTTAATGGATTCCACATCAGTTTGGAGGAGTGCAAATATTGCTTAACACATGTTTTCCACTGTAGTTTTCTGGCCAGGATTTGTATATCCAGTGTGATTACTCTATGGTCTGGTTTTACCAGTGAGCAATACACTTCTCATCTTGCCATCCAGTACCCATGTTGCTGATTATCACATCCCGTATGCTTACCCCTCTTGTGGGAGTGGTACGTTGTTCCTGGGCCTTTTGGTTTATGGATTCTATGAACTTTTGTCCTACACTGTTGGAGCTAGTATAATGCTCCCAGCCTATGTCTGGGTATTTTCAGTCACCCAATATAATGTGGTTTGGAGGACTTGATATATTCATGTATTCCAGCATAGGCCAGGTGCAGTTCCTGGTGTTGGGACAGTAGTCTGTAGCAGGCTATAAACTGGGGGCAGTTTTAGCCACTGTTACTTGACCATGGCTAGTCCATGCTGCTTTTTGTTGTGGTACCAACATGGGGGTGTGGTTATCCTTGACAATTCTTGCTAGTCACCCTCCTTTTAGTAGCTTGTTCCATGTTTTGAGGCTGTACAGCACAGTATGAGGTGTAACCTGGTAGTGTTAGGGTGCTGTTGTGAGCCTTGTCTCAGTTTTCTGTTACAGCGCAGATATCAACATTCTCCATACTGGGTGAGTTTAGACTGCATGCATCTTGCTGTTTCGACTTATCCCTTATCTTATTCTTATCCCTTCTGATACCTATGGAGATAGGTTTGTGTTTTGAGCCTTACCTATTCAGGGCACACTGTGGGTAACAACAGCCTTTGCCAGTATCCATACGGCCTGCACTGATAGGTGCACGCCAGTCCTAGCAGGTGGTGCATCATGTCATGCTCAGCATGTCATCCCAGACTGGCACACATTGGATCCCCTTTGACTAACTGCGATACTTCAGTCAATTATTGCACTTGATCATCTCATTGTCATGTTGTGGCATGATGCTTGGTGAGGGTAGGATGTTAGACAGGGTCCTCAGGTGTGCATATAGTACATGGTGTTAACACATAGCATTCATGCCTCAGGTGGTGCTGCAGGGCTGCCTCTGTCGGATGCGCATATTACACTTCCCTGTACATGTTTGAGAGCAGGTTGTGTCATGTTAGGCATCCCTGTTACTATATGAGTGAGTCAGAGAGGGGTATCATTCCCAGGGTTCCTACTGAGCCAGTGTATGTGCTATGCGTTGCCTCTTTGCCAAGGCCAGGGCATACTGGGCACGCCTCCTTCTGCCTACTGGGGCAGGCTCAGGTTGTTCCTCCTCCGAGTCACGCACTGCCTGTGATGGCCTTGGCAATGGTGGGGGGCTGTTTGGCCCGGCCCTATGCTGGTCCTGCTGCAGCTGTTTTCGCAAGATCATATTATGTAGCATAGCACATACCATGACAATTTGGGTACATGTAGTTGGTGTGTACTGCAAGGCTCCACCAGATGTGTCCAAACACCGGAACCGTGACTTGAGCAGCCCAAACACACGCTCTATTACATTACGTGTTTGTGCGTGTGCCTCATTATGGCGTTCCTGTTCAGGTGTGTGTGCGTTTCTGATGGGTGTCATCAGCCACGGCTCCAGTGCATAACCTGCATCCCCCACTAGGTGTCCATGGGATGTCCCCATTGGCAAATGTCTGGTACAGCTGCGTCAAATGCCAGATGTGGGAATCATGGTAGCTCCCAAGACAGCCAGCACACACATTCATTATTATGCCCTGGGCATCACACATGACCTGGCAGTTGATGGAGGGGAAGCCCTTGCGGTTGGTGTATGCCCTACCCGCTCACCGCTGGTGCTTTGATGCATATGTGCGTGCAGTCTATTGCACCCACTACCTCAGGGTATTCCGCTATTTGCTGGAAGAGATGCATATTGCTGGCCAATACCTCACGGGCATTGGGGAAATATACATGATCACCGACATGTGCTGACATGGCATCCAGGAACTGGTGCAGTACCCTGGAGGCTGATGCCTGTGATATCCCCATCATATCACCAGTTGGTCTCTGGAAGGTACCTGTTGCTAGTATTCTTAGGCCGACACATACCTTGGTTTCCACTGGGATGGGTTCCCCTCTGTTGGTTCTGTGTGTGAGGCGTGGCCTGCACAGCTCCACTATTTGCTGCAGGAGGTCTCTGTCCACTCTATAGCGCTCTACTATCTCCAGCTCATGTAACCCGTGGTAGGTGACCCTGGGCCTGTACACTCTTCTCCGTCTCCTCACTGTGGGTTGTCTGGCACCATTTGCATTGTCACCACCCTCAGCAAGTCGCCTATGTCTCATTATGACAGCTATGGCAGCCCCTAACATTTCTGCTCTGAGTTCAGCTTTTTCAGTTTTCACTTCTGATAACTTAACTCCTGTCTTGCAGTGTCTCTTGAGAGAAACATCCTGCACTGCTGTTTGCAGAGTTTTAAGTGCTGGGCTGGGCTACTATTCTGTCTGTGTAATTGCCTGAATCTAATTGTTTTCACCTGCTAGCTCCAGCAGTATTCCCTGCTAGCTTCCTACTAAATTTGTTGCTTCTTTTTTCCTTTCTGTTTCCACAGGGTGGAGCCGTGTGTAAACCAGCAGAAACACGCTCACAGTGGCTTACACGCGTGCACACATACTTACACGGTTCAGAATCTGCTTATTCAGATTAAAACGTGTGCACACCCGCGCAAACAGTGTTAAACATCTCCCAACATGCTCCCACATGCTCAGTCTGCCTTACACACGCGCACACTGCCTTACTCGCGCTTCATGGCGCGCACGCAAGATACACATCCAGCAAGAAACTTTGGTGTAGGCAACAGTGTACACCTTCCATTTCTTGACTTTCTCATGCTTAGTTAGTGGCACACCTCTTTCCATGATATCTGTCTGACATCTGTCATGTAACTCTGACCTCCAATGAACTGCATTTCTTTCTACCATTCCCCCTTGTGATGTCACCTATCTCCTACTCTGTTCCTCCCCCTTCTGTAACTCTTACACTACTCAGACTGTGCTCATTTGCTATGTGACAGTGGAATTCAGTATCCTTACACTCATTTGCATCAGATTGCCTACTAATGCTTAGTTACATGTCTTAGACTCAGCTTCCCCCCTTAGCAACCACTACACGATGGCCATGTTGGTTTTGGTCTGCTGGTCCCTGCATTGACATTCCATGTATTGCATAAAACCTACATTTGTAGGTTTAAAACCTTCGTTTTTATGTTCTATACAGCGCAGCCCGTTTGCGCAGGGCTGCGCTGGGTTTAAACATCGGCAATCGCCGAAAAAAAAAATTATATTTTTAATATATTTGCATCAGGTTACTTTGCCAATGGCCACATATTTGGCCATTGGTATGCTGCCTGACACATATTTGTGTGTTTATTTGGAGCTGACATGGCTCCATTGCAGTTTTTGCAGAAACGTACTCAGTTGTCAACTGAGTACATTTCTGCAGCTAAAACAGCTCTTACACGGGCTGTTCTGGGCTTCCTGGATTGCTAATCATCCTCATTTGCATGCTATTCGGCTGCAAGTGAGGTGATTAGCTTATCCACCACTCGTGTAAGAGCCGTTTTAGCTTGTCTCTTACACGGACTTTGGGCTGTTCCTGGATCGCGAAGGCTGCATGGAGTCTTACACTACTCTTAGACTCCGTGCAAGCCTTCGTGAATCCGGCCCCATGTCTCTGAATTCTAGAAAATGTCTAGTCTGTTATTATTACTTTTAAAATATATCTTAGTTTTTTGGCCTCAGATTTAGAAGTTTCATTCAAGCACATGCAAAATAATAAATAATAAATACTAAATAAGCTGCACTTTATAAACATTGTTAAAATAACCATAAACATTTATGTAACTAAGGGCATATAGACTTAATTCATTTTAAATAGGAAATCCCAGACGTTCTTCACTTCTGTTGCCAGCATCTGTAAGCACTCTATTTAATGAGGGCGACAGTGTCCAAACATATCTTAATTTAATACTGGTATGATAGCTGAAAAGGCTGCTAATGGTTTCTGGACTATGTGATGTTAGAAATCATAATATGCCACAAAATGTTTTATGGACTTTTTGGCATATCTTCTTGATATGTGAGTCAAATGATATGTTATTGACAGTAATGCCTAAGTCCTTACATTTGCAAACATTTTATGATGAATATTTTATTAAGTAATAAAGTGTGTATGATGCTCTTGGACAAGACATGTCAATACAAGCAAACTTTGTTATATTTACATTGATATATATTTATTTACTTATTTGTCTTTGTTGATCATAAAAGTTGGACTGGTCTAAGCCCATCTACAGAGTATGCCTGGGTAGAAAATTTCCAGAAAATTACATTTATATTACATACATGAGCAAAAAAAAAAACATTTTATATGCAAATATACTTTACAGTAAAAGTAGTTAGCTTTGGCAGCTATTCAGAAGGTTTACATCTCATATTACAATGCTTAAAGATTTTGTATCACTGACATACCTCTCAACTGTACAGATTTTCGCAGAATGTCCATTTTTTACCTTATATTTTTGATCCATTTTTCATAAAATTGTGGCTTTCTGGCAAATTAGTTGCAAATCATTAAAGACTGAAGTTAGAAAATAATGACAGACATTTGGAGTTTTAGACTTCATACCCTTCAGAAAATTCATGCCAATGCAAAACTTGTTATTCTATCAACTTTCTAAGTTTGTAAGAGCAATATTTAAAAAGTGTCCCTATTTGTACCACTTTATTTATTTATTTATTTATTTCAGTTTGATGACCGGGGAGGTCCACTGGGCTCAGGAGCCCATTTTCAGTGGAGGCCCGGGGTGAAAAGCTCCACATTACATAATAATATAAAAGATAAAACAAAAGAAAATACAAAAGATAAAATTAAAATTAAGGTTCAAAGATACAGATACATAAAGATGCAACAGTCAGCCTGAATGATATAAATACTGGTAGATTGTGATACAGAGACAATAAGAGGTATAGTGTTTACATAACATATGAGTCATATATTGACATATGAGTCAGATATTGACATGGTTGATTAAAAAAGGTTACATAGAGTCTGAGTCTTGTTATGGCAGAGTGGTAGAACAAGCATAAATGTTAGGGAGGGGAATAAAGGGAGAGCAAACTATTTACAATACTTACGTATATACACAAGACAACAGTAAACAGTAAGTAAATCCCGGAACAAAGTAGATGGTAGTAGGAAATAGTATAGAAATACAGTTAGTGTGTATGTTTTTTATGGCTTTGTCCAGGTTTCTTACTCTAAGAGGTTGAGAGGTATGATCATAGACAGTTATATATTTAATAAATAAAACTGTTGGATTTGTCCAGTTTAGAAGGGCCGTTAAACTTTCTTGCAAGTCCTCCCTGTCTTACCTGTTATAACTGTACCCAGCTTAATACCATTAGCACAAATTGATTAAAAAATGTGTTACATATACCTTAAACAAACAGGGTGTAAGAAAAGAACCACAATCATGCCATTCCCTTCTCTTGTGCTTTACTTTGGGGCCCCATTCTTTTTCTGTATTCAGATTACTATTGTGTCAGTCAATTGTTGCAAAAGCCCTGTTTCCTTAGCTTACATAGCAGTTTATACTGAACGATTGCATCAGTGACACCAGAGAAGCCTATGTAAATAACATTTGTCTGCAACCTGTTGTTTAAAGCAGACATACCATTGTTAGATTTCATGGTTACAAGTTACAGTAGACCTTTTGGTACTGAATAGTTATGCAGTTATGTATACATGTATTTGTGTGTGTGTACACACGTGTGAATTTATTTATTTGTTAACAAGTAAATGGGATATTCTAAGGATCCTTTTTGGCCATGACTAGAGAAAATAGGCAAGCAGAGTATGAATTTACAGAGACATATCACTGCCTTCATGCTGCAAATATAATCAATAGATACAACGCAGGAAATGATAAAGATTTAATTTAAAAATATTAGTCACTGCATCCATTTTTCCAGTCTGAAGTTTGGTTTCCTTATAAAAAACAGGTGTAGCTATCTATGATATCCTTCAATCTGGAGTTAGAGTTTATACCACACATGGAGAGCTGCAACACTCTCTTTTGACCACAGACACTATAGCATCCATTTTTAAATGCTGGTATGCAATGAAGAACAATCAGGATTGCTGACCAAGCTTCTTAACACTTTGATCCTAGGGCAGCTGTTCCCTTCAACCCACCCTAACTATACTACTGGAGTATATGATATCAAAAGATTTATTAATTTACTTTATTTTTTACTTTAATTCTAGCTGCACAATTTTCTTTGTTAATATAATGTCATTTGTACCAGAATTTGATATTATCATTGAACAATAATGTGTCATTAATAATATTCATGCCATCTGTATCAATAAAAATAAATAAAAAAATCCTAGTAACACCAGCAGTAATTTTAAGGACATGCTTGAGATACTATTTCTATTTCTGGACCATGTTTTTCCTAAAATGTGTTTAATTACTTTGTTGTTAACAGACATGAAGTCTGCATACTGAATATAATGCACAGAGTCTATACTTCTGGAGTTCATATGGCAGTTAATACATTTTGTTCAGAAAATACACCACAATGCAAGACCTGCTATTCAGCTACGTCCTCCATTAGCACAGTAAACTAAAGCTCTGACTTGTTAATGAGATGCTTTCTGTGCCAAGGGTATGAAGTTTGAATACTTTTACTGCCTTGCAAGTGGAGAGGCTTTCCTATCCATCAATGGTTGTTCTCAGGACTTCTGGACATAGCTGGGAAGCGTACTAATCAGCATTTGGGCAAATTTTTAAATATTACTTTGTCACTTAAAAAGTTAATGTAGCTAAAGGTCTAGCAACAATGCACTTTCTGAACAATAAGAGGAATGAAACTGTAATGTCTGGCATTATTGACTGACTATAATCATCCGTGAGTTTGAAGGGTGAGGAAATATAAGACATCAGGGATGGATTGTAATCTCAGGGACAGGTAAGAGGTATTGAGGTATGTGTCTGTGTTTTGTGCATGTGTGTGTGTGTGTGTGTGTGTGTGTGTGTGTGTGTGTGTGTGTGTGTGTGTGTGTGTGTGTGTGTGTGTGTGCATGTGTGTGGGAGAATGAATGAGGGGGGGGGGGTGCCTGTGCCAATACAATACATGGGCTACCAGCAGTGATTAGTGCAGCATCACAAAATTCAGAGACATGCAAATGAGCTGATAATGTCTTTGCTCATGTCTCTGAACTGCATTTCTCATTGTCACAGAAATAGATCTTTTTGGCTGTAGCTCTTAATGCCCACACTAGGGTTCTTTCTAAAGTTCAGCATGATCTTCTACCTCTCCAGGAAAATACCCAAACATTCTGGAATCCAGACTAAGTACTGGAAATACTCAAATGTTTGTATTTAATTGGGAATTTTAGGAAAAACTATGAAAAAATATCTCCAGGAACACCAGTGCTCATAAACACATCTAACAGCAGCAAAAAGAACACCTCCAAAGTCAGTTGGTTAAAAAAACAGAATATAAAGTTGAGTGCTTTCATTCAAAACATATACTGGACTTCTTCAGAACACATATTAACATCACATATACCAAGCCTAATTAATTAAATTACCATCAAATACTGCAATTATATACCATAGTAAGTACTAAATCACTTTCATAGGATCATAGGAGGTTACTAGGCTAATGGCTCTGGGGCTCCTACAAGTCTAGCCAAGACTTTATCCCCAAAAAAGAAACCTCAGTCAGCACCTGTCACCCCTGTCAATGAGGGACACAGGTGGAACCCCTGAGACAAATTTGTGGTTTCCCATCCACTCATCAGGGTTGCAATTGAATACAAAAATACCAAAAGGCCAAAAATATTAGCTAAAAATCAAGCCATTTTTCAAAATAATTTAAAATACAAATAAATTAAAGAGTCTAGATTGCAAAACATGTTTAATATTAATGTACTCATTCAAACTCAGTGGACTACAGTAAACTCTTAGTTAACCAGCACCCATGGGGCTTGGTAGATGCTGGATAAGTGTAGTTTCTGGTTGCTTGAGAGTTACTATTAAAAATAGATCTGACAAATATGTACCCTATACCATACCATACCATACCATAAACACTGTATTGATTTGATTTTTATAATGAAATCCAGTAATTAAAAGCCTGGCTGGAATAATAATATTTTGAACTTATATTTCCACTAGAAAGTGTGGCACGCGGAATGGTTTTCAGTGGCATACTGAGTAGATTGGAACTAAATGAACTGAATAGAGAGAAAGAGTATGAATGCATGTATGAAAGCAGAAGCGACTGTGTATGAGGGATTAGAGAGATGTATGAAAGCTGAAGAGAGTGTGTGTGTGTGTGTGTGTGTGTGTGTGTGAGATCAGTCAGAGATCGGAGAGAGTGAGTGAATGCATGTATGAAAGGTGAAGAGACTGTGTGTGTGTGTGTGTGTGTGTGTGTGTGTGTGTGTGTGTGTGTGTGTGTGTGTGTGTGTGTGTGTGTGTGTGTGTATGTGTGTGTGTGAGAGACATCGGAGAGAGAATGTGAAATCTGATGCAAACTGAGTATGGCATGAGTGTTGACATTTTTAACAATTTGACTTGCTTGATTTGACTTGTTCTCAGGTTGTGAAGAGAGGGAATTTATTTGTATCTTCCTTTTAAAAACTCTAAAACTGTAAAAACATAAGGTATTTTTCTGCAGGGTGCAAAACAAAGTGTAACACGTGAAAACTGAATTGTTCATACTATACTATTATTTCTTTGATTTTTTTCTGGTTGCTTGAGAGTTGTGGTTACGTGAGTTCTGGTTAACTGAAAGTTTAGTGTATCAGCTTTAAAATACAACTGCCATTTAAGCTCTTTATACTCTAATCTAAAATTGAAATCAGCTCCTCTAATATCTGATTTCTCTTGTTCTAAAATTTAAAAAAAAAAAACACAAAAATGAATACAATTCAAGGTGTGTTTAAATAACACATTTTTGTCAACTTTGATCGTAATTGATCTTTTATGTTTATAAATTCTCTTGGCTAGTTTTCTCGTTGTTTTTTCTATATAGAAACTGCCACAAGTGAACAATCTGTGACATAAGCCGTTCCTATTGACTTGTGTGTAAAATGGACTTCTACCCCTATAACTTTATTCATATGTTTAGCACCATATAAGGGACTGTTTGATATGTACCTACAAGTTTTATATGTTCCACATGCAGAATTGCCTCTAGGTTTATTACTAGTAAGTGACTGAACCTTATCTGAGTGTTCTAACTTGTTTAGGTTGTAACCCTTTTTATAAGTAAATCGTAGCTCATAACATAAAATTTTAAGCATATCTCCATTACCTTTAATAATTTTCTGATTTTCTGTCATTTCCTTTCTAATAGCCAAACTTTCCAACTGATCTATTAATAGCCATAAATAGAATATGGTCTTGTCTGCTTCTACCTTTATCAAAAACATTTTCCCCGTAATAAAATTGAGTAAAATATTGTTCGCTTTTTCTTATTAACCTCTTCAAAAAATCTTTCTAAAATATTCTGATGAAGCTCTTTATGAAATAAATCTTTTACAAATAAACATTCCTCCAAAAACAGATTTTCAATGGATATAAGCCTGGACAGTCTGATAAAATGTTGTCTTGCTATGTTGTTCTTAATTCTAGAAGGGTGAGGACTATTATAATGCATATTACTATTAGTGGTTGTAGGTTTTCTATATATTGTCAAAATAAACTTTTTATGTTTAAGATCTAAAGAATTAAAAATTAGAACTGAACTGCCTAAGGTAAAATTTTAAAAAATCAGTACTTGAATTAAGAAGCATCAACAGTTCATCCAATTCCTTTTTTTCACTCTTTCAAATAAAAAAAATTAATCTACATAATGTTTATAAAATGTTATCTTCAAAAAAGAAGGGAATGTATAAAGGAATGATTTTTCTTGCAAGCCTAGTACAATATAAGCGAAATGCCATTGTTCTACCCCATAGCCACTCCACGTTTTTGGTGAAAAAGTTGATCACTAAAAACAACATTATATCTCAAAACTATATCAAGAAGCAAACATACTGTGTTCACTTTATTATACTTGATGTATATTTGCACAAAAACAACCTATTCCACTCAACTGTTATGCTATGGAATTACAATATACAAGCTGTTAACATCCAATGTAAACAAGAGAGTTTCATCACCTGTAAAAGTGTAATGACTAGGCATGTCCAAAAGGTCCCAAGTTTCATAAATATGAGACTTTAAATTTCATGTCACTGGATTTAAATATTTGTCCAGAAGTAATGCTATAGGTTCCATCTTGGAATCTCTAGCAGATATAATCAGCCTAAAAGGTGGATTGAGCACATATTTTTGGATATTTGATATACCAAAAATGTTTCCATGCACAAGTTCATTTGTATGTGTTCTGAAGAAATTCAGTGTATATTCTGAATGAAAACACTTAACATTATATCCTGTTTGTTAACTGACTGCCACTGGAAGCGTTCTTTTTTGTGTGTTCTGCTCCTAGTGTTTATGGGACTGTTTGCTATGTGGATATATAAGCGGTCATGCTCTACTGGATCTCTAATGGTATGTACCACCCACACTATGTGGGTTCTGTCCCTTAGCCAATTTACTATCTGCCAAACAAGGTCATTTATATTGTTTATTAGGTTAGCATGTGGAATGGCATCAAATGCTTTAGTGAGATTGAGGCATACTGTATGGATAGTATGACTACTGTCCACAGCTTTTGTTATCTTCTCAAAAGAAGCTTCCCAATTTGGTTAGACAGCATCTAGAATTACCACAGCTAAACATCTGAGGGTCACGTCTTATAATGTTTTTGATAACATAGTTAATTAGATCAGTTATGACAAGTTTCATGGCCCTGCAGATGAAGCTCTACAGGCTACTAGGTTTGTAATTTCCAGTGTCTGTGGTGGGGCCACTGATGTGATGTGACATCACAACAGCTGTGTGCCAGACCACAGGGATAAAGCCTGCGTCTAAGCTCAGGCTGAATATTGCAAGAGGGGGTCCATTAGGTCTTGATTTATGCTGTTTAACAGGCAATCTGGTATATTATCATGTGTCATGGAGACTCTATTCTTTTTTATTTTGAAAACTACTTTTAATTAGTGCTATTTAGTTATAATTGGGGGAGTCTGAAATTCTCTGGGATATGTGGGCTTGGCATAGTTGTCTTGGGGGTGAAGTTTGCACTGGATTCTTTGCTACTGTGTTAGCAATATCCACTGCATCAGAACATATAGTGCCTCTTTAAAGAAGTTCTGATCAAGGCTGGATGCTATTTCTTAGTTTCCTGATGTAACTAAAGAAGGAATTGCAGCTGTCTTTAGCTTCCAATGCTAATCTAAGTTCATGGGATGCCTTTGTTTTTTTGATGGTGTTTTTCAGTTCCATTGATAACTTTATAATGTTAATATTGATTTGGAGGGGTATTTTGCTTTGTTGTATATTTTATGAAGCTTTTTTCTTTTATTACATTTTTTATTTATGCACAAGATCCTTCAGGCGATTTATTCTCAAACTTTCCATCATGTTTGGATCTTATGGAGACTGCCAGATTAATGCATTTATCCAGGTGAGTATGCAATTTATTTGTATACCCTCTTGCTGTGTCAGCATCCTAGGTAAAACAGTTATATCTGAATTTTGAAAAGCCCTCATAGAATTGTAGAAGTTAGTACATTTGAAGTCCTTGAATATTGTGATATTTGCATCTGACATTCTGCGGATTGAAAAAGGTTCCCAGTTTTTGTGATTGGATTTAACTGGGGAAGTGAACACCAGGAGGATAGTATATATATATATATATATATATATATATATATATATATATATATATAGACTAGTTTGAGATTATTTTGTCTACCAGTGGGTTCTTTGATGATTTCATCCAGAGAGTTCTTGTTATGAAACCAAGGTGTTTTGGGGCATATCCTATATACAGCATTCCTGTTAATTGGAAGTTCATCCGGTACATTTAAGAATCTAACATGGCTGTCTAGGGGCATAGTGGGGGTCCGGTAACATGCTATAATCAGACAGTTAGTCCTATTTACTGTGACATAGATTTAAATCAGTTCCATTTGTGGGTCACTAGGAATCTTCCTCAAAGCAATGTGATCTTTAAGAAATACAGATATTCCACTGCAGTTTCCATCAGGTCTAAAGGCTTGGTAGGTGAAACACCCTGGTATAGAGAGGGGTGTTTTCTGCATTTTTAAATGGTGTTTCTGTAATAACACATATGAATGTGCTCCAAATGCAGTAGGACCTTTATGTCGTATAACTTGGTATTAACACTTCTAACTTAGAGCAGAGCCACCGTGACATGGTGTAGTGCTTGATTTGTTTTGATATCCATTCGCTGGACTCTGCCTAAAACGGCACTATGAGGAAAGCAAAAGCTTTATCCAGTAAGTAGAAGTCTTAGAATGACAGATTCAAGCTGTCCTTGAGAAAGCAAGTAAAACTGTGTAGCATATGTTCTCATGCTGGAATGACACCGACTGGGTAGCCAATTGATCATCTTTTCATTGCACTTTGGCATTATTCGTGGAGAAGGAAGGATTCCACTCAATACCAGGGACTTTCAAGTATTTTTGGCACACATGGAGGGCCCTGTCACATCTCTGCATATGCATCAGGGTTTTGCATGCCAAGTCATTCAACCCCACGTGGATTATCACCATGTTATAATCATATTTGTTTGTCTTAAGAATCTTTAGGACCCTTGAAATGTCAGAGATCTTGGCTCCTGAAAGATAATTCACTGTCACACTGTCTTTGTCAAGCCTTTTGAGAGTTGACTCAGTGTATCAGATGGGTCCCATTCACGTTGTTGAACTTTTATAAGTTCAAACGTCATATGGTTGAAACCATATGTTCTAACTTGTAAAACTTTGAATGTTTCAATGGAGATCTCCATAAGGGAAGCTATCCCCTTCCTGCAACTTAGTGTGATCTTCGAGATGGTATGGGGGGGGCACAGCCCCCCATGTGGGGGTGTGGGGGGCTTTCCCCCCTGCTTACAACCTTCAGATAAGTTTTTTTTATTACATTGTCAAACTTTTAAAGTTCGAACATATGGTATCTACCATATGGTGTTTGAACTTTTAAAAGTTCAACAATGTGATATAGACCTGTATCAGACAATGGAGTCATCAGTCACTAGAACAATATTGTTAGAAGGTTGTATAGATAAACTAGACTTGAAGTGATGTGCTACCTGGTGACCCTTTACTATGAAAGTGTTAGTAGAAGTTGTAGTGTTTGATTTAAACTAAGCTCTAGCCTTAATGGGGCTTTCTGGCTTCAGCAGAGACTTTTTTACAGCATCAGTGCCTGATAATCTGCTATGCATGTGTGCAGTGTGCTGTGGTGGTGTATGCTGCTCACAAGGTTTGTTTATTTAGGAGAAGGGGACGTCCATTTGGCTAAGTACTTACATCTCTCTCATATAGATAACGACAAATAATTCATTGTCTGTGAGCATCGGACAGTTTTTACTCTGCCTGACTGCTCCAAGGCTGACAACTGGTGGTAGTGGGTCAGGGGGCAAGATGGCTGTCCTTCCATTTTAGTCCAAGAGTACAGAACAATACTTGGGTATTTAGTTGAGTTAACAAACTGAGTATTTAGTATTGCTGATAAATTAAAATGATACAGTTCTTACATTTACTGTAATGTGGCTTTAAGAATTTGTTTATAGATTATTTGTAGTTGCAGTGTAAAAGAGAATTAGAGATAAATAAAGATAGGATAAATAAAACAGTAATAAAAGATTAATAAAAACAACGTTATCCATCTATGCTCATGTTGCAGTCAGATGTGGAAATTCATGACAGAAACTTTTCTTTCTTGGTCTCATTTCCTCTCATCATTTTTGGAAATTCTTGCATTTAACTTATCTTCTGACATCCCTAATATTAATTCAAATATCTATACTCTGTAGTGTTTTATAGAGAGTTCAGTCTACACATTTTTAAAATCTTCCCTGAATATTTAACATTTCCCATCAGCTATTTCATCTACCAATCATTAAGCAATATTGCTGCGTTTTCTTCCGAAGATGTCTGACATATGATCAGTATATACAGAAGATCTTCATCACCGTGATCTTTAGCAATTATTTTGAACTCCCAAGGTTGCTGACTTATTAGTAGTAAGAATTTATAAAAGGAACCCATGCCATTGACTGAACTGACTATCCTTAGAATTGCCAGTAGGAATGCATGTGGTGTGTGTGTGTGTGTGTGTGTGTGTGTGTGTGTGTGTGTGTGTGTGTGTGTGTATGTGAGTATATATGTGAGTGTGTGTGTGTGTGTGTGTGTGTGTGTGTGTGCGCACGCGCGCACGCGTGTGTGTGTGTGTGTGTGTGTGTGTGTGTGTGTGTGTGTGTGTGTGTGTGTGTGTGTGTGTGTGTGTGTGAAGGCATATAGCTTGCAACAAACCAATGGCCTAGTGGCCACAACTACTTGTCTGTTTTACATCTGAGGTCTATATTACACTGTCAAAATACCTTAACATAGAACACCACTCTGTTGACACGTATTCAGCAAAATTCACTTCTGCGATTTGCTGAATATTTACAAGGCAAAGACGTAGCTGGCCAATTGCACAATTTTGCCCTTTCTCCACTGTAGTGCGATTTCAGAGGAGTTGGTATATTTAGTTGGGGGGGTGTGGGGGGCACAGCCCCCACACTGGGGGGGTTTGATTGAGCTAGATTTAGGTCCTTTGGTTTGCAAGGATAAGTATTCGGCGAATCGCTGAATACATGTTGACGGAGTGGAGTTCTACATTAAGGTTTTTTGACCGCGTAATATAGACCCTGTTGCTCCAGGATCCCCTATCAAGCCTAAATTGTTTGAAGTAGATATTAAAGAATGAATGAATAAGTATATCAAGCTTACTTAAATGAAACATAGCTGTAATCTTAGCTTTCTACTGTATTTTTAATTTCTTGGGCAATCATGTTTCTATCTGCTGTTGCAGAAACTTCCCTACAGAAATTGCTGGTGACCTTGTATTTTAGTCTTCACATATTTTGTCATGGAATATATTCTGATAAACCTTTATGATATGTTATTTATATTTTGATGCATGCCGTCTTGCATATTGAGATATTACAACCACTTATACTCAGTTGTTCGAATTGTAAATAACGTAGATGTTCTTACAATTTTCTTTAGGGCTTTCAATTTGGACTGAGCGAGAAATGAACTTACTTAATATGATATAGCAATCAAATGGTATGCACTCTTAGGATAAAACTGAAGGCGTGAAGTGATTTTAACAATCACATTTTATAACAATATTTGATTTGTAATCATGGTTATTATATTCTTTTCAACTTTGAATTTCCTGTATTGTTTTCTTGAGCACACTTAACATCAGCATCATAGCAGACAGCACTTTTGAATTATTCTTTATTTTAAGCAATATTCCTCATACAGCATTGCAGTAACTTCGCTACTTGTCTGGAGAATAACAGCATTTTCTGGCTCATTGAATCCACTAATGCAGAGGTTGTCATCATTCCACTTTTGAAACTATAATAATTCTTTGAAAATTATACAGTTTATGGAGGGCAAGATTCCTTCACTATTATTATATACAAGTAGGAATGGCTTATAGTGTGAACTCTGAATTTGTGGATCACTTTTCTAAATTAATTTGCTGTCAATAGTCATGGCATCCATGTGTATGTTTGTTGAACTACACTGTGCTAGACAATACAGCAATTCCAGTACACCAAAACAATTATTTTAGGAACAAGTCTGCCTAGTGATATAATTTGCTTCCTGTTACCTGGTAAAGTAAAGTCCAGCTTACCATAAAATGGTAATTTCTGAGTCACTGAATGCACAAAGATGTTTGAAGACTTCAGTGTTTGAAAGCTTCAGTTAGGGAAACCTTGATAAAATTCATATACAACTGGGAACATGTTTGCGATATGCTTCAGATTTGTATACCATCGCATGCCTGCCAACACTTAATAGATTACTGCAACTAATCCTTGGTTAATATTTGGTGGGTGACTTGTGCTTCAGTATTTTATAACTGAGTGTACTTTGTCACTAAAATATAACTTCTTGTTATATAGGTTACCAATGATCAAGTATAAATTTGAAAATAATGTCTTTTCCAGTTTCTTTTTCTGGGACTCAAGCTGTCAATCATATATTTAGCTTCTTTAAGTCGAACTTTTCCATTTATTTTAGTCTGTTAATATAACTTCACACATTTCAATAAATCATTATAAAGATTTTGCAAGTTGCGTGTTTCCTGTTCAGTCATGTAATTTACCAAAGAAGATTATTCCATTCACATAAATAAAGCCAGCCCATTATACCATGTTATTATCCTGAAGAGTTGTAATTATTTTCTTTGTAAAAGGACTAAAATGATGAGAAAAAAATTAGGCTGGCATGAAGCCATGGAGTCAATGCCTTTCTAAGACAAGATTCAACTGTTTGAAAATCCGCACAGCAGAAATGAAGGACTGACACATTTACTTTTATCATTTTTGTAAATCAAGAAATGAAGTGAGTGTGATGTTATCAACAACGTTTAGTCAAGTATGTTAAAAACTTGTGACCCTTCCTGACAAAGAAGACCCCTTTTCTTACTTATTATAATAGTTATGAGGGGAAACAAAACTGTATAAAGAGTCTTCATTCCCAATCTACTACATACACACATTTATGAAAAGGAATAATACTAATTGTAATTCTAATCTTATCTCAAAAAAGATTAATGTGCATGTATATGTCTTCAAGACTTGTCAGTTCTGCAACATCTAATAATGCTGCATTATATAAAACTATTATTTAAGGGAATTCAATTGGGTATTGATTTAACTTCTATCCTTCCTAAAGGAAAGGTAACAGATATATCAATGCAATTGTGTCTTTTGGCTTTTCCCGGTTAGGGGTCGCCACAGCGGAACTCCGGTCTGCTAATGATTGGCAGTTGATACTTAAATTAATTTTTCCTGATAATCTTTCTTATACATTTCCTCTATATAGCTGTATGCATTTGTGTGTGAGAGTGTGCGTGTGTGTGTGTGTGTGTGTGTGTGTGTGTGTGTGTGTGTGTGTGTGTGTGTGTGTGTGTGTACGTGTGTGTGTGTGTGTGTGTGTGTGTGTGTGTGTGTGTGTGTGTGTGTGTGTGTGTGTGTGTGTGTGTGTGTGTGTATGTGTGTGTCTGTGTGTGTGTGTGTGTGTGTGTGTGTGTGTGTGTTTGTGTGTGTTTGTGTGTATGTTTGTGTGTGTCTGTGTGTGTGTCTATGTGTGTGTGGGTGTGTGTGTATGCGTGTGTGTGCGTGTGTGTGTGTGAGTGTGTGTAGGTGTGGGTGTGTGTGTATGCATGTGTGTGCGCACACGTGTGTGTGTCTGAGAGAGAGTTGCTTACAAATCCCTTGGACGACAACCTTTTTTTCTGATGAAGTGGCTTCTTTTGTGCTTAAGAAGTAATTTACACAAATAGGATAGCACTTTCTTTTCATCAATATTTTACTGTAGTTGTTACATATAACATGAATTTCCTCTCTGTTGTATTCCATTCTAGTCTATTATTTTCATTCAGGTTTGTTTTTAAAATCTCAGTGGTTTATAATATGTAAACTAAGACAACAAAAGTCACTTTTACATGACCAAGTCTGCATGACAAAGTAGCCATATAGATCACGCATGACTTGTAAAAACTAAATGAATGAGTTAATGAATATAAAATTTGGTATACGCATAGCAAAAATGCGAAGTAGTCATGGAAAACATACAGGAAGTATGCTGATGAAGTAGATATAGACATAGAAACAACATGATTAGTAAACATGACTACACACACATGCTGGACAGAAACATGTTATCATGAGCACAGTTTTTTTGCCTGGTGCCTTTAATGGATGACGGTAGGTGCTGCATACAAGGTCAGTAATCTGAATAATATGTCACAGTATGTAGTATATTTAACAATGAAAATATGTGGCAGAAGGTAAAGGAGATGGAGGGGTTATGATGCATATTAGTAAAGCTGGGGGACTGAAAATTAAAATACTTGTGCAAAGTGTACCTCACGTTAAGAAATACTGATTTCCTAGCTTGTATATCTTGAGCTTGCATTTAAAGGTTACAAGTGCATTATACTTCACTCATAGAAGTCCTGGGAAATTCTAGTCTTTGATGATGGCTGCAGCAAATGACCATAGTATGACAACTCTTTTTAACCTCACAACTATAAGCAGGAGAAAAAAAGGACAGGTAAGAGGGCTGGTCCTAGAGGTACAGAAAATGTTCATTATTTTAACAGTGAAACATTTGCAAAGAATAGCAAGACTGTTGTCAAAGAAGAGGCAAATGAGATGGTCATCAATCATGCATTGCTTCGGGTGATTATAGTATTTACACAAAGCTGCTGATCTTGTGTTATGCTTGCTGTGAAAGTGCGAATATCTATACCTTAGCTGAGTTAGACATTACTATAGATGAAGAAGGCATGGATATGGTTTATGCTATTTTTCAATAGGAGGTACACACTAACAGCAACTAAAATTAGTGTAGAAACAGTATGAAAAGGCAAACTGAATGTCTTAACTAAAATGCAGTATTCATTGTATATGCAATGCTGTAAGCATTCATATTGTACTCAAAACTTCATCAGTCATTAATATAAACACTATATTCTAATATTCTACATTTTAATGACTACTAACACTGATATTTTATTTGTTACAACCAATGAGAACGTTCATCCAATTAACTTAATGATTTGCCAAGTTTCGTGGCGGCATATATTCAAATTTTCCATTGTTTTAAAAGCACAGTAAACTATCTTTGTCTACACAGGCATTAATTTTAACCTCTGTTTTAAACAATCAGAAAACAGCATAATACAGTATCCTGTTTTGCATAAGCATTAATTTTCAGCCTCTGTTTTAAGCAAAACGGGACATTTATTGTAAAGACTATGGGCAGGATTCACGAAGGCTTGCACGGAGTCTAAGAGTAGTGTAAGACTCCATGCAGCCTTCGCGATCCAGGAACAGCCCTAAAGTCCGTGTAAGAGACCAGCTAAAACGTCTCTTACACGGAGTGGGCGTGGATATGCTAATCACCTCACTTGCAGCCGAAAGGCATGCAAATGAGGTAGATTAGCGATCCACGAAGCCCAAAGCAGCCCGTGTAAGAGACGTTTTAGCTGCAGAAATGTACTCAGTTGACAACTGAGTACGTTTCTGCAAAAATCACAATGGAACCATGTCAGCTCCAAATAAAGGGTGCATATGTGTCAGGCAGCATGCCAATGGCCAAATATGTGGCCATTGGCAAGGTACCCCGATGCAAATATGAAAAATAAATAATTTTTTTCGGCGTTTAAGCGCAGCCCCACGCAAATGGGCTGCGCTGTATAAAACATAAAAATGAAGGTTATAAACCCACAAATGTGGGTTTTATGCAATACATGGATTTACAATGCAGAGACCAGCAGACCAAAAACAACATGGCCACCGTTTAGTGGTTGCTAAGGGGGGAAGCTGAGTCTAAGACATGTAACTAAGCATTAGTAGGCAATCTGATGTAAATGAGTGGTAGGATACTGAATTCCACTGTCACATAGCAAATGAGCACATTCTGAGTGGTGTAAGAGATACATAAGGGGGAGGAATAGAGTAGGAGATAGGTGACATCACAGGGGGGAATGGTAGAAAGAAATGCAGTTCATTGGAGGTCAGTGTTACATGACAGATGTCAGATACATATCATGGAAAGAGAAGTGCCACAACATAAGCATGGGAAAGTCAAGAAATGGAAGGTGTACATTGTTGCCTACACCAAAGTTTCTTGCTGGGTGTGCATGCGCATGTGTGCGCGCCATGAAGCGCGAGTATGGCAGTGTGCGCGCGTGTAAGGCAGACTGAGCATGTGGGAGCCTGTTGGCAGACTTGTAACACTGTTTGCGCTGGTGTGCACGCGTTTTAACCCGAATAAGCAGATTCTGAACCGTGTAAGCATGTGTGCGCGTGTGTAAGCCACTGTGAGCGTGTTTCTGCTGGTATGCGCGTTGATCCCCCTGAGGAAACAGAAAGGAAAAAGGAAGCAACAGAATTAGTAGGAAGCTAGCAGGGAATACTGCTGGAGCTAGCAGGTGAAAACAATTAGAAGCAGGCAATTACACAGGCAGAATAGTAGCTCAGCCAAGCACTTAAAACTCTGCAAACAGCAGTGCAGGATGTTTCTCTCAAGAGACACTGCAAGACAGGAGTAAGCTATTAGAAGTGAAAACTGAAAAAGCTGAACTCAGAGCAGAAATGCTAGGGGCTGCCATAGCTGTCATAAGGAGACATAGGCGACTTGCTGAGGGTGGTGACAATGCAGATGGTGCCAGACAACCCACAGTGAGGAGACGGAGAAGAGTGTACAGGCCCAGGGTCACCTACCACGGGTTACATGAGCTGGAGATAGTAGAGCGCTATAGAGTGGACAGAGACCTCCTGCAGCAAATTGTCGAGCTGTGCAGGCCACGCCTCACACACAGAACCAACAGAGGGGAACCCATCCCAGTGGAAACCAAGGTATGTGTTGGCCTAAGAATACTAGCAACAGGTACCTTCTAGAGACCAACTGGTGATATGATGGGGATATCACAGGCATCAGCCTCCAGGGTACTGCACCAGTTCCTGGATGCCACGTCAGCACATGTCAGTGATCATGTATATTTCCCCAATGCCCATGAGGTATTGGCCAGCAATATGCGTCTCTTCCAGCAAATAGCGGAATACCCTGAGGTAGTGGGTGTAATAGACTGCACGCACATACGCATCAAAGCACCAGCTGGTGAGCGGGGTAGGGCCTACATTAACCGCAAGGGCTTCCCCTCCATCAACTGCCAGGTTGTGTGTGATGCCCAGGGCATAATAATGAATGTGTGTGCTGGCTGCCCTGGGAGCTACCATGATTCCCATATCTGGCATTTGACGCAGCTGTACCAGACATTTGCCAATGGAGACATCCCACATGGACACCTAGTGGGGGATGCAGGTTATACACTGGAGCCGTGGCTGATGACACCCATCAGAAACGCACACACACCTGAACAGCAACGCCATAATGAGGCACACGCACAAACATGTAATGTAATAGAGCGTGTGTTTGGGCTGCTCAAGTCACGGTTCCGGTGTCTGGACACATCTGGTGGAGCCTTGCAGTACTCACCAACTACATGTACCCAAATTGTCATGGTATGTGCTATGCTGCATAATATGATCTTGTGAAAACTGCTGCAGCAGGACCAGCATAGGGCCGGGCCAAACATCCCCCCACCATTGCCAAGGCCATCACAGGCAGAGCGTGACTCGGAGGAGAAACAACCTGAGCCTGCCCCAGTAGGCAGAAGGAGGCATGCCCAGTATGCCCTGGCCTTGGCAAAGAGGCAATGCATAGCACTTACACTGGCTCAGTAGGAACCCTGGGAATGATACCCCTCTCTGACTCACTCATATAATAACAGAGATGCCTAAAATGACATAACCTGCTCTCAAACATGTACAAGGAGTGTAGTATGCGCATCCGACAGAGGCAGCCATGCAGCACCACCTGAGGCACGAATGCCATGTGTTAAGCAATGTAACACCATGTAGTATATGCACACTTGAGGACCCTAACATCCTACCCTCACCAAGCATGATGCCAAATATGACGATGAGATGATCAATTGCAATAATTGGCTGAAGTATTGCAGTTAGTCAAAGGGGAGCCAATGTGTGCCAGCCTGGGATGACATGCTGAGCATGACATGATGCTCCACCTGCTAGGGCTGGCGTGCACCTATCAGTCCAGGCCATATGGATACTGGCAAAAACTGTTGTTACCCACAGCGTGCCCTGAATAGGTAAGGCTCAAAACACAAACCCACCTCCATAGGTATCACAAGGGATAAGAACCTAGATGTAATGCTACCCAATGCCAGAAGTCTAAACTGCAAGATGCATGCAGTCTAAACTCACCCAGTATGGAGAATGTTGATATCTGTCCTGTAAAAGAAAACTGGGTCAAGGCTCACAACAGCACCCTAACACTACCAGGTTACACCTCATACTGCGCTGTACAGCCTCAAAACATGGAACAAGCTACAAAAGGAGGGTGACTAGCAATAATTGTCAAGGATAACCACACCCCCATGTTGGTACCACAACAAGAAGCAGCATGGACAAGCCATGGTCAAGTAACAGTGGCTAAAACTGCCTCCCAGTTTATAGCCTGCTACAGACTACCGTCCTAACATCAGGAACTGCACCTGGCCTATGTTGGAATACATGAATATATCAAGTCCTCCAAACCACATTATATTGGGTGACTGAAAATACCCAGACATAGACTGGGAGCATTATACTAGCTCCAACACTGTAGGACAAAAGTTCCTAGAATCCATAAACCAAAATGCCCAGGAACAACGTACCACTCCCACAAGAGGGGTAAGCATACTGGATGTGATAATCAGCAACATGGGTACTGGATGGCAAGATGAGAAGTGTATCCCTCACTGGTAAGACCAGACCATAGAGTAATCACACTGGATATACACATCCTGACCAGAGTCCCTGGCCAGAAAACCACAGCGAAAAACATGTGTAAAGCAAAAGTTGCACTCCTCCAAACTGATGTGGAATCCATTAAAGGCCCTGTGCAGGTGCAAAATATGGGTCACACCTCAGAACTTGTTATACAGACATTCCATGAACACTGCCAGGAATGCTTGGATTATGCAATCCCAAACTAAAACAAGACACAATGCCATACACGCAGGCATCTGGCATGGTGGACTCCAGCCATTACCAAACCATGCAAGAGAATGAGGAAGCTACTACATGATAGAGCAAACATAAAAAGGGAAGTAATCACTGATCAGTAGTATGGCAATAAAATATGTCCACACATACAATCCACTAAGGCCACCTACAACAACTTGAATCTGTGAATCTTGAGGCAATGTTACACCTGCCCCAAGTACACAGACAACCCTCAACTCCGCCCAAGAAATACAAATATATGTGAGAGATGCAACCATTTATCCAAACCGGAGGCTGAGCTCCCTCAACTCAGTACTGTCAAAACTAGTCAGAAGGAGAAGGTAACCACACACACCACAAACCCAGTCCCACATAGACCTATCACAACTGCAAACCAAAGACATAAACACAGAAAAACATTCCCGGAGGCCCTAATTACAAACACACCACACCAACAGAGGCCTCCAAAGCAGACACCCAAGCAACCACAACCTCCAAACATAGCACATGCAACACATAGTACACAAAGCTGGTGTGCCAAACAGTCACAGGCCAGAAGGAGAAACAACATGCCTGATACAGTTGTAATAGGTGACTCCATAGTCAGACACACTGCTGTCCCACTCACCAGACTGAACAAGGGAAAGGGTACAGTAAGCTGCCTGTAGGCTGCTACAATACATCACATAACACAAGTACGCAGGTCACCCCAAAGCAAGTAGAAATATGATGCAGTCATAGTCCATGCTGGTGTGAATGACCTGAGATGTACCTCCCTGGACTACATGAAAAGAGACATAGATTAGCTCTCCGATGATGTAGTCCAGGCCGGTATGACAATGACCATTTGCAGCATCCTACCCTCACCAAGAATGATGCCACAGTACAAACACAGAATGATCAGCTTTAACAAGTGGCACAATTACTGGTGTCATTCCAAGGGGATCCAATGTCTGTCTGCTTGGGATGTCATGCTTGACAAGCCACGCTGCTGTTCCAGGGATGGCTTGCACCTGTTACCCCTGGGCGTCTGGATATTGGATAAGGCTTTTGCCACCTCCCTAGAGCCTTTCGTAGGCAAGGCTGAAAAGGCTAACCCACCACCCTAGAAAACATAAGTGGAAAGAAACATAAGGGTAATGCTGACCAATGCCAGACGTGTAAACCTCAATATGCATGCTCCAGAGGCCCTCCCCAGTATGGAGAACATCGATGTCTGTGCAGTGACAGAAACCTGCTGCAAGCCTCCTGACAGCAAACCAGCACTACCAGGTTATACCTCCTATCATGCGTTATGGCCCCAAAACCTGGACCAAAACATAAAAGGAGGGTGAGTATCCATATTCAGCACAGACACCCATACGTCCAGGTAACTGACAATGCACAAAGCATCGGAGACCACCCATGTGCAACTAACCGTAGGCAAAACTGCTGTACAGTCTGTAGCATGCTACAGACCACACTCTCACACACAGGAACCCCACCCAGCCACCCTGAAGACACTGGACAGTATGAATGACCCACCAAATACCAAACAAGGTACTCACAAATTACCACATAGGTGGTAAACCATTATGTATGGAAGGAGTAATCAGGGACCTAGGGACACAAGTGGACAGTAACCTGTTATGTGACACTCACATTGCCAATGTGGCTAGGAAGACTGTCTATATTGGACACCGTATCATGAAAGGATTCACATCTACGTCAACAGAGGTCATTGTGCCCCTATACTGTTCTCTTATCAGACCCATAATCTAGTACAATGCCTCATTTGGGATGTACCTTACCTGACACCTGCAGCAGTTAGAAAGACCTCAAAGGTACCTCACCAAGAGGATAAAGGGTCTCAAATATATGTCATATGCTGCCTGGCTGTAGACACCCCAGCTGAATGCAGTCACATACTGCATACACAGAGGCGTTGTATGCCTGTTGTACAAGGCCATGTCCAACACAGGAGTAATGGACATGCTCCACCCCAGAAAACTCAAAGCCATCGGAGCTGTGAGAGTGAGAGATGTCAACCTCAACACATAATGAAATAGGATGTGCTGGAGGGACAGATACATAACTCAGAGGCTACCTACACCCTGGAACAGAATCCCACTCCATGTTAGGCAGAGCCCCTCACTGACACTCTTCAACAGGAATCTTGCCAAGTGGATGGATGATCGTAGATGTACACTGGGGGTCTTCACTGTGTCACGTCCAGACAGAGGCACAGTAAAGTAAATCATAAATGGCCATAATATTCACATAGCAAGGGGTGGCGAAAGCCACACACACTCTGGCTAGGCTTATAAATGCCTTAGGATGGATAGCCTAGTATGAACCTATGAACCTATGAAGATACAAATTGTACGGGACACTAAGGATAATCACAGGGCTTTCTCAACTGATGGTAGGAACCGTGTTGGGAATTCACAGATATGCTCTGAATCACACAAATATTACAAACAACATACCAAACACACACACATATTGCCAACATACAACCTGACAGGTGCAGTGCAACCCCCCCCCCCCAGAATGCAAAATATCTATCCCAGCAGACTGCTGGACCCCTGACATTGCAGATGCTGAGGTAACAGCCAGCATCTACAAAGCAAAACACACAGCAGCAATGGTATGAGATGGTGTCCTGGGCTGAGTCCAAAATGGACTCCAAGAAGAATGGAATGCCAAATCACCCTACTGCTCAATGTCAGCCTTACCACAGGATATGTACCCAAAGAGCAGTGTACAACAACAGTGGCCCTTCTCAACAAAGGTGTTGCCTGAATGGATACTGCAAACTACCACCCCAGAATCCTGAGAAGCTTGGTCTGCACAGCTATGGAAAGGATCAGCATGTACCGCAGACATAAAGATATTGGGGACCTACTGACACCGGACCCTACCCAGTGTGGCTTTCTTAAGTGCAGATCCTGCCCCTTAAACATGTTTGACTCATTTGAAACAGTCATTAAGGTCATTGATGAGGGCAATGTGGTCCACACAGCGTAGCTGGACCTTGCAAAGGCTTCCATACAATACCCTACGTGTTCATTATAGATAGGCTCACCAGCTTAAATATAAACCCCTATGTCAGTAGAGGGGTTGCAAACCAGACCAAGGACAGAACTGACATGGTCAGACATGCTGCAGCCATGTCAGACTACAAACCAGATATAACTGGCATCCCACAAGGCTTGGTCCTGGGACCTCCCTCGTTTGGTATATATGTCCCATAGGTACAGGCCAACATGGAAGGACTGTGTCTGAACATGTTTGCAGAGGACTACAAACTGGCCACCATATCTGACCCTCCAGCTGACACAAGCATCCCACAAAAGGGCCACATAGAAACAGACAACTGGTGCCATAGCCATGTCAGCAAGCTAATTACAGAAAAGTGTATAGTCAACCCCTGTGGATATACAGTAAGTGCCCACCAATTACCACATAGGTGTTAACCCATTACATACTTAACATGTAATGAGAGACCTGGGGACACAGGGTGATAGATATCCTGCATTGGACAAACATGTGACTGTAGTGTTTACAGAAACATACCATATACCCACCTAATCATGAAGGTTGTCAGATCTAGATAAGGGGAGGTCATTGTGGCTCTGCAGTCATCCTTCATCAGCGTTACAATTGACTACAATAGCCCCTGTGGGATGTACCTCAGCAGACACCTACATCAACTGTAAAGTCCCCAAAAGTACCTCACCAGGAGTAGCAAAGAGCTTGAACAGATGCCATGTGTTGCCTGATTAAACAAACTGCAGCTCCACACACTGCCATACTGCCCGCCCAGAGGCAAGCTGTGCCTGATGTATAAAGCCATGTCCAAGCTGGAATCAATGAACATGCTGCACCTTGTGCAATCTGAATGGCAGTGAGCTATGCACATGACAGACCTGAACCCCAGCACTGACATACATAGGACAAGCTGTACTGCATGATCCATAACACAGAAGGCACCCCCACTCATGAGTAAACTCCCAGTACAGGTTAGCCAGAGAGTCACTTATCGATTCTCCTCAAGAGGAATCTTGATGAGTGGATGGGAGATGGTAGCTTTACCCTGGGTATCACTGTTATGTCACAGGTAGATGGTGGCACAGTATACTAACCATGACATATGTCATGGCAAACTCCACTTACAATGTGTGTCGAAGGGCAAACACACTCTCTGACTAGCATTAGAAATGGCCTAGGGCACATCGCTAGTGTTTGCCAATGTACACCTATGTTGTGGAATACACTACCAATGTTGGACAAGCCTGGTTTAAGTAGTTCATATCTGAACATAATGCAACATGGTCAGATGTGCACAACTGGCCCCTAACCAGGCTGTTGTGCTCACTATGGAAATGTAAAGCAGTGATAGGACTAAAGCCCAGGATACTGTCCACCACAGTGAAAGTACTGAACCAGTACACTATACGGTACTACAGTGTTAGGTCAGTATGAAAGGATGTTGACAACTGTATGCAAAGAATCCCATGCAAACCCTGCAGGCAGAGTATAATCCCTGTTGTGTTCAGACACAAAGCAGTTGGACAGTAACTACACAACATGACACACAACACACAACCATAAACGGGAGATATTGTTGAAGTTCACACTCATCCACAAATGTGGTGGGCTGCAGAGTTCAACATATGGAAAGCTCACACTGGGCATGCTCGCACACTTTGATAAATGAGACATATGTCAGACAACATGCCATGGGAAGGCTGAACTGGGCATACTCACACACTTAGGCCAAATCTCAGTTTAGCAGTTGGCCACACATATCTGGTATTTGTACGTGTTATTCCAGGAACCAACCACATTACAGCAATCTGCCCAGTGCACACAGTTAAATGACTACAGAGACATAAGTGATATAGTGGATCCCTCCCATATTCAAACATCTTCCACAGATACACAAGTTGTTCATACAAACAGGGAATGCTATGGCAATAAAGACCTGCAAACAGTCTATCAGCAACAAATAATGTGCATCTGACAATTGAACATATGGGTGTAGAGGTCAACACTAGGCTGTTTGCCCTAGGGAATGACAGCTTAGCCAGAGTGTGCTTGGCGTCTGCCTCCCAGTACAGTAGGCTACTGTGCCACTGTAAAGTAGGTCACATAAGGCACCGTGTGAGGCTAGTGTGCTGTGCCTCTGTCAAGCAGGGACACAGTGGAGATCCCAGGGTTTGAATTTGCTAAGCCACATCCATGTTGTTGGTGTGTGCTGGAAGAGGGTTGCTGAGGACCTCTAACAGTAAGTGGGCATCAATAACAGACTGAGGGGAGCCTTATCTGCATTGTCTGGACAATTTCACTGTCAACACTGTGTCGTGATGATTATGAGGGATTGAAGTGTCATGCCGGTACTGTTCTGAGATGTCCTCCCTCTGTGGGCTACTGCTCTGCAATGTATTAGCTCACTCTGTCTGTTGGACAGCTCATATATGGCTGGTGTACACCTGACAGGTGTCCTGTTGTGGAGCAGTCATGGGTATATTTGGGATAGCATGATCAATGCAAACCTTCCGCATGCTTATAGAATGCAATTGTCAAGGATTATGCAGAGTGGCCTGTATACTCCCCCAGCATGGGTCCTTTGAAGTCTTCCACCCCAGTCTTCACAAGTGTAAAGTCTGCTTTTGATAAATACACTTTGTTTGCAGTGACAACCTTGCCTGGGGGTGGGGATGGGATATGGATGTCCAGGGAAAGGTGGGTATGGTCAGATATCAACAATGGTGGTCTACCTCTGGTGTGGAACAGTGAGTACCCATGTTGCAGATGGTCAGGTGCAATATGTATTCCCCTTGTGGCTGTGGTGAGTGGTTCTGCCATAGCACATGGACTCACAAATTGTAGTGGCTGTAGGGTAATGTTGTAGAGGCCTGAGTAGTTCCCACACACAATATGCCTGTACCTGACGTTAACAACTGGAATGGTGTATGTGAACACCTGCATATCTTGGCACTGTTCCCAGGGAAGCAAAGTGTGTGTCCTGGATGTGGGAGGGGTGGTCTGGACTGGTTGTGTTGTGTGTTACAGGTCCTGTGGTCACGAAGCATGGTATAGAACATAACCTGCCAGTGCGATGTGCATATCTGACCCTGAAGTAGGTGGCTGCAAATGCATATATATGCTATCCCCCACCTGACAGGTAGTACTAGATGTACATACCTCTGTAGAAATAATGATGTCAGCACCCTATAAATACTGCAGGTGCAGAGCAGATGCCCAGTAATTTGGATTGTGCGCTCTGCTAATGCGGCTCCCTCAAGTGTCATAATATAGTTAGGTAGGGATTTGAATCTTGCAAATGCTCAGTGTGTGTGTGTGGGTGAGCAGGGTTGGTGTGTGTGCAACTCTGTGTGAGGGAAATGTCCCTTTTGGCAACTGGGAAAACACACTACAGGATGCACATTCCCATTTCTAAACACTGATGATGTCAGCACCCTATAAGTACAGCAGGAGAAGGGAAACCTCCCAGTGATGTGAATAGTGCGCTCTGCTAATGCGTCCGTCTCGAGTATCATAACATAGTTAGGTAGGGGTTTGAATCCTACAAATGCTCAGTATATGAGGAGGGGGGGGTTAGTGTGTGTGTAATTCTGTATGAAAAAAATGTCCCTTTTGGCAACTAGGAGAATACACTACAGGATGCACATTCCTCTTTCTAAACACTGATGATGTCAGCACCCTATAAGTACAGCAGGAGAAGGGAAACTTCCCAGTAATGTGAATAGCACTCTCTGCTAATGCACCTGTCTTGAGTGTCATAACATAGTTAGGTAGGGGCTTGAATCCTACAACTGTGTGTGGGGGGGTGGAAGTAAGGTGTGTGCAATTACATGTGTGAGAAAACTGACCCTTTTGCCAACCAGTACAACACACCAGCTGCTGCATATTCCAATCTCTACACAGAGATGATGTCAGCACCCTACAAGTACAGCGGAAGAGGGCAAATCTCCCAGTAATGCAAATAGCATGCTCTGCTACTGTGTCTCTCACTACTGTCATAGCACAGTTAGTTATGGCTTTGAATTCCACACATGCCACGTGTGTTTTTGTCACACAGAAAGCCCATGTGTGTGGGTTGTTGTTCACAATAATGCATGACATCAATTAAACCAGTAATGGCAATGGACACAGATGATGTATGTGTGTGCCAAATACACATATGTACCTGTGACCTTCAATAGTTCCCATGTCTGACGCCTGACACATGTGAATACATGGTATTTGCACTGGATAACATTATGACTGTGGTCTTCTGTGCGGGTGCTGCATGTGTATATACAGTGTGAGATGTATATGGTATCATCCTAGCAGCGAGGGATACACATCTGGTCTGGGGCATATAGTCTACATGTTGTTGATGAACAGGTGCTGCATGTTTTCACCTGTTGTGGGAGTGGTAACAAGTTGTTCCATAGCAATGCAGTGACTACATGCTAGTAACCTTTCAGCTAGGGTGTTGTAGCTACAGTAATTCATCAGCATTCAGTAATACGTCAGCATTCCTGGTGAGGGTATGATGCCAACCAAGGTCAGGGTCATACCAGCCTGTGCCACATGCTCAGAGAGCCCTTCCATGTTCCCTATCATGTAGTCCAGGGAGGTACATCACAGGTCAGCCATAGTGGCATGGACAATGACTGAGTCATATGTGTCCATGCCTCTGACTGACCTGTATGCTTGTGTTATGTGGTGGACCATAGTGCCCCACGGGCATATCACTGTGACCTTCACCTTGTCCAGCCTGGTGAGCGTGACCTCACTGTACCGGACAATAAAGGTACCTAACACAACTGTAGCAGGTGTGTTGTCTAACCGTACAGGCTTTGACTGTTTGGCACACAGGATTTGTGTGCTATGTGTTGCACGTGCTGTGTTCTGGCATAACGTATGCCTGTGTGACAGCTGCAGAGGTGTCTGCTGCTCAGGCAGGATGCTATTCTTAGGCTCCACGAATGGCCCAGTGTGTTCACGTGTTTGGATTGCTGTCAGTGTAGGTCTACATCAGACTGGTATTGTAGTCACTGTAGTATTTCATGCCACCTGACAGGTTATGCCAGTACTGGGTTCAGAGTGCTTAGTCCCCAGTTTGGCTATGCGGTTGCATCTCATACATGTGTTGTACGTCCATGTGTAGGGGAGAGGGTTGACTGTGTACATGTGGCAGCTGTGACATTGCCACATGACCCACATATTCCACAACTGTACCATAGAGGTGACTGACAAGTGACCTTTGCACATGCTACCATAGTATTGTGATTGCCATGGTGATTAACAGCACATAGGGCCAATGGGGAACAAGGTACATAGGTTCATAGGTTCATAGGTTCATAGGTTCATATTAGGCTATCTGCCCTAGGGCATTTATAAACCTAGCCAGAATGTGTTTGGCTTTCGCCACCCATTTTAAATTTATTTTGCTATGCCCTTTTGAGGTTAGTATACTGTGCCTCTGTCTAACAGTGACACAGAAGTGATACCCGGGGTAAACCTACGATCTCCCATCCACTCATCAAGATTCCTCTTGAAGAGAGTCAATGAGGGACTCTGCCTAACCTGGACTGGGATTTTATTCCAGAGTGAAGGGAGCCTCTGGGTTATGAATCTGTCCCTCCAGCATGTCCTATTTATTTCAGTGCTGAGGTTCAAGTCTCTCGAGCGCGTAGCTCGATGGGATTTGGATATTCTGAGGTGTGGCATGCCCATTAATTCTGGGTTGGACATGGCTTTATACGTCAAGCACAGATCGCCTCTGAACAGGCGGTATGCCACTGAGTAGAGCTGGAGTTACTTTAACTGGGCAGCATATGGCATCTGTTTGAGCCCTTTGATCCTCTTGGTGAGGTATTTTTGGGGTCTTTCCAGTTGCTGCAGGTGTCTGGTAAGGTACATCCCAACAGGGGCATTGTACTCAATTATGGGCCTGATGAGGGATGAGTAAAGAGGCACGATGTCCTCCCCTGATCTAGATGTGAATCCCTTCATGATGAGGTGGGCTATATAAAATGTTTTTCTAACCACTTTGGCCACGTGGTTGTCAAATGAGAGATTGCTATCAACTTGGGTCCCCAGGTCCCTAATTACTTCTTCTGTACTTAATGGATTACCACCTATGTGGTAATTTGTGGGCACTTTGTTTTTGCCAAAGGGGATGACTATACACTTTTTGGCATTCAGCTTGAGGCCATGGCTCTGGCACAAGTTGTCGGTTTCTATGAGGCCCTTTTGGAGGATGCTTGTGTCGGCTGGAGAGTCGATTATGGCGGCCAGTTTGCAGTCATCTGCGAATTTGGTCAGCCACAGTCCTTCCGTGTTGGTCTGTACCTCCGAGAAATATATACCGAACAAGAGAGGTCCCAGGACTGAGCCTTGTGGGACACCACTTGTAACTGGTTTGGAGTCTGACATGGCTCCAGCAATTCTAACCATGTGGGTTCTGTCCTTGAGCCAGTGTGCAATCCATCTAGTGACATAGGTGTTTATATTTAAGCTGGTGAGCTTCTCTAGAATGCCCGAGTGGGGTATTGTATCGAAGGCTTTTTCGAGGTCCAGGTAGGCTGTGTGGACCACCTTCCCCTCGTCAATGGCCTTGGTGACTGTTTCAAAGAAATCAACCAGGTTTAAGAGGCAGGATCTGCCCTTAACAAAGCCAAACTGGGTAGGATCCAGTGTCTGTAGGTCCCCAATATCTTTATTTATGAGGTCCATGATGATCCTTTCCATAGCTTTGCAGACCAAGCTAGTCAGGCTTATGGGGCGATAGTTTCCAAGATCCGTTGAGGCACCACCTTTATGGAGAGGGACCACTGTTGCTGTACGCCACTCTTTGGGCACATATCCTGTAGTAAGGCTGAGATTGAACAGTAGTTTTATGTTTGGGTTTAGCTCTTCTTGGAGTTCATGTAGGACACAGCCGGGGACACTGTCTGGTCCCATTGATGCTGTGTTTTTTGCTTTTGAGAGGGCGGCTCTTACCTGAGCATCTGAGATGTCAGGGGGGCAGCACTCTGCTGGGATAGATATTTGCCCTTTCGGTGTGGAGGGGGGGGAGAAGTTTGCGCTGAACCTGTCAGCTAGGATGTTGGCAATGTCTGTGGGTTCGGTGTTTCTTTTGACATTTTGGACTACTTCTGAGCATATCTGAGAATTACCACCCAGGTTCCTAACATAACTAAAGAAAGCCTTGTGATTATCCTTAGTGTCCTGTGCAATTTTCTCTCGAAGCTGGCCTTAGACAATTTTATGAGTGCCCGTAGTTTTTTGCTAATACTGATCAGTGATGCCTTCCCTTTTAGGGATTTTGCTCTATCATTTAGTAGCTTCCTCCTTCTATTGTATAGTTTGTTTATGGCTGGGGTCCACCAGACAGGATGTTTGCCTTTGGAGGATTGGGTCTTGGTTTTATTTGGGATCGCATGATCCATGCATTCCTGAAGGTGTCCATAAAATGCGTTTATAGAGGAATCTGCGGTCTGGGCCGTATTTTCCACAGGCCCGGGGGCTTTGAAGGTTTCCACCTCGGTTTTGAGGAGTGTGAATTTGCTATAGAGAAGTTTTCCACTGTGGTTTTCTGGGCAGGGGGTGGGGTCGGGATGTGAATATCCAGTGAGATTAGTTTATGGTCTGATCTTACCAGTGAGGGATACACTTCTGGTCTGGAGCATAGAGTCCCCATGTTGGTGATGATCAGGTCCAGTATGTTTTCCCCTCTTGTGGGAGTGGTAACAAGGTGTTCCATAGCATTTGAGTTCATAAATTCTAGGAATCTTTGGGCTAGGGTGTTGGAGCTAGAGTCATGCTCCAAGTCTATGTTTGGGTAGTTGAAGTCGCCCACTATAATGGTGTTTGGAGAGACCTTCATATTTTCCAGTGTTCTCAGGAAGGCCGAGTGCAGTTCCTGGGTTTGGGAGGGTGGTCTGTAGCAGGCTATAACCTGGAAGGCAGTTTTACCCACTGTTAGTTGCACATGGATAGTCTCTGATGCTTCATGCTTTGCCACCAACCTGGAGGTGTGGGTATCTTTGATGAATATCGATACTCCCCCTCCTTTTGTGGTTCGGTCCAAGTTTTGGGGCTGAAAAGCATGGTATGAGGTATAACCTGGTAGTGCTGCGGTGCTCTCGGTAGCCCTGAACCAGGTATCTGTTACTGCACAGATATCGATGTTCTCCATGCTAAGGAGAGTTCCGAGTGCGTGCATCTTGAGGTTTAGACTTCTGGCGTTGAGTAGCATTACTCTTAGTTTCTTATCCCTTGTGATACCTATGGAGGTGGGTTTGTCCTTTGAGCCTTGCCTAACAAAGGCACTATGGGGGTAGCAAGAGTCTTTGCCAATATCCGAAAGCCCAGGGGTGACAGGTGCAAGCCGTCCCTAGCAAAGCAGGTGGTTCAACAGAAGGTGAGTATGTGAGGGTGTAGTGCCTGTGATTAGTTAGCACTGGCATATATGACTGCTCACGTGGACAAATGCCAGGTAAGTCATATGCAATGTGTCACAGGCAACGTACATGTGAACAGGACAAACAATGACGTTCTGTCAAGTGAGACATGGCCATACATATAGTAAGCTATGCAGATGTCACTAGGAGTCCGCAGAAGCTCTGTAACTCTGCATTGCAGGTGGGATCAGTGTTCCAGGGTAACTGCAAGCAAACATGCATGCAAACAAAGCTACAGTAAGCAGGGCTGCATGTAGTCCATTGTACAACAAACAAGCTGTACCACTTCCAGTAGGTAACACTGCAAATATGCAGGCACTATACACATGTACATGGAAATACACAGGTCAGATGGCTAGGGTCCAGTCTCAGCGCACACAAGTGTACAGACCATGTACCGTCAGGATGTACAATAACTGGATGGAAACTCATGTGCTCATACCTGCAGTAATGCACATGTCAAATAACAGACACTGAGCCTTCACTCAGTGGTTCCATACTTAGTAGGATGTATGCTACCTGGCCTGCCACCACAGTATCCCTGACATGTATGGGGACTCTCCCTCCTGTGACAGTTAGTTTTGTGTGTTGGGGCTGTCTAGCATGGTATGAGATGTGAGCTTGCAGTGCTAGGGTGCTCCTGTGTGTCCTGTACCAGTCGTGTAGTACTGCACACATATCAACATCCTCAAACATCTGCACTGCAGAGTCCAGTGTGGGCAACATGCCACTTGCAGTTTACATGTCCATCATTGCGTATCAATACTTTCATTACCTTATCCCCTGTGCTACCTATGTATGTAGCCTTCTGTTGACATCCTTACCACCAGTATGCCAACATGTGCAGATGATACACTATGGTACTTACCATGGGTGTAGACAACAGTACATGATAATCATACCCTTACTGCATCAGGCATGCTGGGATATACCCACAATTATATCAGCACACAGTACTGTTAACAACATGATACTATTACAACACGTCTATGTAGTCACCCTGTGCATCAGCAACATGTTAAACTGTACCTGCACTGATGTTACAGATTGCAGGAGGTGGCACAGTTTCATCATATGCACAGGGTGTGAACTTGGTATGCCTGAGTCAGCCACCGATACCACCAATTGACATGTATGTGTATGTGTGTTGGTGAGGGACAGCAGTACAAGGTGGGGCAATGTTGATGCAGTGTGTGCGTGTATGCGGTAGCCCTAGGTGTTGTCAATTCGCATGTGTGTATGGATACACACAGTTCCACCTCATGGCTGCCATATACTGGTGTTTGTGGACAGCCACAGACTGTACCTGCCAGGTCATACAGATCAGTGTCTCTGGCCACGGACATGGTACCTGTGCCTTGCAGGGGTGCTACAGACCGTATCTGGTACCAACCCAGACTGGGTACTGTCATCAGAAGCAGGTGTTCGTTGACTGGACACAGATCCCTGTCGGGCCTGGCCAGAGCCACGTGCACGTGGTCTCCTGGGGCGGTCTGATGACAGCACAGACCCAGCATTGCTGGGGCTGCTGCTGGCACTATGGGGGCAGCCTCGGCCCTGTTGTCGTCCGTGATGACTGCCAGCTGCTGCTGTTGCTGGCATATGCCCACGTCAATGCCTCAACCGTCCACCATCGCCCTGGCTCATGGACATGTAGTTGTGGAACCGGTCTAATATGTCCCCACAACGTCTGTCTATGACATCGGTGAAATTACGGATGGCATGTCAGTCATGGCTGTGCGACATGCTGTCAGCTCCCTCAGACCCTGTCTGGTGTACCGTTCCATACGTGACTGTGCCTGCATGACAGCCTGAAACATAGCTGAGGTTGTAAGACCTCTGTGGGCACGTCTGACAGGGGCAGTACGCCCACGGATGCTCCCACGAGAACCCCTGGACATCTGTCTGTGTGGTACCATCTCAGGGCCATGCCCATGGCTGCTGTGTGGGGACGCATGTGCCACAGATACCACATTACCCTGGTCAATGCCCACTGTATGCTGTCCATCACCTAGGGACATTGGTGACAAAGGGTGTATTGGCAGGATAACTGTGCGCATTGATGGGGTTGACAGGTGTGTACTGTCAATTGGCTGACCAATGACAGACCCTGGCATACCTTCCTGTGCCATTACACAGATGTCATCATTATCAGTACCCATGGCACCTGATTCAGGTTCCCTGCTGCATGACACCAGAGCAGCACCAGAACCTGTGGGATGGAAACAGGAAACACAGTTTACAATGTCTACGCAATATTACCAGTGATGCACACATCCACACATGCACAGGTCCACACATGCACACATGCACACATGCACACTTGCACACGTGCACAGGTGCACACATACACACATGCACACATGCACAGGTGCACACATGCACACATGCACACATGCACAGGTGCACGCATGCACACATGCACAGGTGCACACATGCACACATGCACAGGTGCACACATGCACACAGTTGCACACAGTTGCACACAGTTGCACACTACTCAGTATGCGAGATATCAACACACAGACACAGACACACCTGCATGCATACACCTTGCACTACTCAGTGAGCCTAATATTACTATTACTATCAAGACTATTAAAGGTATTGTTAATACACACTCACCAGCATGGATAGGCTGCATTGCTGTTACACCGGAGGGACCTGCAGAAGTGAGGAAACTAATGTCAGTGGGCACAACTGTGCCATTGTTACTGAGTATGATACAGGTCAGTAGTACAACAGTCGCCTTTCACAGGTCAGCTGCTGATATTGAGAATATCACACTTGCACATTAAATACTATGATGACAGCTACAAACCAAGGACACACCTCACACATGCATTAACTACCAGTGTACACAACAGTCAACTATACATATTGGCATATTACCTGCACGCTCGTAGTCTTGCTGCTGCGTGGCTCCAGCCTCCATCATAATGCATGTCTGCTGCTGTTGTTGTTGTTGGCGGGCTGGAGCCACAACACTTATGAGTAGTCCCTCCAGTCTGGTGAGTGGGGGATGTGTAGCCACCCACCACCTGTGGCAACCTGTTGCCTGTGGATATCCAACGCACGCTGACGGACATTTCTGATTAAATCACTGCAGTGATGTCGTACCTGCTCATATGTCCTATTATGTGTGCCTATGTCATTTACCCGACGGACCAGGTCTTGCCACAGTGCAGCCCTCTCCTGCTGATTCTGGCTGGTGAAAAGAGTATTGCATAATCCCGCACCAGGCTCTGGTGTATCTCCTCATCCTCAGCTGCAGAGTAAGCTGGATTGCGCGGGTGAGCCATGGTCCTGAAAAAGGAAATAACATGATATCAGCAATATATGTCAGCAGAATTTGGCACACATACTACACATGCTACTCGACTGTTGTGATACAACATATCTCACATATATAGCATCTGTCTGTCTATTGGTGGATACACATGTAAATGGCCAGGTATCAGTGCTCAGTCAGCAACTGTGCAACAGTACCTGGCACACTCCATACGACATACTACCAAACCCCAGCAGTCAGAACACTGATTCAGGTCCAAAGCACCTCCTCACTCTGGGGGTTTGTATCTAGGTACTGTATGGGGTACATCAACAACTACTGTGAGCTGACCACAAACTAATTGCCCTGGATATACATATCCCACCTCCACCACCAGCACAAACGACTATAGTGAATAACATTGCAAATGCAAACTTTACACTTTGTAACAGTGACATGGTATCCTTTCAGCCCACTAGGCCAGTGGAAGACACAACCCACAATGCTGACCCCTTCACAAATGATTTCTACGGACATCTCCGAGAATGCATGGATCATGCAATCCCATATAAGACCAAGACACTCTCCACAAAGGGACAGCATCCTGTCTGGTGGACCCCAGCCATAGACAGATTGTATTACAAAAGATGGAAGCTACTGCAAGACAGAGCATAATTACATAAAGGGAAGGCATGTCTGATCAGCACTAGTAAGGAGCTATTTTCTCTCATACAAACATCCATGGGCAACTTTGAGAGGGAAATCAACAGGGACACTACAGATAACCACAAGGCCTTCTTCAGTTATGTTAGCAACCTGGTCAGAAACCCTCCACTATGCTCATAGTTAGTACACAACAACAAATAATTCACTGAACCCACAGATATTGGCAACATTGTGGCAGACAGGTTCAGTGCAGGTTTTCCCCCTCCCTCTCCCCCAAAATAAGACATAGTTATCCCAGCTGACTGTAACCTCCCTGTCATCACAGATGTCCAGGTGAGAGCCACCCTCAGGAAAGCAGAATACACAACATGAATGGGAGCTGATGGTATCCCCGGTTGCATGCTACATGAACTCCAAGAGGAGCTAAACACACATATAGAAGTACTATGTAACACTAGCCTGACTACAGGATATGTACCTGTACACTGGCACACAGCAGTAGTGGTTCCACTCCACGAAGGAGGCACCTCTACATACCAATACAATACAACACAATACAATACATTACAATATAATACAATACAATATGCTATTGCCCCTGGGACTACAGCAGCATACTGTTCTGCTACCCTGACCATTGTGACACATGTGATGTGATGGTACCTGCTGCTGTCAAACAGTTACACAGGGTGACTCATATGGCATACTACCTATCTGACTAACATTCAGCAGGGGTATGTCTGACATACTCATGGGGAGTCTTGCTTCTTAACACTGTGTGGTTTATTGCAGGGTATGTCTTATCTGTGGGTAGGAACCTGTACCTCCACCATGTGCTCTCTATTGCAGTGTCACGGACGACACACAGCAGTCATTTAGGTTGTGGATGGTGTGAGGTGTTACTATGGTTGTTGGACATCTGTCATGGGTGTGACTTAAGTATGTAAATCCAGGAGTGGTAACCTCTATGTGGGTAGTATGTGTGTACTCTGTGGTGTTGTCAGTCACTGTGCATTGGTAATGTGTTTGAGTGCATTGTCACAGTGTTGTACATGTCACTGTGTCCTTCTCCATATCTGTAGCTGTCATGTGAGGTACATACCATGGCAGCCATTATGTGGTGTGGAGCGGTACACTGACCTACATGTCCGTAGCTGACACACCATGTCTGCTGACACATACCATGTGCAGGTATTCCAGGAATAGTGTGCCACTGTGAATATCATTGGGGGGACTATTGTACACATTTATGACCCTGTTCACCCCTGACACATGCAGTGGTGGGCAGCCAATCACATATCTGGTGGTTCCTGGTGTAGGTGATTTGAAATGGGGTATGGTACTCCAGTTTTGACACTGGTGTTCACTCCATGCCTTTGTCACCAGGCACCTGTTGCAATACATCTGTACACATGTGCCTCACTCAGAATATATATACATCTCTCTCTCTCTCTATATATATATATATATATATATATATATATATATGTATATAGATATATCTATATGTATATATATATATATATATATATATATATATATATATATATATATATATATATATATATATATATATATATATATATATATATATATGTCTGTATACATATACACATATATATATTGATGTACATATATTGCTATAGATATGGAGAGAGGGGGGGACACAGAAGGGTTGAGAGTGACAGAGGGGGTGGGACAGGGGGTGTTGAGATCGTCATATACAGTCATACCTGTAGATAGTCAGATCTGTCTGTCTATGTATATGTATCTACATATATCTATATCTGTATGTGTGTATTACATATATATGTTTGTACATATTCTATCTATCTACATCTGTCTATGTATTCCTACATCTCTCTCTATGTATGTATACATATATGCATATTTATATATATATATATATATATATATATATATATATATATATATATACATACATACATACATATATTGACATACATACGTATCCATATGATAGATAGGTATATCAACATGTTTGTTTACAAAACTGTATACACACACTAACATACTGCTAAACATACATAACTGTGAAACCTACTTTGTACATTGCACTACAACCTACATTCAACCTACATTGATATGTGCACATAGATGCTCTCACATACAAATGTGTGTACAGCCTTCACTGATAGTTGCTGTATGTCCCCTGCCCTTTGCACATCTTCATATACATATGGATACAGACCAATGACACATATGGAGGGTTCACAGTATGTAGACTTTTATAGTATTACTTTACATTACCTGTGTTTGTCACAGCTGCTTGTGTTGCCGTCTGGTTTTGTGTCCTGCTGCTCCACTTGCCAGTTGTCAGCTTTCAGGTGGTTGTTGCTGACCAGTTTTGTTTGTGTATGTTTAATTTTTTTTTCTCTGTCTCTCTCTCTCTCTCTCTCTGTCTCTCCCTACCTCCACAGGGTGCAATGAAAGTATTGCATGTGTGGACTGGGAGTACAGCATGCTTTTGTAGGTATCTGCATATGTCCATGTGATGGCCTCTGCACCAATTGTTAGCCAGCATTTGCTAATTGCATGCAGCCAGTTGTGTACTGATTGCAGTTCTCACTGTGATTTCAGGACAGTGCTATAAAGAGGTATGTGAGATAGGCGTAGCCCTTTCAGATTTTAAGGGCAGGGACCATGCTGGTATGCTGTGGACACTGTTCTGTGAGTGTAAAGGTTAGTATCTCTCTCATATTTCCGGCTGTGTTGTAGATTAACATTTATCCATTCATTTCTCCAGTTTCCTGTACTAAGTGTGTATGTACACTGACACCTAAGACTACTACTACTGTTAATGTGGGTGTGTGTGCTTTCCTGTGGGACATGTGGTGTAACTGGTGTATAGCAGTGGCTCTTGCACTTTGTTGCTATGGCTTCAATATTTGCCCTTTACAGTCACTACTTGTATGCCTGCTAGGTGTCTTGACTGTAGTGTGCTGCTGTGGCTTTCCTATTTTCCATGTACATTCACACCTTGGAATGCTTGCTATATCTGCTAGGGTGTTACTGCATGCAGTGTGGTCTGGCCATGGTGTGGGCCTTGACATCTATTAGGGTGTTTGAGTATGCTGCTGAGCAGGCCCCAGAGACTCTCAGGTGCATCTGTTATCTGCCTCATGGAATGGCACATATCAGTGGGGTACACCCATTAAATTGTCTGGTATTCTGCAGTTGTGACTGTGGGATAGCATGTGCATATGTATTACTACACTATTTCTGCCGTGCAAGTGGTGCATACTTTCAGGACTTCATAGTTACCATTGCATGTGTTGTAACACCTTTCTGCCTACTGTTTGTACATTTCACATGCAGTCTGTGGGGCATCCCTGTAACTGAGTCACTGTTGCTATGTCTAGGCTCTTAACTATTCAAATATGGCAGTGTCAGACCTCTCAAGTGTACAGATATTTGCAGGTTGTCCACATTTTTGCCTTATATTTTGGTCACTATCTCATGAACAGCTCTTTCTGGCAAATCACTCTGGGCTCAAGTCAGAATATAGTGACAAACATTTAAGTTTCAGACTTCATACCCTTCCAAACATCCAACAAAATGCAGAACCTGTTACTCTCTGAACTGTCTAAGTTTGTTGTAACATTATTTGGAATGTGCCCCTGTTTTTGGCCCTTTGCTCCACATATTTTACTACTTGGTCCGGATGTGTTCCTGTAAGAGGTTGTGGGGTATGGGCAGTGATTATCCTGCTGTGAGTATGTGTGTGGCTTGCAAGGTGCTACAGTGACATTATTACCTACTAGCTACCAACTAGCATGACATTTTCTGTTCGCACACTACTATTATAGAAATCCACTACATTTGACAGTAAATATACATGACATGCTTTGTGTACTACACATCCTATATTCCCTTTACATTAATTCCTACTATTACATGCTATATTTATTGTAGCACAATGTTCTTATATAACAGTCATGGCTTAGTGGTAAGTCATGCAGACTACTGTTTCCAAGGTCCTGGGTTCGGGATTGACAGTGGAATTTTATTTTGCTTTTGAGCAGACTACAGGACCTATCATTCAGAGTGACTAAGGCACTTTTAAGCAGTTGTAACCTGGTTAGCGCTGGTTTGCGCGGAGGTCACGCATGCGCACTGGCGTTCAGCTCCGTGCACACCCGCTTACAACCGCTTAAAAGTTCTTACTCTTGCGCACACCCGCGCTATTTTCTTTGAAAGAAATGAAAATGGGGCGACAGGAAAGTGGTGAAAAAGGGGTCACAAGGAGGGTAAGACAGTAGGGAAACAAGCTTGGGTTTTGCAGGAGGGATGTAGGTAAGGCCCATAGCTGCCCATTTCTTCATCAGCAACATCTGTGCATATGTTTGTAATTTGGTGTGACATTTGAAACCTTCCACCCCTGAGAGAGGTGTAAGGACAACAATAATACCTGTTGTACAGCCAATTGTAATTGACAGTTTCCATGTCCAGCAGACATGTGTGTGAAATGGGCAGCTATGTATGGGGCGTAAATTTTTTGTGGGTACAGAGTGCCCTTTTTTTTTTTTTTTCAGGTGAGAGTGGTATGTCAGGTAAAGGAAGTCAGTATAGCTGGGGAGGTAGGTTGGGTAGGTCAACAGACAAGACAAACAAGACACAGACAGGGCAGTGTATGACACGTGTGGGGGGTTACACAATTGACGGGGACGGATGTTTGGATATCCAGAGCCCATGAGCCCAAAGATGGCAACAGTGGAACTGATATCCCCACCCATGGGCAGTTGCCACTGTGCCTTCACTGCCCAGGATGGGGCTGTGCTGGGGGCTGTGTAGGCCGGGCAGCAGGCATGCCCGTTAGTTGTGCCACCTGTGCCTCAAGCTGGCGTAGGGGCCCAAGAACAGCTTCCTGGATCTCCCTACACACCACAGTCCGGATGCTATGGAGGGTGAGTGGTGGTTCTCCTCCAGCCACACTTGGAGAGGGGGGACGAGCCCCATCCCCTGCAGCGCTTCCACCTGCAGGTGGCACAGGGCCACCAGAGGAGGGTCCGGACTGGGCACTACTGCCAGGTGCACTCGCCAGCTGAGGTGGGAGAGGTGGGTCCGCTGGAACCCGCCTTCCCTGTCGTCCTATGTTTTGCATTATGTCATGACAGTTTGGGTTAGTAACATACAATACCATTCACAATTAGTTGTAACAGCATGCATTAGTATTCCCATTAACCAAACACCCAGATATTCACACCATTGAACAGCGAGCATAACACATGCATAATTTGAACAGCAATACACAGTCCAACAACATGCAGGGTTGATTGATGGCAACAGGCCATCAGGTTTGGATGTATGAACAGGGCAGATGCATCAATGTACATGCAAATATGTATGACCCAACAGGACAAATGTCCAGGGGTGTTAATTGTGATTGCACATACCAATTTCACGTGGAATGGATTATATGTGGTTATAGGGTAGGGTGAAGAAAATATAATTAACACCTTCAAATACCAATACATATGCTATACATTTCTAATAGCTGCAGATATATACACACTACAGTTCTACCTACAGTTTCCTATGTGATAACTACTTCAAGTTGGTGATAGGAATGTTACTGCTACATCAATATACATTTTCATTTTTATTCATACACGTTCATATCTGGCTCTGTTCAGCTACATCATCCTGCTACATATGCTTTATATAGCTATAGACAACTGTGGATGTTTGGTATTTCAGACAATCATACTATCTGCATATTGCAGACTGAGAGCAACATATCCAGATTTTGGGATACACATTTCAGCTGCAGGAACATTTTGAACACATTTCGCAGTTTGGTTCTGCTTGTCACATTCATTTCATTCTGTACTGACTGCAGTATACTTTATTCAGGAGTTATTACTACTTTATTGGTGGATTCATAACTCTTTCTCACACTCTCTCACTTGTTTTTTTATTGACATGTTTTACCTGTAGTTATTACAATCCTTTCCAACAGTCTCACTTCTGTCATGTTTCAGTATTTCAACAGGGATATATTTCACACATGTGTTTTGCTCATCTTCTGCAGCTGTACTTTTCAGCCTGCTGCAGGTTGTGTGCTATTATATTACAGGTGGGACATCTTTATTTCAGACTTTATTTCAGACATTTTCATTTTTCTGTTTGGATTACAGACTGCAACACACTTTTGTAATCAAGCAATACTTGCAAACACTCTTACACTGTTGCTTGCACATTTTATTACTTAGTGACTACACTGCACTCTTTTGCTAACTGTCATACTTTTATATTTATTTACAGTTACAGGGAGAGGATTACTGACCTGCCTGGTGGCGCAACCGCACCAGCCTATCGCCATAGGCTCTGCGGTTCACAGAACGGACACCTGCAGCTGTAATATAAATAAAGTAATATTGGAATACACATCTCCATAATATCAGCTAGGTTAATTTCTTACATACATAATTAGATGTAACTTACTCAGTAGTGGGACATTGGGCATTTGCCGGGCCACCTGGATCCAAAGGTTCAGTTGGTCCTGCTTCCATCTCTTCAGGTCCGCATGGTGGTGACGGACCTGCTCACCAGTCCTTGGAATCCCTGTGGCACTGGTAAGATCATGAGCCAACCGGTCCCACGCCTCAGCCCTATATGCTCCCCACAGGACCTGGCCCTGTATGAGTTGGGCCTCATGATTGTGGACAAGGAGCCAAACCATATATTTGGACTCCTCAATGCCCCACCTCTGTGCTTGAAAGCAACTACCCTCACCTACTCCTGACATTCTGGCTGCAAGTTAGTTCTACAATCGGTTATGCTGTGTATTCCTGCCTATGGGGCTTATATATGCCGTTTTTCCCGCACTTATCTGTGATTGGCCATTTTGGAATTGTATCAGCTTCACAAAACCTGCCTTGTCATGCTTCTCTTTCTATTCATTCCTATATATTTGCTATTACTGCATTCCTAAGTGCAGCTGTCATGGCTTAGTGGTTCAGTACCTTGACTATGGTGCATGGTATCCTGGGTTTGAACCTGGCCACTGCTTTTTATATTTTATGACTGTCTACACAGGCTAGGAGGCGTGTCTGTGTAAAGGCAGTTTTGTTACAGCTTGCTCAACGTTGCCCGTCAGTTAGCTTGTTGGTGCGGTGCGCAGCTCCGCGCAAACGGGTTACGCTGGTGTACACTTAATTTGGTTGTCAGCATGCATATTACGCTCAGCTAGGGGCACACAGTTTCAGCGTGTTAAACTACTGCTCACCTATGGGCACTCATTTTGCACCTGTTAAACCACTGCTCACCTACGGGCACTCATTTTGCACCTGTTAAACCACTGCTCACCTTCGGGCACTCATTTTACACCTGTTAAACCACTGCTCACCTACGGGCAGATGCACTCAACTTGTTAAACTGTAGCTCAGCTATAGGCACATCTGGCATTTTTTCTTATTTTGTTATCTCACATTTCTTCAAAATAAATGGCCCATTTCATTACATTTTACATAAAATATAATTTTATATGTGCACATATATGTCAGGGACTTGTTTCGTGCTTATTTCACTAAAAATAAAAATTGATGTTATGGGGTCTCGAACCATGACTGCCTGCTCTTCAGCCGATGTCTCTACCGCTACGCTATTGCTTTTTAGCTTGCTTTGCATAGTTAGTTCTTATATGCTTTTACACTTACTGCTAACTGTGGCTAAGCTACGGGCACGCCCGCGCACACGAGCGCACTCACGGGCAAACATCTTTACAATTTAAAAAAAATGTAACATGTTCATTTATATATTTTATGTTCATAGTCTGTGGGGGCATGTGTTGTGTTGTGTTTATTCACATTTCCATGGACTCTGTCGTGGGGGTTTACTTTCGGCACTTTTACTCTTCTGGGGGCGTGTCCATTTGCAGGGCTCGGCCTACGGACACGCCCCCTACTGTCTTCCACGGACCATGTAAGGTGTGATTCAGCATGCCCTCATGCATATGCATGACATGCTGATGTCACACCATTTAACTGCAGCCTCCGTGTAAGCCTTGTAACTCTTACACGGAGGCTTCGTGAATCCTGCCCATTATGTTAAATGTGCTCCAAAGTATTCTGCCTAGTTGACTTCATGTATAAAAAGCAATGCACCACATCATCTTCTATCTGATTTATGTAAGCACCTGTAATACCATCTATTTAAACCTCTGGTCAGTTTATATATAGGTTCATAAGTTCACAGGAGGTTACTAGGCTAATGGCCATAGGGCCTTTACAAGCCTAGACACAAACTGGCCAGCACTCAAATGCTGGTTCAAAATGAAGAAATACTTTATTTTATCAGCCCAGTTCAAAAAAGACCTGAACTGGGCTGATGAAATAAAGTATTTCTTCAGTTTGAACCACCATTTGAGTGCAGTTTTTTGGAGTTTGTCTTGCTGTTTTGTGGGCCGCTGCACTTGCCGTATGAGTGGAAGACTTGCTTTGGCTTTACAAGCCTAATCATATGAAAACCCCAAGTACCCTAGTTGACCATAATTAGATGATCGTTGTTTGCAGAGTGACACGATAATCAGCAGTGAGTACCCCTGCCCATGAAGGCCATAAGTCCCACCCCAGGGGAATTTGTGGTTTTTCATCCAATTGTCAAGATTGCCCATAAACAGGGTCATTGAGGTGCACTGCTTCACATGAAGAGGGAGCTTATTCCAGAGGAGTGGCACTCTCTGGGATACATATTTGTCTCTTGCCCAAAGTCTATTAATGTCATAGGCTAGGTTGAGATCTCTGGAGTGAGTGACTCTTGTTCCATTTGATTTCCAGATGTGCAGCATTTCCACTAGGGCAGGGTTAGAAACTGCTCTGTAGGCCAGGCACAGGTCACCTCTCAGCAGCCTGTATGATACACAGTACAGTGACAGGGCTTTCAGTCTTTCCATATAGGTCATGTCTTGGAGGCCCTGAATTCTCTTGGTTAGAAACCTCTGTAGTCTCTCCAGCTGCTGTAGGTGTATGGTGAGGTACATACAGAATTGAGCATTATGCTCAATCAGTGGTCTGATAAGGGCTGAGTACAGCGGAGTAATGACCTCCCTGGTCTTGGATGCGATGTCCTTATTTATGAGATGGGCTGTGTAGAAGGCTTTCCTTACTACTGTGGATGCAGCTGATCAAAGTTAGATTGCTATCAACCTGCATTCCCAAGTCATGCACCACTGTGTTTGAGCTTAGAGAGGTGCTGTCTATATCATAACTAACAGGGGCTACTTCTCTGCCAAAGGGGATAATGAGGCATTTTTTTGCATTTAGTTTCAGTCCATGGCCTTGGCACTAATTGTTTCTCTGTGTCAGTCCCTTCTGTAATTTGTTGATGTCACTGGGGGACTCTATCATTGTGTCTAATTTACAGTCATCTGCAAACTTAGTAAACCACAGGCCATCAACATTTGACTGGACTTCAGAAAAATAAATTCCAAGCAGTAGAGGGCCCAGTAAAGATCTCTGTAATGCACCACTGGTAACTGGTCTACTGGTGGAGGTTGATTCCCCAAAATTGAGTGTGCATTCTGTATAAGAGCCAGTTTGCTACCTATGTAGTGACAAATGGGTTGATACCCAGCTGGGAGAGTTTCTCAATGATTCCTGAGTGAGGAATTGTGTCAAACACCTTGGCCAAATCAAGAAAGGCAGTGCATACTGCTTTACCCTCATCCAGGGCTTTGGTGACTCTCTCAAAAAAGTTCACCAGGTTTAATAAGCAAGATCTACCCCTGACAAAACCAAACTGGGTTGGGTCAAGAGTCTGAAAGTTGCCTATGTCCTGGTTGATAAGATCCATGGCGATTCTTTCCATGGCCTTGCAGATAAGTCTGGTTGGGCTAATGGGTCTATACTTCCCGCAGTCAGTTGATGGACCCCTTTGTGCAAAGGGATTACTGATGCTGCAGCACAAAACCAGTTCTCAGGCTGTGGTTAAAGAGACAGCTAAGTGGTTCTGCTAGGCCTTGTTTTAGACTGTTTAGTATGCAGCCTCAGATATTATCTGGTCTCATATAGACCATATCTTTGTCCTTAGAGACATCTTGAATGACCTGTCCTTTGGAGATAAATGGTAGAAAACAGGTGTCAGAAATGCTATGGGGTATAGCTGGTGGGGGCAAAGGGGTGAAACTGTCACCAAATCTGTCAGCCAGCAGGTTGGCAATTTTTTCAGGTTCAGTGTGAGTGCTGCCATCCACTATAAGTTCCGCACACAGATGGGTATTCCCTTTAAGGTTTCAGACGTAACTAAAGAATGCCTTATGATTATCTTTAGTTAGGGTTGCCAGTCTAGTCTTGTAACTTGCTTTAGAGGACATTACAAGGTTTTTTATTTACTTTTTTAGGCTGTGTAGGGTAGTATTCCTTTGCTGAGTATGTTCCTTCTTGTTTTTAGAAATAAGTTTCTTTCGTTTGTTATATAACTTACTTATACTTGCAGTCCACCAGGGTGGCTTGTTTTTGTGAGAGCATCCAGTTTTAGTCCTGTCAAGTACTGCTGAGTCAATACATTTGCTTAAGTGGCTATATAGGGCAATTGTGTACTTCTCCACATAGGAGTTGTTGTTGCCTGTGTTAGCAGGGGCTTTGATACCATTTACACTATCGCTTAGGAGGTGATAGTTTGTTTTGGAAAAAAAAATGTTTTTTTGATCCTTTGGGAGTGTTAGGTCTGATCTTTACTTCAAATGAGATAGAATTATGGTCTGACTTAACTAGGGAGGGCAGCACACTGGGGGTAGTGCAGTAGCCCCCCATGGTGGTAAGTAATAGGTCTAGGACATTTGAGCCCCTTGTCGGGGTGCAGAATAACTGGTCCAGTGCATTTGAGTTAAAAAAGTGCAAGAACCTCAGTGCAGTCACATTTGTGCTCATGTAAGCCATTCAATCAATGGATGGATATTTGAAGTCTCCCGTGACCAAGTTGTTTGGCTGTATACTGAGTGATTCAAGCAAGTCCAGGTAGGTAGTGTGTTTATCCCGGTTCATGGTGGGGACTTGCAGCTAGCTATGATGTGGTATAATGTTTTGCCTGTAGTTATTTGGACCTGGTGTAGCTCAAGAGAGTCATACTGTTTCACCAGTCACGGGGTGTATTTGGATTTAATGAAAATGGATGTACCTTCATCTTTAGTTCTTTCATGCTTGTTTTTGAGTCAGAATGGGTGGAAGACATTTATTCCTGCATGGCCAGGGTACTCTCTATGACTTTGAGCCAAGTCTCAGTCACTGTACAGATTTCTGCATCTTCCAAGGTGAGGAATGCTTTCAGGGAGTGCAGCTTACTGTTTCTAACATTAAAAAGCATGACCTTGAGTTTGTCTCTAGAGTTTTGTTCTTTTGACATAGCCTAAAAAAGGCTATATGGGAGAGGCAAGCATCTTCACCAATATCCTAAAGCTTTGAGGAGACAGGTGATTGCCATTTCTAGTGAAGCATCAAGGCCTGTCGACTATGTTATCCCAGGCTGACAGATACTGGATCCAATTGGAGTGACACCAGAAGCTAAGCCAATTGTAAAAATCAATCATTTTTTGTCTGTACTGTGGCATCATCCTAGGTGAAGTTAGAATGCTGCCTAGTGCTAGGGCCATACCTGCCTAGCACACATAATCTGCGAGCTCTATCATGTCTGTCTTCATATAGTCCAGAGAGGTATGTCTCAAATCATTCACTCCAATATGTACTATGACAAAGTCATAGCAGTAATTCCTGCTGAGTGACTTGAGTGCGTGCATGATTTAGCAGATCTTGGCACCCAACAGGCAGCTGATTGTGACCTTCTCCTTGTCCAGTCCAGTGAGAGGGACATCTGTGTGTCTCACTATTGAGTCACCTATGACTAGGAAATTTGGTTTTGAAGTGTTTTGCCTTAGGGCCTTGATAACTGTTATATGTGTTAGTATGTGTACTGGTGTGTACCAGTATGTGAGGCTTGTCTGCATTTGGAAGGTCTCTGGTCTTTTGGTAAGCTTTTACTGAGTACCACCGCTTATGCGGGGTTTATGTGTCTTGACTTTATCTTGTGTAAGAGGAAAGGTATGTGAACTGACAGCCTTTTTGATGCGTTGTTTATTGTTATGTGAGAGGACTGATTCAAGTTTCATGGTATAGTGACATCTCTTGCATGCTGTATTTGTTTGCTTTAGGAACAGGTGGTTGTTAGTACACACAAGGCAGTTGCTACATTACCTCAGGATACCCATGTCAATCAGGCTGGCTGGAGAAATGTTAGGAACTGATTGTCCATAGCAGCAGGTAATTCCTGGTTTGTGGGAGGGTAAAAGATCAGCTATTGCTCTGGGATTAGCAAGAGGACTTAACACTATATAGGATTAGTGAAGAAAGTAGGACAGTGCTTAGCTGAGCTGTCTGCAGTGCAGCGGTGCGCAACCGAGTTGCCCGAAGAGCAGCAAGGAAGCCTGAAAGGCTTTCACTGAGTGTTGTTCAGGGAAAAAATTGTGATTCTAGGTGTTTGCATCTATACAAGGCACCACTAACCCCCAATGCACTGTGTGCAGCTATGAGCAAACACGGTGCTTAAATACAAATGAATTTAAACAGTTCTAACACAATCTACCAATAGAATAGCCCCTCACAAAGCCTTTATTTCAGCAGTCTCCAACTCATATGGGTCCTGAGCTACATACTTCTGCCACAAGGGTACAAGGGGGCCTCTTCATGTAAGATGGCTGGTTTTAGTGATTAAGTGATACCAAACAGTCTAGATTCAGCAAGGCTGATTCTAGCCTGTGCTATTTAAGGCACATGAAGCAAAATATAGAAGTGCAGAATGAATGAGTCACAGCAGCAAAAACAGTATAAAATGAAGCAATAGTTCAGTGAAATACAGCACACAAAAAATATCCTTGTTTTCCCGCCTCTCCTCGACTAGTTTAGACCAGTATACAGGCTTTGCTGTATTCTGGGCTGTGGTGTAGTTCCTGTGTTGTCCATTGCCTTACTTGGATAGAAGGAAGTTTCTTTGCTCACCAGTGGGAGTGGGGAGCCTTGAGCAGCCTATCTGTCCCTGAAGGAGTGACCTCAGCACAAGAGCTTGTAGTAATTGGTTGTTTTGGACCATTTCTAGCTCTTTTGAAGTTCCCTGTTTAAAATCCGCGTTTGCATGGCTTTGCGCGTTTGTGCACATAGGGCAGCGCCGGTTAAACAAGGTTAAACTTTTTCTGGCTCCGCCAAGTCTGCTCTTCAAATTTTCCCTTAAGAAAGCTCTACTCTTATAATAATCAGTCTAATCGCTTTATTATAAGCCTAGCACTTGTTCTCAAAACCTCTCTTGTAAGTAAGCACTCGCTAACTAAAGTAAGCACTACATCCACCCACCTTCCCTGTGAATACCCACTTCCCTTAAAGGCACAGCACTCCCTTATAATATTCTAGCATGTCAAGTGGTAGATTACTAGCATCCTCTTTGGTTCAGCTGGTTAATCTGGGAATCTTGAGACAATGCTACAATTGTCTCATGTACACAGACAACCCTCTCCTCCTCCCAACAAACACAAATACATGTGAGAGATGCAACTATATAGCCAAACTGGAGGCTGAACTCTCTCAACTCAGGACTGGCAAGACCAGACAGGAGGAGAAGGTAACCACACACACACCAAACCCAGTCCCACATAGACCTACCACAACTGCAAACCAAACACATAATAACACAAAGACATACTCGGAGGCTCTAACAAAAAACTTACCAAAACAACAGAGGCTCCCAAAGCAGACACCCAAAAATCCACCACTTCAAAACATAACACATGCAACACATACTTCAATAAATCAGTGTGTCAAGCAATCACAGCCCTTAAGGCCAAACACCATGCCTGATACACTAGTAATAGGTGACTCTATAGTCAGACACACTGACGTTCTGCTTACCAGGCTGAACAAGGAGAGGGTAATGGTGAGCTGCTTATCGGGAGCTAGGATCCGCCACATAACACACGCACTCAGGTCACTCCAAATCAAGTACAAATATGACTCCATCATTGTCCATGTCGGCATGAATGACCTGAGACGTACCCCCATGGACTACATGAAAAGATTCATAGAAGAGCTCTCTGATTATGTAGCCCAGGCTGGTATGACCCTGACCCTGAGCAGCATCTTGCCCTCACCAAGAATGATGCCACAATACAAAGACAGGATGATCAGCTTTAATAATTGGCTGAAATACTGGTGTCATTCTAGGGGGATCCAATGTCTGTCTGCTTGGGATGACATGCTGGACAAGCCACGCTGCTTCGCAAGGGACGGCTTGCATCTGTCACCACTGGGCTTCCGGATATTGGCTAAGGCTCTTGCCTCCCCCATAGTGCCTTTTTTAGGCAAGGCTCAAAAGACAAACCCACCTCCTTAGAAAACAAAAATGGAAAAAAATTAAGGGTAATGCTGCTCAATGCCAGAAGTCTAAATCTCAAGATGCAGGCTCTCGAAGCACTCCTCAGTATGGAGAACATCGATGTCTGTGCAGTAACTGAAACCTGGTTCAAGACTCCTGAGAGCACCCCAGCACTACCAGGCTATACCTCGTATCATGCTTTTCAACCCCAAAACTCGGGCCAAACCAAAAAGGGAGGGGGAGTGTCCATATTCATCAAGGACACCCACACCTCCAGGTTAGTGGCAACACATGAAGCATCAGAGACCATCCAGGTGCAACTAACCGTAGGCAAAACTGCTATACAACTGGTAGCATGTTACAGACCACCCTCCCAATTTCAGGAACCCCACTCAGCCTTCCTGAAGACATTGGAGGATATGAATGTCTCACCAAACACCATCATATTGGGAGATTTCAACTACCCTAACATAGACTGGGCGCATTATTCTAGCCCAAACACACTAGCCCAAAGGTTCCTGGAATTCATAAATTCAAATGCAATGGAACAGCTAGTCATCTCTCCCACAAGGGGAGATAATATACTAGACCTGATCATCACAAACATGGGGACAAAGTGCTCCACACCGGAAGTATACCCCTCACTAGTGAGATCTGACCACAAACTAATCACCTTGGATATACATATCCCACCTCCACCCCCAACACAAAAGACTACAGTGAAAAACTTCTCAAAAGCCGACTTTACACTTCTTAAAACTGAGATGGTATCCTTTAAGCCCACTGGGCCAGTGGAAACCACATCCCACAATGCAGAATCCTTCACAAATGCTTTCTATGGACATCTCCAAGAATGCATGGATCATGCAATCCCAAATAAAACCAAGACCCTCTCCACCAAGGGCAGGCATCCTGTCTGGTGGACCCCAGTCATAAACAATTTGTATAACAAAAGAAGGAAGCTACTGCACGACAGAGCAAAATCCCATAAAGAGAAGGCATCTCTGATCAGCACTAGTAGAAAGCTATGTTCTCTCATAAAAACATCCAAGGCCAACTTTGAGAGAAAAATCGCTATGGACACTAAAGATAACCACAAGGCCTTCTTCAGCTATGTTAGAAACCTGGGCGGAAACCCTCAGATATGTTCATAGTTAGTTCACAATGACAAAAAATACACTGAACCCACAGATATTGCCAACATTCTGGCAGACAGGTTCAGTGCAAATTTCTCCACTCCCTCACCCCCAAAAGAAGAAATACTTATCCCAGCTGAATGTAACCTGTAACCTCCCTGTCATCTCAGATGTCCAGGTGAGAACCGCCCTCAGTAAAGCTACAAACACAGCATCAATGGGACCTGACGGTATCCCGGGTTGCGTGCTACGTGAACTCCAAGAGGAGCTAAACCCGCACGTAAAAATGCTATTTAACCTTAGCCTTACTACAGGATATGTACCTGAACACTGGCGTACAGCAACAGTAGTCCCAGTCCACAAAGGAGGCACCTCTACAGACCCTGGTAACTACCGCCCCATAAGCTTAACCAGCCTGGTCTGCAAAGCTATGGAAAGAATCATTATGGAACTCATAAACAGAGACATTGGGGACTTACAGACACTTGATCCCACCCAGTTCGGCTTTGTAAAGGGCAGATCCTGCCTTTTGAACCTGGTTGACTTTTTCGAAACAGTCACTAGAGCCATTGATGAGGGCAAAGCAGTCCATACAGCCTACCTGGACTTGGCTAAAGCTTTCGACACAATACCCCACTCTGGCATCATAGACAAGCTCAACAGCTTAAATGTAAATCCATATGTCACAAGATGGGTGGCAAACTGGCTAAAGGATAGAACCCATAAAGTCAAAATCGCTGGAGCCATGTCAGACTCAAAGCCAGTCACAAGTGGTGTCCCACAGGGCTCTGTCCTGGGACCCCTCTTGTTCGGCATTTATTTCTCAGATGTGAAAGCAAATATGGGAGGGTTATGGCTGACAAAGTTCGCAGATGACTGCAAACTAGGCGCCATAGTCGATACACCAGCTGACACATACATCCTACAGAAAGGCCTCACTGAAACGGACAACTGGTGCCGGAATCATGGCCTTAAACTAAATGCCAAAAAATGTATAGTCATCCCCTTTGGGAAAAACAAAGTACCCACAAATTATCACATAGACAGTAACCCACTGAGTATGGAAAAAGTAATCAGAGACCTGGGGATCCAAGTCGATAGTGACCTCTCATTTGACACCCACGTTGCCAAAGTGGTTAGAAAGACTTTATACCTTGCCCACCTTATCATGAAGGGATTCACATCCAGATCAAAGGAGGTCATTGTATCCCTATACTCCTCCCTTATCAGGCCCATGATTGAGTACAATGCCCCATTTGGTATGTACCTCACCCAGCACTTGCAACAGCTAGAGAGACCGCAAAAGTACCTCACCAAGAGGATCAAGGGTCTCCAACATATGTCATATGCTGCCAGACTAAAGAAACTCCAGCTCTATTCAGTAGCATACCGCCTGCTCAGAGGTGATCTGTGACTGATGTACAAGGACATGTCCAATCAGGAATTGATGGACATGCTCCACCTCAAAAAATCCAAATCCATCAGAACCACGAGAGCTAAAGATTTAAACCTCAGCACAAATATGAATAGGACATGCTGGAGGGATAGATTCATAACTCAGAGGCTTCCCATACTCTGGAACAGAATCCCAGTTCATGTTAGGCAGAGCCCCTCACTGACTCTCTTCAAGAGAAATCTTGATGAGTGGATGGGAGATCGTAGGTTTACCCCAGGGGTCATCTCTGTGTCACTACTAGACAGAAGCACAGTATTCTAAATCTATACTGTACACGTTTGTACCATTACATGGGGTGGCGAAAGCCACATCACTATGGCTAGGCTTATAAATGCTCCAGGGCAGATAGCCTAGTACCAAACTATGAAACTATGAAACTAAGTGCAAAAAACAGGTTCCCTATTATATGATCGAAGACGCATTCTTTCGAATGCGTCTTGATCGAACTTGAAAGCACGAAATGGCAAAGTACCAAAACGGCATATCAGCAAATTCTTTCCCTGGGAAAGAAATACCTTGGCCACCTTCGTTATTTTGCCATTTTCGTCACTGTAATGTGATCTCAGATTGGTATATTTAAGTAGGGGGCTTACATCGGGGGGTGTGGGGCAAAGCCCCCCCCCCCACTTTATGTATTGTTTTAAAGTTTTTTTTTTCTTTTTTGGAACAGCAATTTTTTTCCCCTGGTAAAGAAATCTCTGTTCTAAGTGTTCGGGATTGTAAGCTTTCGCTTACATGGGGTCGATAAATCAGCATTTGCTTTTTTAAGCATTCGCTGATTTAATATAGACCCAAAAAACAGGCTTAAATTCTACTTATTTGTTGAAGATTTCAGTGGATGTCATGGTTTCTCTTAAATGTACTTCAGATCTCTGGCTAAGAATGCCAAACTCTGAGCAGCATCGGCAAACTGAGAGCAAATCCATGCAAATACAGTGCTTAAATAGAAACAAATTTAAACAGTTCTAACACAATCTACCAATAGAAAAGCAACTCACAGAGCCTTTATTCCAGCAATCTCCAACTCAGATGCAAAATGCATAATTTGTAATGCAAAAAATATACAACTAATGAAAAAAGTATACAACTCACTGGACATCCCTGTCTTACACCACTCTTCATAGGATCATAGGAAGTTACTAGGCTATTGGCCCTGAGGGCCTTATAAGCCTAGCCAAGAGTTTAGCCCATATTTAGACAAGTCCAGCAGGGACACAGGTGTAATCCCAGGGGTGTATTTTCTGTTTCCCATCCAGTTATCCAGGTTGTGGTTAAAAAGGCATAATGAGGTACTCTGCCTGACATGGAGAGGGAGTCTATTCCACAGATGGTGGAGTCTCTGGGACACAAATCTGTCCCGCCCACAAGGTGTATTGATATCACAGACCAGGCTGAGGTCACGTGTATGGGTTACTCGAGTGGAGCTTGACTTGCGGATATGCAGCAGTCCCATCAAGGTGGGGTCTGAGATTGCTTTGTATGCCAGACAGAGGTCGCCTCTGAGGAGTCTATATGAAACTCAGTAGAGGGACAGGGCTTTTAGCCTATTTGTGTAGGGTAGATGTTTGAGGCCCTGGATTCTCCTGGTGAGGAATCTCTGTGGTCTCTCCAGCTTCTGCATGTGCTTTGTGAAGTACATGCCAAAGGGGGCATTGTACCCAATAATTGGCCTTATAAGGGAAGAATACAGGGATGCTATGACCTCTTTCCCCCTGAATGAAAAACCCTTACTTATGAGGTGGGCCATGTAGAAAGCTTTCGGTACAATGGAAGCAACATGGTGGTCAAAAGTCAGGTTGCTATCAACCAGGATGCCCAAATCTTTCACTGCTGATTGTGTGCTTAGGACATTGTTATTTGCAATCCATCAAAAAAATGTCCAACTTTGTTACATTTATAACATTGCAATTCACTTTTTTTTCATCATGTCCCATTTTCTCAAAAATATAACATTTCCTTTTGGCACAATTACTTATCAAATGTCCTTCTTTTTCACAAAAAAAAAAAAATGCGTTTTGGGTTGCTCCAGTATTTTTCAACACCTCTATTCCCTTCCGCATTTATCATGCTTTGTATATGTATAATTTTTTTCTCTTTCTATTTTTTAACACAATATTGCAATACCAGTCACCAGTCCATAAGCCCCTTTTGTTATAAACATAAAGCTTTCAAATGTCTTTTCAAAATCACTTTCTACCTCTGTTTGAAATTGTACATGGATTTTCTTCTTTGCTTTTCTATTAAATGCTTTTATCACATAAAGATTCCATGAGTTACAATCTTTCCTTTTTGATAGTCTCCAAGAAAATTTTCCATTTAAAAACAGTCTCAGATATAATGTCACAAAATGTCTCTGTTAATAAGAATAAATGATCTCACCTCATGTGCTTTTACACTATGGCTACCACCCATCCCATTGTCAGCGGGACACTCATGGGTTGAGCCTTGTCATCCTGTTGCCTGCACTGTCAAGCAGTGGGACTTTAAAAGTCCTGTTTTCCAATACATGCTGAATTGCTGTGGAAAAGCTGAGAACACTTCCATTTTTTTCACAGCAATGTGGTTACATCACCAATCTGGATGTGCAGGCAGAGGTATTTCCTGTTAGGTCCAGGTGGTGTAAATCATGCAGCAGTTGGCTGCATGGATTGAAGGTGGTGGAGATTCCACTTGGAAGATTGGAAGAACCCTACAAAGGTCACAGCTGTAGAGCGGTATTGTCTTAGTGCTTCTACAGCTGCTAATTTGATTAAAGGACTGAGAGCAAGCCAGCCAGCAAGCAAGCAAGCCAGACAGACAGACAGACAGTCAGACAGTCAGACAGTCAGCCAGCCAGCTAGGAAGCCAGCCATCCAGGAACCCAGCCAACCAGCCAGTCCAGCAGGTAGGGAGCCTACTAGCCAGCCAGCCATTCCAGCAGGTAGGGAGCCTGCTAGTCAGGCAGCCAGTCTAGCATGCAGGGAGCCAGTCATCCAGCCAGCCATTCCAGCAGGAAGGAAGCCAGCTAGCCCAGTGAAGACTGTGATAGTGGTAAGTACATAATATTTTGTGGCTCTAGTTATTTGTAATGGGAATGTGGTGCTTTATTTAAATTTAAGTTTTTAATATTTAGAGGTAAACTGGGGTGCAGTACACAGTATTTAAACCTGTGCAATGGTAATTTTGAGATTTCCAAGTAGTAGTTTAAAATGGGAATATTGTGGTTTATTTAAATTTAAGTTTTTAATGTTTAGAGGGAAATGGGGGTACAGTACGCAGTATTTACATCTGTGCAGTGGTTATTTTGAGATTTTCAAGTAGTAGTTTTAAACGTTATAAAAACTGTGTGTGTATGTATATGTAATTATAATTGTTGTGGTTGTTGGGGTATGATTTGGAACCATTACTTTTTAAAGGATGAAATGTGTGTATGGAAGTTTTGTTTATTTCTGGTGGGGGCAGTCTTAAAGATAAATGTAGTGTGATATATTTCTATTGTCATAGCTTTTTCAGGGTACTTTCTGTTTACAGATAGAAAATGTTTGAGCATAGTTTGCACTTTTTTGTGTGGAAATGTGTGCAATTTAATGCTGTTTTCAAGAAGTTGGGATATACTGTTTGGGTAATTTTTCCTGTTAGTTCTTGCAAGTCAATGTGCATGTGGTACAGGTCTACCTTTCGAGGGGGAATGTTAATAGGTAATGTAGTGCATTTATTATTCTAGTAGGTACATGTTGCCAACTTGCCAAAGCTGTTTCAAGATTGTTTTTATTTATAGTTGTAAATGTGCGCATTTTATTTTTTATGCTGTCTTTAATAAGGTTAAAATGTCCTGCTTTGCTTGTAATGTGAATATGGGTGTGCTGCTTTTACTTGAGCCTGTTTATTGCATCATTGTGCTGGGTAAATTGCTGTTAAAAGTTTATTTTTATTTCTCTTAATTGCTATGTTTTGAGGTAAAAGGGGTCCATGGGGTCTGCCATGCATTGTAGTTTATTTTAGCTGCTCTTGCAAGAAGTACTTTTAAAAGGTAAAATGTTTACGTACTTTTTCTTTTTTTTTTTTTTTTTTGTGGATGCATGTTCAGAAGTTAATGCAGTGCATTTGGAATTGTGCTAAAACATGTCATCATTTCAGGATAGTTTGCTTTTTTTTAAGTAGTAAAGTTTGTATTTTGCTTTTAGTGATATCTTCAATAAATTTACAATGTACTGCTTTCATTATAATCCGATTATGCCCAGAACTGCTGTTGGGCCTGTTCGTTAATAGATCATTGTGCTGTGTAAATTACTGATATATGTTTATTTCTTTTCTTAACTGCTGTGGTCAAAAGGCAAATCGGGTCTATGGTGTCCGCTGTGCATTCTCATTCATTTTAGAGTGGCTTTTCGGTACAATGAAAATGGGCTTATCTTTATTTTCTTGAGGGTGGGAGCATGTTCTGCTCCATTCCTCAGGTCTTTCATATGCCAGTGTTTTCTAGCCAGTTCTTTCAAGTGCCAGGGTCTGTATTCATCCATCTAAAATGCCTTTTTCCCATTTTTGCACATGGGGTCATCGAGGACATTATTTAAAGGTGGCAATCATCTAGAACCAAGGCCAGTTCATTCTCAAGTCTTCAGTAAATCTATATCAAAGAACATTAAATTGCTTCATGTTTCATATGCCAATGTTTTCATGATTGTTATTAAGTGTCAGTCTTTTTCAAACCAATTCTTTCATGTGCCAGTGTTTCTAGACAGTTCTTTCGTGCGCCAATATGTTACTGCACCCTACTAACATAGTGGTGGTGCTGCGGTAGCGTTGTCACCTCACAGTAAGACATTGTCCTGTTTGATTCTCAGCTAGAGCGCCTTCTGTGTGGAGACATGCGTGAATGGGCATACCTTCATTGAAGGTTGTGCATCATAGCTGGCAACTCGGCATGTAAATATCTACTGCCAATCATTAGCGGACCGGAGTTCCACTGTGGTGACCCCATAACCGGGAAAAGCCGAAAGAAACAACATCAGGTAAGTACAGATTCAAGAATGAGGAGAGCAGCAGCTTCATCGCAGTCGACCAGCAACAAGAGAATGAGCAAGTGGCAGGATGTTTGGAAAACGGAATTCAACTGGATTGAGAGATGCAGTTTTGTAAAAGCATTCTGCAGGTACTGCAAAAAGGAATTCCTAGTGACCCACGGTGGAAGAAACGATGTCGCATGACATGAGGCAACTGAACAACATAAGACTGCTATTCTTCAAGCTAAATCCAGTCACCTAATGACAAAGTGGGCAAAGAACACAAACATTGAGGGACCAGAACTTAGGATCATTGCAGCAGAAGCCTCTGAGGTGTTCCATGCTGTTAAGCACAATATTTCCTATAACAGTTTGGACTGTGCAGTAAAGTTGGCCAGCCAGTCGTGCAGCGAATCGGAGATTGCAAAGAAACTATCTTGTGGAAGAACCAAGGCTCAAGCCATAGTCAAAAATTTTTTGGGATCGCACTCATTGGAATGCCTCCTGGATGACCTTAAAAAAACAGGCACTTCATTTCCAATTTCATTGGATGCTTCCAACAAGGGGAACATAAAATTATTTCCACTTGTTGTGAGGTATTTTTCTAAAGAAGAAGTGGTGGTGAATGGCCATTTAGACATCTGTGAAGACCCTAATGAATCTGCACAGGCTATATCACAGCAAATTCTGAACATTATGGAAAGGCACTCCTTGCCCTAGAACAGCATTTCAGCATATCAGGCTGATAATGCCAGTGTGAACTATGGGAAGAAATCTGGTGTGTATACCAGATTAACAGAAAAGTGCCCAAACACTCCAGAAGGCTAACTGTGTTGCCAACATCATTCACAATGCAGCCAAAAAAGCTGCAGCACAACTACCGTACGAAGTGGAAGTATTTGTAATGAAACCTTTCAGCCATTTCTCAGGTTCTGCCACAAGAACCAGAGATTTGAAAGACTTCTTTGAGTTTTGTGGCATGGAATTTGAGACTCTGTTAAGGAATGTGCCAACAAGGTGGCTGAGACTACTGCCAACCATTGAAAGATAGTGAAAAATCTCCCAGTGCTCCAGTCCTATTTCCTCTCCCAGGGAGAAGAGGAGACCCCCAGACAGATATGGCAGTACTTTCCAGCTAATGAGCATGGTGAGAATACATTGCCTACACTGCTCCTAGTACTATTTGCACTTTCTCAATGTTGTTCTTGTGGATTTCAATAAACATATATTAGAAAAAACAGCACTTACTGCCATAGAAACATTTTGTGTAATGGTCTCTCTGAAGCAAAAACTGCAGGAAGAGCTGAAGGTGCTTTCTTTGGAGTTAAACTTAGGGCACTTATGAGCACATTAGATAGCACTTTTACTAACAAACTGAAAAGAGACTTCATTGTGTTCTTGGAGACAGCAGTGAGGTACTTGGAATAGTGGTTTGATTATACTGAAAACAAATACTTGTTTACACTGTCTAAATTATCTCTAACTGAACCCTTTGCTTTTAGTGACATGTGACCACTGCAACATCCGCGGTGGTGCAGCGGTAGAATTGTTGCCTCACAGCAAGAGGTTCTTCCATTCGATTCTCGGCTGGAGTGCGAGGAGTGCCTTCTGTGTGGAGTCTGCATGTCCACCCCGTGGTTGGGTGGGCGTTCAAAAGACATGCGTAAATGGGCGTGCCTTTGTTGAAGGTTGAACGTCGAGCTGGCACCTCAGCGTTCATCAAAATCTACTGCCAATCATTAGCGGACCGGAGTTCCGCTGTGGCGACCCCTAACCAGGAAAAGCCGAAAGACAAACAACAACAACAACTCAGTGTGACCACTGCCCTGAGTCTGCAGGATGTAAATGAAGACCATCTTTTCAGGGACTACTTGGCAATTAGGCCCTTTCTCAAACAGTTATGTAACACAAGCTTGACCCCAGGAGAAAAGTGGCTGAAGCTTTTCAGAGAAGGACCTGAGCTGACTGCACTATATCCAGAAATTGCTAAGGTATTATCTACACCAACATCAAATGCATTTGCAGAAAGAGTTTTTTCTTTGGTGAAAAGTAAATGGACAGATGTGCGAAACAGATGTAGTGTGGACTTGTTAAAAGCTGAACTAATGATGACTATAAATTGTCGGATGAAATGTAGTGACTTTTATTCAAATATTGTATCAAACAGGGCCCTCCTTCATGCCACAAAATCAAATTCAAAATACACTTTAAAAAAAAGTGATTTGGTGTTCTAGTGTGCAATGTGCAGTATTAGTGTGCAGTATGTAGTTTTGTGTTTTGCTTTAGCTTTAATTTGCAATAAAAATGGTCTTAATTATACACATTGAGCTTGTATGCGGTATGTAGATTTTTTAGTTTTCTTTCAGAATACTCATGTCTGATTTATGAATTTTTTAACTTTTTTTAAATAAACAAGTGTCTGCTTAATGAGTAGTGTGTTTTTTCCCTTTAAAGTTTACTTACTGTTAGAACTGAGTAATGTGTTTTTTGGAGTAATGCTTCACTTCATTTAAATGGCTTGTGAGGTTTCAGTATGCTGTAATAACGTCACAGTGTTGTGCCCATAACTGTAATACTGCATCTCCTTTAACACCTCTGGTGATGTCACGGTGGGGGTGTGGCCAGTGTCATATTGGTCACACACCACTGTCCTATTGGCCACACACCCAAGTCCCACTTTGGCCTTGTTAAAAGGTGACAACCCTATTTTACACTCAAAGATATATTAAATTGTCCCATACTTTATACCTGTCCATTTCTTTCTTTTTTTTTTACTTTGAATCTTTACTCCATATGTCCATGTTTCATTTTCTTCTGCCTTCTTTTCTGCTACTCTGCTTTGACCTTCTTTTACTGTTTATGCATATGTTTTCTTTTCCATCTCTCCACTATTCTTCAGGATTGCCTCTGCATCCTCCTTTTGTATTTACTCCATAACGTCCCCCCAGCAAACATCTCCTTCATTTTCTGGCTCACTCTGCACCCCCCATTTCTTTAAGTAAATCATCCTTCATTTGCTGACTCATCTCCATCAAACAGGTTTCTTGGAAACATTTCTTCAGAATTCTGCAAACATTGCCTGGTCTCAATATTTGCTTTCTCCTTAATTTCTTTCACCACATCATCATCTCCTTCTCTCTCCATATGTCTCCTTATTTTTCCGGGCCACCTCTGCGCCTGGAATGGAAACAGGAAGTGCTCCTCCAAAATGGGTTCCACTCTGAATAATGATGAGTAGTGTTTTATATACAATGCTTGTTATTTGCATATCTACATTATTTACATATATTTACAAAGTTTTACATGTTGTACATAGTTTTAAGTGTGGCCCCACCCTTTTTTTCCACAGCCAAAACTGTATTTTCTCCAAAATATTTGCCAATACCCATTTTCCATTAAACTTAATTTTATTAACTCTTTCAATCCATGCTGTCCATATGACATAACATATAATTCTGTGCATTTTTTTAGCTTCTCCTTGTTTTTTTCACCATAATAACCAAATTCAATCATCTTCATGTTTATCTGTTCCACATTTTATATTCCTTTAACATATTATATTTGCATATTTCATTCCATAAATCTTTTACCCCTATTCATTTTAAAAACACTGTTTCTGCAGGTTCATATTCTCTACATACATGATATATTCTGTCTTGTATTTTTTGCCCTAACAGGTACATTTCTTATGGATAATCTCCATAAAAAATCATTGCATTCATTCATCTTTTTGTACTATATAAATCTCATTTTATTGCCTTCTTTTCTCCATTTCTAAATATTTCCATGGATCAATATAATAAAAAACTTTCATAATATTCTGATACCGTTCTTTTCTATTCTTCTCAATTTTATCTATTTTTAATTTCCATAACATGATTTTATTTTGATACTCTTTAAATTCTTCATTAACATCTTCTTTATGTTATTTACCTGTTACAAGTTTTTACCAAAACACTTGATATTTATTTTGGACAATAATATCAATAATATTTTCTCCTTTTATATAACATTTCAACAATTACAGTCCTCCTTGTTCTTTTTTTTCATATATAATATTCCTCTCTTAACCAGATTCAACCTGAAATCCCATATAAAGGAAGACAATATGTTCATTAATTCTTTCTTCATATTTTATAGGAATCATATAATTATTTGCTATATAAGCAATTTTTCCTGTCACCATTGTATTTATCAAGTAAGCTTTCTTCCTATATGAAAATCAAAATGATTTCCAAAATAATGTCATACCTATTATTTCTTTAAATATCATTTTCATTGTTCTTCTACATACACATTTTACCCAGACTTAATTCCCCAAACTTCTATAACATCCTCAATAATTTTTATGATATTTATGTTTCTATCAGCCCAAAACCTTTACTTTTTTCTTTATTTGTATATAATTCAATTTCATTTAATAATACATTTTGCTTTTGAATGACTATTTCCATATGCTCATTATCACTTGTAATTATTACAATGTCATCAGCATAGGTACACGTTACTGGTAATTGTAGCTCATTCAGTATTCTGTATCCTGCCTTGTCTGCCATTGTGTTAATTTTGCTTACTATCTTATTCATAATCAATGAAAATATAATACTACTGACTTGACATCCTTGTCTTATTCCAAGCTCTTCACTAATCCAGCCATTAACATCAAGTTTAACAATATTTCTATTGTACACTGATTTAATTACATTTATTATTATTTTACTGTTATATGCATTTAAAATATCCCATAACAATTCATGTTGAATTGTATCACATGTTTTACTTTACTCTCCTATCATAATTTTTGCATTAACGTTTTAATTTATGATATTAACCACCACGTCTTTAATAATCCATAACCAGTCTTGCATTTATTTTCCTTTTCTGCCAAATACAGTTTGCTCCTATAACTTTCCCATTTCTATTTGTTAATCTTTTAGTTATGATTCCCATAAAAATCTTATAATCTGTATTATTTAAGTTTATAGGCCTCCAATTCCTTATATGATCTTTGTCTCCTTTTTCCATATAAACTTTATAAGCCCTATACATATTTCTTTATTGTTTATTCCCATTTCTAACCATTCATTCAATACTTCTACAAATTTAGCTTTTTGCCAATATTTCATATCATTATACATATTATATTCAGTGCCATCTAAACCTGTTGATGTATTCATGTTTATGTCTTTCAACAGTTCATTTAATTCTTCAATACTTATGCTTTTACCTAGATATATATCTCCATATTTAATTTGCTTGTTTCATATTTTCTTTGCTTTTTAATTTTTGATATATAAATCAGATACATATTCTTTAATAATTTCTTTTATGCCTTCCTGTGTTTTAACTTGTATTCCTTCTTTAGCTGTTTTATTATTCTATTTCCTTCTTTAACTGCTTTACTTAGATAAGGTGCTACTTTTTTTCCTTGTAAACAATATTTTTGTTTATATAACAGCTTATTGATCTTTATTTGATGCTTTCCATATATTTCTCCTTCTTTCATATAGGATATTCTCTCTTTCTTTACTATATCTTGAAATATTTCTCAGGTTAATATTTTATATGCATTCTTTTCTTTCTTTCTTTCTTTCTCTTATTTTCAATACATTCTAAAAAACATACTTTATGTTTTTTCTTTAAAACTAATCCACCATGCAGCCCAATTTTTATAAAATTCTCTCATAGCTAGATTATTCTCCCATAATGTATATATTACTTTCTCATCATCTTGTTCTAGTTCTTTTTCAGCTAATCTTTTAATTCCATTTCCTCTTTTTATATAATTTTCCTTTTCATGTATTCTTATCCATATTGCTAAATGATCAGAAAATCTAGTCTCGTTAACTCCTTGCTGTATCATTTTTTACCCTTCCAATATCAAAAAAATGTCAGTTTCAGTCATGCTCTCATTTTTTTATAAGTCCAATGACTATAGTCCCATACATATGATTTTTCATATTTCATGATTTCATTAACTATTTTAACATCATATCCTTTTTTTGTTCATTCTTAAATTAAAATTAAAATGTCCTGCTATTATTACATTCATGTTGACAACTACACAATTTAATAACTTTCTAAACATTTCTTCTCTTTCTTTTTTGATAACATATGCATATAAGGCTATAATTCTGAAAACATTATTCATCTATCTTAAATCTATTATAGTGATGCATCCTAATTCCACTATTGTGACAGCTAATATTTCAGTGTTATTGTGACATAATATACATATGCATGAACAAATTTCTTTCCCATATTCCAAACAATAGTTCCATTCCATAATTTTTCTGCTTGTACTCTTTCTTCCACTGTTAATAATCTAATATCCTTCAATATAATCACATAAGCATCCAATAATGTATACCATTCCAATATGCCAATTCTCCTCTTAATAATTTTCATACTATTAACATCAATAGCTACTGTTTTCAGTTTCTAACAAAGCAAAAGACTGAAAATAAATAAAAGGAGTAAATCATCCTTTACCTTTTTATTCTCTTTAACTAGCATACCTTTGTATTTTCTTTTCCTTTCTTTAATTCTTTTTTCTATAGAATTCTTCTTTGTTTCACTATCTGCCAATCCACATATTCATCTCACTTGTATCAGTTTTTTCTTCCTCTCCTTTTTTTTTTCTTTAACAGCAAGAGGTTCTCCGGTTCGATTCTCAGCTGGGGTGCCTTCTGTGCGGAGTCTGCATGTCCTCCCTGTGGTCGCGTGGGTTTTCTCCAGGTGCTCCGGTTTTCTCCCACATACCAAAGACATGCAGTAGGTGGATTGGACACTCTAAATTGGCCCTAGGTGTGAGTGTGTGTGTGCCTTCTGTGGAAGGTTGGGTGCCAGGCTGGCAACTTGACACTGTAAAACCCCACTGCCAATCATGAGCGGACAGATGGTACACTGTGGCGACCCCTAAACGGAAAAGCCGAAAGAAGAAGAAGAAGAAGAAGATTTATATCTGTAATCTTATATATCTCATTCTGATTTATATTTCTTGTACTGTATGCTTTTCTTGTTCCACATCTTGTATAATCTCTTCTACAATTTGTTGTTCCTCATTTTCACAATCTAACCAAACGTGTCCTGTATTACCACACTTTTTACATTTTATTTCACATTTTTTTTTCTTCATGCCCTGTCTGTACACATATAAATCATTTCCTTTTGTTTCATTCACTAATCAAAGGATTGTCTTTTCCACAAAAAAAGTAAGTTTTGGGCTGACCCCTGTATTTAACAACACCTCTATTGCCATTCACATTTATAACACTTGGTATATGCTTCACATTGTTATTGTCAATATTCAATATAACCCCACATTCCCAACCTCCAGTTCACATTCCTCTTTCATCATAAATCTTTGTAGTGTCCATCACAGCCTTACAGTCATTAAATACATTTTTCATTCAGCAACCTCTACTTCTGTTCTAAATTGCACCATTATCATTTTGTTAGTTTGTCTAAAAAAGGATAGAATAACATATTCTGACCACAGATAAACATTCTTTTAACTCATAATTTCCTTAAATATTCTCCATATATTGTCCATTTTCAAATAATAAGTCACAGAAAGTTTCTTTATTAATCAAAATAAATGGTCTTACCTTCTTTACAGAGACACCCAATGGTGCAATTGAGTCCAAGACTTCATACCTTCACTGTCAAATCTTATGTCATTTTTACTACTTATTCAAACAGTATACCTTTTCTTAATGCATTTCATTTCTTCTGCCTTTCCTTCTCCTTCTTTAAATGTCTTTGCATAGGTCTTCACTTTCAATTCGCTTTTTCTTCCTTCTTCTACTATCTTCTCCATTATCTTGCTCCACAATGCTACTCCCCCATTTTCTGTCTCACTCTGATCCTTTAATTGTTCCAGATAATCATCCTGCAACACTCCAGACTGGACGGTTGTAATAATACTTCCCATTTATTCTCTGCTTCACTCTCAAACAGCTTCTGCTGAAACAACTCTTTGGTATCAGATAGCTGTTCATCTACCACACAACTTGGCTCTACATTCTCCTTCTCCTCTGATAAAGGCATGTCAATGAGTTCTCCATCAGCTTTCACATTTGGTAGCAATTCTACCACCTCCAAACTGCTTAACAGCTCCTTAGTCAACATTTCTTCCTCCATTGCTCCCCTGGTTACTCCAGGCCACCTTCATGCCTGGAACGGAAACTGGAAGACAATAGCATCACACACAACACTTCCCCCTACCCAAAAAGTAGGGGAAATTCCCTGATGTCCTGGCAAATTTTCCCTAGTAGGAAAAATACCACCTCAGGTCACACCTGAAAATAGGCCATTGACCTAGTTGGACTAAACTGGACAACAAAGGAAGTCCCTTTTTTTGTATGAGTGTATTGTGTATTTTATGGGTGCCTTTCAGATTAATACATTAATTAAGGCTGGCATAATTTTCTTGTTGTGAAGATAGGTGAAGGCTGCAAGCCTAGACAGGTAGATTTTTGTAGATAATTCTGTCGTTAGTAAATATTAATATAAGCCACAGGCTTGTTCTCTTAAATGAGAAAAATGGTGTTAAATGTGGAACTGCAAAAATGTAACAACAGTGCACTCTGCTGTAGGAAAGCTGATAAGTCAAGTATTGTGCAATTGTTTGATGTCAAAACTCAGAGCCGAGATGTCTAAATGAAGGAATTTTTCCTATTGTTTTGAGGCCAGAGTTAATGGCTAGAATTTACATGTATAATTTCTTTTATTGCTCTAGCTTCCTGACCAGCTGCAGGATCAAAAGGGCTATTAACCTCTGAGTTTCTGTTAGCCTGGGAAAACCTTCCTTACAACCTGGTCGGGCCCCTCCCAAACTGCTTGCGGCTTGTTGTGTCTGACAGGAATGAGAACCATTACCTGCTGCCCCACAGCATACTCTCTAGCTCCAGCATTCTTGTCATACCACACCTTTTTCTGTTGTTGGGCTTCGGACAGGTTCTCCTATATTTTGTATACTGTATTTTGCACTATTTATTCAATAGCTTCTGTAGGTATATCTCCTTTCTTCAATTATAAGTTTTCCTTTGCAGTGTGTCTTTCAGCATTCACTTCCTATAAGACTTGTTCCAGCTGTTCACTACTGTAAAGCCTGTTACTGTTTTTTTTCTAACTTAAGCTATGCAGACTTCACGGATTTCTCAATAAATTTATGCTTACATTGCAGGCATATTAACTTTTATAATGCCCTTTATTAGCACTTTTATAAAAACAAAAGGAAAACCTATTTCTTCAAAGTAATCCACTATTCTACTTCTGTAGGTATTTTTCAGGCAGGCAATTAATCAGAGTAGCATGTACACATTGTCAAAATCAAGCAATGAAAACATGAAGCAGTTCTTCTTTGAGCTTTACATTGTCTGGTTTATTCAAAGTTATGAGTGCTTTCATCTATCAGACTTCATCACTTCATCAGAGGGGTGTTTCTTTCTGATAAACCGTTATAAACAAAGTTTGTTTAAATAACTCTAAACAAGGGGGCATGGTGGAAAACAGCCATTATGATTGGGAGTAAGGCTATGGTTCCTGATTTGCTTAAAGTTGGGCCTGCTATATGGAGAGGAGGGCAAGTCATTAATTAGAATAAGAGTCATAGATTAATTAATAAAATAATAATATTTATAATAATATAGTGGGCTTCCTCACAGGAAGAAATGGTTTAGTTTTTGGAATCAAACAAGAATGTCATCTTTTGTGCTAGTCAGGGATTTGTGATCAGCATAATTCAGGAACTATGCTTTCATGGCGAAAAGGGATGAAATCCTAACTTCACCCTCAGCAAGTTGGGTTCAATTAGTGAATCATGGCATTGGAGGAGTCAAATAGGAAGTTGGGAATGAAAGGCTGAAGTCAGCTCATCCATCTTGTTGGCGGAGGAAAGATAGTTTAGAATGACTATAATGCCACTCTCAGGGAAATTTAGGTGGAAAGTTAAGACTGGCAATCCTAAATCAGGTGCTTAGCATGCAAATTAAATCACCGTACTGTCACTGGAGATGGTGTAGTTATAAAGACACACAGACACACACAGTTAAGTCTGTGGGTTCCTTTTTGGTGGCACACCCAACAATATTACATGTGCTCTGTTTCAAATGAGAATGGGATCACCAGCGTGTTTGACATTTGAATCTCATTTCGTCTCTGTAAGTATCTTAAATGTTTTATGTGGTTAGCACTTAGTGGAAATGAATATTTACTGTCTTCATATTGTAATTCTGAGTCTCATAAGTGCAAGTCGCAGAATTATGGAAAAAGTCCATAAAATGAGAACAGCAAATGACAAACATTGCTGTTTGCTTTTAAAATTCTCTTTTGCAAGGAGGAAGCCTTTTGTACCCTCACTTCTGGGGCAAGCTCATCACACCCTCTAAGCTTATACAGACCATCTTCTAGCTTATTCTGAGAAATGGCAATCTTGGACTTAATTTATTTAAGTCTGTATTTTCGGTCATTCAGCCTCACTATTTCAGGATTGACACTAATCATTTTCAGAATATCAGATGGTTACTATACTTGGCTCCATATTTTAATTTCAAAACTGATGTGTGAGTCCTGGAACAACAACAAAAAAGTTCAAAAATGCAGGGGAACAGCAAATGGTATACATTGCTTTTCTTCTTTAATGATATTTTCTATGGGGAGGGGCAAGCTGGCCAAACCCCTGAATTTTATATGTACCAACTATGAGATTGCCATGCCTCAGAGAAAGGGAAATATTCCTCGAACCAGAAACTTTACACTTAGTTTATACAAGTTCATTTTTTTGTCATTCATTCTCTCTATTCCAGGATTAGTACCAATGAAGCTCAGAATATCAAATATTTACCATATTTAATTTATGCATCTATAGATCATCCATGGGTCCTGTTTGTTTCATAATACTGTAGCTTTAGCCAAATTCATTTCTATGAGTTTGTTTATAACAGTTTTTCTCTGTTTTTTCGTCTGATTCATGATTATGTTTCCCACTCTTTTGCAAAACATGAATGCGTGTACATATATACACATACACCCATGAAGATATATGTGTGATGTGTATGTTTAAGTCTTTATGTGTTGGTATATGCATATAACACCATGAATGCTAAGAGTGGCAAACCAGTTTAAGGCAAATTATCAGTCAGAAATTTCTACTAAAATTACTTTGGACAAAACTTGCTGCAGGAAAGGGTAAATCTCATTGCATGAAGTTAGGAACAATGGCCAAATGTGTTGATGTGCTGCTGGTAGTTGGGGGCTGACAAAGAGTAAATTAATTATTACCTTGGCTGGCTGATCTAAGATGGCTACACTCAACCAATTCCACAGGACCCCGTTTGTCCATTCCCTGATTCCCACTTTTCACTTACACAAAATCCAATTTATTTTTAAGGAAAACAATCAGTCAGTGTTTGATCTCTGGAAGGTGACCTGTCAGAACTGAAATGTATTCTGCTCCCTACTGTTAATTCTCTAATAAGGGCGAATAAAAGTAAAAACAAAATGATTCTTTTTTTTTGATAGTTCAGTAATTTAGTTTTTAATTTTGCCTTTAATCTTGTGCTGTAGCTTTATTTATTGTTTAAATACCTTCATTAAATTATCACTTAAGAATTAGGCATACATTAACACAAAATAAAATAAATCATATTAACAGTTTTTCCATTTACTTACATTATGCATTACATATCTTTTTATTTATTTTTTTTTGTAATTATCATCAGTTCAGCATTATATAAATTGCTAAATTCCTGCCTTCCCTTAAACTTCAGTCCTCTTCCATCTGAAGATTATTCTGCATGTATTCTTCCATTTATTTCTGTGATTTGCTGCTTCCTATTTCTAAAGATCCCTCTTCCAGTTCTTTTATCTTACTTATGAGATTCAGTACTTCAAATACAGTTGGTTTAGACTTTGATTTCTATTTTCTGTTTTTTTGGCAGCCCACAGAATTAAACGTAAGGCATTACTACTTCTTGGCAATTCAGATCTGGTGTCCCTGCTCCAAAAAATCATCCTTAGTTACAGTCATTTGCTCACCCACTATTTCTGACAGAGTACTCTGTAAGGAATTCTTAAAATCTGTGAATGCATTACACTCCCAAACACACATTCCCAGCTACCTCTTTTTTTAAACACCTTTACTGAATTATCACTTGTGACACTGGCAAATTTACATTTATATAAAAGTAATTAAACTGTATCAACAAGTTCATGTTTACAAATATTATACTTCACATATATTGCTATATGCCATATAACCTAAGCTATATTACACAAATTATTCTATTCCTGCCCCCTTTTTTAAATGAGATACATCTTTTTTAAACCATCATTTACGACATGGGCAGTCATATATTTATATAAATGAAAACAAACCACACTGACACACTAGCCAACTATACTATAAGATCTGAAGAATCTTTTCATTGTATTTAAAGTTAACTGTTTTCAATTAGGGTGATACATCGGAAGAGTACTGTTTAGGGTTTTCCAAAAGTTTGCCAGGTCTTAATCATAACATGAAATCCTTTATGGTGCTACTTTCCAACAGTGTAAAGAGGTATTTTGAGCCTTACATTTTTAGGTAGGACAATGAAGGGAAATTTTACAGAGCTGAAGGAGGATATGTAGAGGTTGCTAGTTTGATGCACAACAAGGAATAACTATGAAAATAATGATGCTACCCAGAATTCTTTCCTTTTTAGTGCTTTTGGAATATCTATCAGTTGAGGAACTGCAGAGTAAAAATTGGAGAGGGAACAGTAAGGGGAAGGGAGGCTGGGAACTGCAGAGGCTCTGCATTTAATAAAATATGCTGCATTCATTAATATGGCATAGGTGAATACAGTCACGATGTTTCCACATTTGGTTTGAGTGCAATGAAAGGAATAATGGAAGAAAAAATGAAGAAGAAAAGTAAGGAGGAGGAAACATTAAAGGCTATGGACCTTCTGCAGATAAGGTAGAGAAGTGAAGTCAATTGGTTTTGATGAAGCAAGGGGTTTCTGAGAGGACCGGTAACCACAACAGTTCTTATTGGATGTTATGAGGCATTATGCAGGGGGACAACATAATGAAGAGTAGGAACTTAAAGGGCTAAAAGAATGACAGATAATCTAGATAGTGGGAAGGTGAAAAGAATAGCTCTGAGACTTTAATGAGCAAGGATTAGGCAGAGAAGTAATAGCGCTGGATGAAATGGCAGAAGAAAATGTCTTGTAAATAAATACACAAGGGAAAGGAGCATTTGAAGATGAAAAACCCAAGAAAAGAGGTACCAATTATATCTGAGGACATATGGAGCTTAGATGAAATATTTATTGAAATATTATCTCAGAATGTAGTTAAGACCAATATATAGTTCATAAGATTTCTAAGATACATAGGAGTTACAAAGCAATTTATCCGCATTACCATCAATGGCTTACTAATACCCACCCTCAGGCCATACTCCCTTTCTCAAGGAATACTAGACTTGTGATAAATTAGTCCTGACTTCTGGGTTAAATTTGAAGATACTTATCCAGTTATTCAGAGTCTATATGGAGGATGATAGGGTATCACACTTCGTAACCTGCAGGGGTTACTTATTCTCAAGATGGGGGAGGGGTCACTTCCTAATGAAGTTATCTGTCTATTATGTTCTGTTTATCTGGTAATGAAAATTTAGGTTTAATTTGTAGGTGTTTGCTTAGCTATTAGACTTGCAGAGATATGGTAGACAAGGGCAACAGGGTCTATAACAGTGAGTATTTGAGGCAAAGATCACCCTCAAAAGTCTATTATATACTGAGTAAAGACAGAGAGCTTCTAGCCTCTCTTTGTAGCTCAGGGGCTTTAAACCTGTACTCTTCTTAGTTAGGGACTTCTGAGGCTTTTCTAATTGCTTGGCATTTATAGTTCCGAGGTCCACTATAATATAAACTGAATATAAACAAACAATGACATCTTTAGATCTAGATGTTTTATCTTTGACTAACAGTAGTGGTAAGCAGAAGAATTTTTTGATTACAGCTGTCACATGATGATCAAATAAGAAGAACCTGTTAACCCAGGTACCCAGGACCCTTATTTATTAGTTGAGTATCATCTGCACAGTTACATAGTCATTACCAAGAAAATCACAAAAGCACAAAATACACTGATAAAAAACAATAAAACAGAGTGGACCAACTTCTGAAGAAGCTGGAAACTATTCTGACAAAAGCGCTAAACTTTTATTAAAGTGGAGTTCTGCAGTTCGTGGTCCACTCTGTTTTATTGTTTTTTTTATCAGTAATTACCAAGCTGTGAATAGTCCTTCAGACTTTTAATGCAGCTGTCTCCTTCATATTATATTGACATTCATTATCCCCAATATAATCGTCAAGCTGTTTCTTAGACTTATCAGTAGAGTCAGATTCTCTAACCCAAAATGGAAGTTCATTCCACAGTGTTGCAACACACTGAGTAATATAGCTATCATTTCTTACAGTTCTATTTTTCTTTAGTTTAAAAATAGATCCCATGTATCTTATTACAGGATATGATTATTTCAAATATAAGCTTAAATCAGCCCTCAGGCCCTCATCTACTGTAGCTTTGAAAGCCAAACATGGTTTGCTTCTCACCATTCTGTAAAGTATGTTATAAAGATTACTTTATTTAAGTCTATCTTCATATAATAAATTCTTAACGTAGCTTATTCTTTTAGTAATGCATCTTTCAACTGACTTAATTGATGGAATATCAGTGAGTAATAAGAAACAAAATACTAAATTATACTCAATGATGGGTTGTATTATAGCCACAGAAATTGCTTTTAAGATCTTTTAGTTCTCTGGTATCACCTGTACTTAATGTTAATCTAATCTTTCTTAAATCCCTTGCTTTAACATGTTGTATATGAAATTTACCTGCTCACCAGTCCACAGGACATCAAAGGCAGATGGAAGGAGTATTTCCAGCAGCTTCTGAATGAAGAAAACCCCACAGAAGCTGTGCTGCTCCAGAAACAGCCTACGATGAGAGAAGAAGAGGTGCCCAACTTAGAAGAAGTAAGAACAGCACTAAGGAAGATGAAGTCAGGGAAAGCAGCAGGCTCAGATGAGGTCAGATATGATAAAGTTGCTGGGTGAGATAGGGAAGAAATGGCTCCTGGGGGTACTAATAGCAGTGTGGAGAGAAAGGTGTATCCCAGATGACTGGAAAATGAGCATACTCGTGCCAGTGTACAAGAGCAAAGGGGACATCCACAACTGTGGGCAGTGCAGAGGCATCAAACTCCTACCACATTGCATGAAAGTTCTGGAGAGGGTGGTTGATAAATATATATATATATATATATATATATATATATATATATATATATATATATATATATATATATATAAATATATATATACATACGCAGAGTAGTAGAATGTAAGATGGGAGATGAGCAGTTCAGATTCAGATCAGAATGCAGCACAACTGACCCTATGTTTGCATTGAGACAGATACTTGAGAAGAGGCTAGAGATGAGGAGAGAGTCCAACTGGGCATTCCTAGACTAGACTTGGAGAAAGCATATGATAAGGTCCCAAGAAAGCTAATTTGGGCAGTACTGTGGTGGTTTGAAGTCCCAGAAACATTGGTAGAATTAATGCAGGCTATGTAAGGACCCAGTGACTCAAGTACGAACAGTGTTCGGCCTCACAGAGGGGTTCCCAGTGGGAGTGGGTGTACACCATGGTCCAGCTCTGAGCCCGCTGCTGTTCATACTGGTGATGGACTACATTAACTAACAGGTTGGAAGGGACAGATCAACAAAGCTGCTGTATGCAGATGATGTGGCAGTACAGGCAGACACTGAGCTAGAACTTCAGCAAAGGATATGAGAATGGAATGCAAATCTGAAGGCACATGGGATGAAACTAAGCACATAAAAGACATTGGTAATGGAAGCAAATTGGGGAAATCAGAAGAAGCTGAGAATAGAGACAGAAGGGAAGATAGTGGAACAGGTAAACACCTTCAGGTATCTGAATGAAGAGGTCAAAGCTAGAATCAGAGGGGCTGCAATCAACTGGCATAGAGTATCAGGTGTAGTCTATGACAGAAGAATGCCAAAGAAGCTGAAAAGTAAGATGTACAAGGCAGTGGTGCAACCAGTACTACTGTATGGTACAGAAACCTGGGCAGTAAAGGCAGAACAGTTGAAGAAGCTAGAGGTGATGGAAATGAACTGCCTGAGAAAGATGGTAGGATACACACTGTGTGACAGACAAAGAAATAAGGACATAAGAGCAGAAGCCAAAGTAGCTGCAATTGCAGAAAAGATCAAACAGAACAGATTACAGTGGCTGGGGCACATGTGTAGAAAAGCAGAAGACAATCTGGTGAGGAAGATTTGGGACAGACAGGAAGAAGGTAAGAGAAAGTGAGGACATCCAGCAAAGAGGTGGATGGATTGTGTGATAGAAGATTTGCTACAGTCAGACATGAGTGTTGAAGAAGGCAGGAGTGTGCCACTGAATCGAGAGAGTTGGCAACAGTTAACACGATACCCCATGTAGAAAAAAATGGGAAAAAGGATGTCGATGATGATGATATGAAATTTAAATGTAAGATCATTACATACAATTGTACAAAGTTCCCTAATCTGCTTAACAATTTCAAGTCATTATCCTTAATCTTTGACAATCTCCAAATTGGATTATTTTTCGGTCATTATGATTAAATTTAAGCCCTGTGTTGTCTACCCATAGATGACGCATATCCAAGTAGCCGTTTAAGTTATCCATTTCATTACAGTTATTTATTTCTGCTCCTACCTTACAATCATTTGCGTATTTACATGCTCAACATTCTCTGCAGGTGGGTAGTCCCAAAAACACCCTGTTTAATAATATCAGGCCCAAAACTGACCTTTGAGGAGCACTTATTGTGACTGGCAACCAGCCTGATGTTAAATGTTTATATTTAATATGTTGTTTGTGGTCTGATAATCAATTACTAATCCAATTTAATACATAAGGATTTACATTTAGTCTCTCCAGGCACAGTACAGTGTGTTTATGTAATAATGTTTCAAAAGCTTTGGTGACATCAAGATAAACTATCACACCCACTTTCCCTTGATCTCTCATAGTGGTAATTCTATCACAGAACTCAGATTAATAGAGCAAAGTCAATCTAAGGTTAATAAATCCATATTGTTTATCATCAATCATTTGACCATATACATATACAGATATAGAAACATCAATTAAATATTGCACTATGCATCTCTCAAAACATTTTCCAGTGACTGATGTTAGACTTACTGTTCTGTGATTAGCTATATTTTTTTATCACCTCCCTTAAAGATGGGGCCAGTATAAGATATCTTCCAGTCTTTAGGTTGCAAACTATTTACAGTAGATTATTGATAATATTAACTTAGGGAAAATATGTTAGTAGATATTTCATTTATGAATTGCTGTGATGTAAGATCTGGGCCTATTGAACAGACTTTTTTTTTCTAATTCTACTCAGTGATTTTTAAATATCCTCCATTGTTACTTAGAAAAATAATTTACATTATTGGTATTAACTTTATGCATGTTCTTTGGATTATTTGAACTATCTTACTAACAAACCCTTCAATGTATAATTAAACATTTCTGTTATTAAATATTTATTAGTTACAATTTTGGACTCATATAATGTTGAATCTTAGAATTAACATACCACTTCTTTTATCAGCAATGTGAATTAGTGAATCCTCATATTGTTTTCTTTCTATTATATAATTCCTGTTTAAACCTCTTGGTAATAGCATTCACAAATTGTTATTGCATGCTGTATGATTTTTTTTTTATGTATTGACTATATTCTTGCTTGTTTTTCCTCAGAAGTTTAGTCAAATATTTATTCTACCAGGATTTTCCTGACCATGTTTACTTTTTAATATTTCCAGCCAGACTCTTCATATATGTGTAAAGTATCATAGTACTAACTTTGAATAAATTTGCCATTATTAATTCCTTTTCTAACTTACCATAATGTCTACTTTCATATAAATATTAATAAAATATGTAATATATGTATTTACAATCTCAAAAAGAATAGTATTATTTTCAGAATTTCACAAGGGTTCTGATACTTTAACATTTAAAATTATTCCATCTTTTCAAAAGTATTAAGCCTAAAATAGTTACATTTCTTGTTTGAACCACCACGTTTTGAGAAAAACTGTAGCCATTCATCAAATCTAACAAATATGATTCCATATAAGTATTATAAGAACTCATGCTCTAGTTAATAAATGGGAAATGGAAATCACTTAAAATCAATGATGGATTATCATGTAAGTATCCATCCAGTGCATGAATAAAGTACTGCTGTAGTAAACTACTCTTGTTCAGGCTTCTGTAAGTTACCATAATTTTGCATTCCCCCTAAGGTGTCATGTGTTTTTAATATCACACTTAAGACCTCTTCTTCCTCATTCATGCTTTCTTACAACTGTTAATCAATAAATGCAACAGAATCCCTCATCTCTTACTCTTCTTTCTCACAATTTCATATTTTTAAAGCCTTGAAAGTACATATTACCACAACCCCATGATTCCGTAATGGCAATTAACTGGAATTGATATTTTTTTATTGTAAAATCCAGTTATTCTTTATTTTCTTCTTCAGAGTTTATGCATTTGCATATAGACAATTTATATTATTCTTGATTTACATATATCCCCCCAGGTATTTTCTTTTAAACTGTTGCAACTACATTTGCTGAAAGCAGCTGTTATAATTTATGCTTTACATGGAACACTAAGCATTTAAATTCTGAAAAAAGTGTCCCTTTTCTTTTAAACTGTAGAGAAAAAAAACAGCATTTCCATTTTAAACTGTAGTAAACTGCTTGCTATAATGTAGCAAGCAGTTGCTATAGTTTATGCCAGACACAGAGTGCTAAAGCATTTCAATACTAACAAAAAAGAAAAAAATATATTTATTTCCTTTTTAAGCTATAGCAAACTGATTGTTACAAGTTAGCAGGCAGCTGCTACAGTTTATGACACACATGAAGTTCTAAGTGCTTCTGCTCTGATCACAAATGCAATACTAACATTAAGTGCTGATAATGCATTGAAGACCAGTCAGGATGTGTTGATCATGCCCCCTACAACTTTGCACCCAATGTAGCATTCTTCTTTGCCCCACCATAGCTATGCTACTGCTAGCAAGCGTAATAAATGGCCACAAAGAAGTCTTCTGAAATAGATACTTTAAATCTTCCAAAGCAGCAGGCTCAAAAGAAGAGAAAATTAACTTCACCAGTAGACAATGTAATTCCAAAGGAGGTATTATGACTGTTAGAGGTGGTCCCAACAAACTGTTCCCTTAAGAAATGCTTTACAAACCATAAGAAGACCGAGGATGAAGAAATGAAGCCCTCATGGGAGTTGGATTTAGCAAATAAGTGGACTTTAATGGACAAGTAAGCAAGTTTCATTTTAAAAAATATGTGTGAGGTATTCAAGTACTGAGAGCATAGGAGTTGCTTGCTTGCAAGAAAAGAGATGAATATTCAACAGGAGAACACACAAAATGGAAATTAGTCCTTGTTACCACATCTGGTAATAATATCAATAAATTCAAAGACATTAGTCATAAAAATTGGGATATTTTAAAATCAGATCAGCAAGTAAGTGAATTAATACCACATAGATGCAATTTTATTTTCAAAACGGCCAAAACCATTGAACAGTATTTGAGATGTTCCAAAAAAACATTTTGGGGAGAGAAACAGTTACATTTAGATGGTAAAATAATTTAAGGTTGTAGATCATGTGGTTGCTGTTTGTTTTGTAATTTTGTGATGAACAGCAAATACACCCCATGTTTATCAGATAAAATGTTTTATTACTTGTGGAACCATGGGTATTATCTATTTGGCAATATGTTCATGTAAGGCTTTTTATGTGGGAAAGACTGCAAGGTTGTTTAAACATCATTTATCAGATCATTTTAGTGACATACAATGTAAGAGAGAAAGCAGTTCTTTTTATAAACATAAGCTGCAATATCAAAATACTAACTTTTTCTTTGTTGGAACAGAGAATCTTTACTTAGATGAGAAGATGGAAAAATGTTTGTTAAATAAAGAAAAAATGTAGATTGTGAATTTGGTTGCCCTTTTTAAACTAAGTTTGAATGGATATTTGTGAATGATTGGGGTTTTAAATCAACAATTTTGATTGAAGGTGATGGTGTCTTTAAAAAAATGTTTTAATGAATTTTGGTACCATTTTGAATATTTTAAAAGATTATAGAATGCTAATTCCTTCATCTGGTTGCACTAGTTCCAACCATCTATGCATGACTCCTTGTCTGCAACCTCACATCCTGGGTATGCTGAACTGTAGGTCATTTCTGTTTACCATTCAACTGTACTAATTCTAATCAATTAACTGCTCCACATAGGACTGTTAAGTAACTGGCTCTGAAAAACCACACCTCATGTTCATGATGACATACTTTTGGGAGTTTGTCCCATAAGGCTTGCATTATTACAGGGGCAGCTGGGTAACTTCTGTCTGGGTCACATGGGTATCTCCTTTCCCATACTTAGTGTGCACTGTTATGAACTTGCCCCCCCCCCTGGCATTGTGCGGCCAGCTAATAGCTTGCTATGTGTAAGGTAGCCATCCCATTGCTACAAACTGCCTTCAACATTAATAGGATGTATGTTTCCATTATTTTACTGTTATGGGCCACAAGGTTAGCCAACCTTTCCTTTTCCTTTTGCCTATAAAATGCTGCAACCCTCTTTTATAAGCTGCCCTGGCATTTGTACTAAGGGCTATATGTATTAGTTGCCATTCTCTTATGCTCACAAATCCTGCTCTAATATCGGTGCTGCTTCAAGTGCCAGTCTTTTGAACTGAGCCCACTGTGAAGGAGAAAGGGAATCAGTTAATGAGTTATCTAACCTTTGTACATGTTGTGCTCCACTGTAAACGATGTAGTACAAAATGTCTTATTAATCGACCTATCACCCTTTTCTTCCCAGATGATTGTTCAATGTATGAACTACACATATGCTGCCTGACCATATATAGACTACATTTGGTTGTTTCTTCTTCTAGGAACAACTCCAGTAGTGGCAAAATGGTCCCTACCACTAATTATTTGAGTCTTTGTTTGGCCATCAAATGGAACTTCCATTGAATGGCTGAATATCGAACCCTGCCCATCGGATGTTCATTCAGCAAAGGTTCATTTCATTGACAGGGAAATTAACTAGTTGGTCACCACTTCCCCGTGTGCCCCACTGCAGTATTTCAAACTCATTCAGGTGGGGGACTTCACCCCCCACACCCTCCCTAACTATATATACCAACTCTGAGACTGCACTGCAGTGGGGAAAAGGGCAGATGAGGAAGAGGTGGCCAACTAGTTACTTTCCCTGTCGATAAAATGAACGTTCACTGAATGGACGTTCAGTAGATAGGGTTCTATATTCAGCCATTGGATGGAAGTTATATTAGTTGGCTGAACATATACCCTAATTATTCTTGGCCAACTCCTGCTATACCACTTTCTCCTAATGTACCCCCCAATCCTATACTCCCACCTGTTGTGCCCATTTATTTATTTTATTTTCATTTTTTTTTTGTATTTGTTTAAAGAAGTATCTTGCTGATCCTACTGGACCATTTTCAAGCCCAGTCTGGGAACACATGAGATTTGTAATCAAGCAGAAAATAACACATTGCAGTGACTGTATAATGTCATTGTTACTGTTGTCAGACAGGAACTTCATTGTTAAAAGAATTACATTCTGTGGTAATAGTACATCTATGATATTAATAAACAGAATATGCATTTTTAAACAACTACAATTACACTGCAATAAATATCACATTAAGCTCAGAAGGGGTATTTTGAATTTGTATTTACTTATATTTCTAACTCCTCATCTGTGCTAACCTGCTACCAAAGTGCTGTCCCACTGAATTCCCAAAAGAACTGACACAGTACTCTTAAATTGAGTTTCATGTCCCTAGTTATCCTGATCTTGTCATGTGGCTTTGAGCACATTGTCCCTCTCATTGCTAGCTTCTGCTTGATTTGCTCAGTGGGAGTCCCCCTCCCATTACAGTCCAACAAGCCCTTTAATTCCTATGACTGTTTTCATGTGATATTCTCTTTATCCACAACCTGCTTAAATGATTTCTTTTAGCATGTCAACATTTTTAAATAAGTGGCATAAGCCTTCCATGCTGCTTGTTTCTATTTCTAGAAAGAATATTCTAATCAAGGAGCTTCCCACCTTGTCAGCTGCCAAGGTGTCTACTAGGTTCCTACATATTCTCTGAAAGCTTGACTGTTTCTACTGATGTGAATTAACTTGCCCTTCCAAAGAATGTCATCCAGAAAATGAACCATGCTGTCCTTGCCTGTCTTCTGCACTGTTACGCAAGACTGAACTAACTTTGTCCAATGCTGCATCTGCTGGTGAACACCCCATGCATATACTTATCCCTGTAACAATGGCCTCACACCTAAATACCTAGTCATTCCTGAGCTTCTTACTTTTTGCAACCTAAACACTGTTTATATATCTCAGTGCTCCTCTACCTTTCTGTTAACCTGTCCTTTTTATTTGGTCTTCTTTGGGAGACGACTTTCATCCCCCAAATTCTTTGAAAACTGGTTCTCTTGGTGCTGTCCTGTGAAACTTCCCTGTTACCTGTGCTTATGTTATCAATCCCCTTTTCCATGAAATGCTCTAGAATGGGCTATGCCCACCTAAACTTTCAATGTAGAATTTATGTGTACATGGTTTCCCTTGTCACCCTAACCTCCGTGTACGTTGCTATCCTGCACATACCCAATGATTTAACTGGGGGAGGGATATAAACGTGTTCCAGTCTACTCTTACATCAGTCATCCATTCAGTCTTCCCCTCATTCCTTCTTCATTCATTCCTTCTGCAACACACCCTGTTATTCCACAATAGTTCCTTACAATATGATTTGGATTATACCATACTATGACCTTAATGCACTAAATTCTGAAGGTAAACTGAGCCCCATAAGGTTTCCATAAAACACCTTTATGTCTACCCTAATAAACAAAACTCTCACCTGCCATTATTTATTTACTTATTTTGCTTCTTTCTACTGCATGATTCTTTGACTAAACCTGCAGCCTTCCTCTCCAACTCACTGCTGGACCCTGCAATATGTCTGGTATAGTAACGCCATCAAGCACTGCTGCCCAATTCAGACTGCTGTATCACCCTGTACACCCCCATACTGTATCACCCTGTAAATCCCTACTATATCATCCTGTATACCCCTACTATATCACCCCTATGGTATCACCCTGTATACCCTTAATCTATAACCATGTACAATCCCTTCTGTATTGCCCTGTACACCCCCTACTGTATCGCCTTGTATCCCCCTACTGTATCATCCTGTATACCCCTACAATATACCCCTATGATATCACCCTATACAACCTCTTTTGTATCACCCTGTACACACCCTACTGTATTACACTGTGTCCCCCTACTGTTATCACTCTGTATACTCCTTACTGTATCACCCTGTACACACCCTACTGTATCACACTGTGTCCCCCTACTGTTATCACCCTGTATACTCCTTACTGTACCACCCTGTACACACCCTACTGTATCACACTGTGTCCCCCTACTGTTATCACTCTGTATACTCCTTACTGTATCACCCTGTACACACCCTACTGTATCACACTGTGTCCCCCTACTGTTATCACTCTGTATACTCCTTACTGGATCACCCTGTACACACCCTACTGTATCACACTGTCCCCCCCTACTGTTATCACTCTGTATACTCCTTACTGGATCACCCTGTACACACCCTACTGTATCACACTGTGCCCCCCTACTGTTATCACTCTGTATACTCCTTACTGGATCACCCTGTACACACCCTACTGTATCACACTGTGTCCCCCTACTGTTATCACTCTGTATACTCCTTACTGGATCACCCTGTACACACCCTACTGTATCACACTATGTCCCCCTACTGTTATCACTCTGTATACTCCTTACTGGATCACTCTGAACACACCCTACTGTATCACACTGTGTCCCCCTACTGTTATCACTCTGTATACTCCTTACTGTATCACCCTGTACACACCCTACTGTCTCACACTGTGTCCCCCTACTGTTATCACCCTGTATACTCCTTACTGTACCACCCTGTACACACCCTACTGTATCACACTGTGTCCCCCTACTGTTATCACTCTGTATACTCCTTACTGGATCACCCTGTACACACCCTACTGTATCACACTGTGTCCCCCTACTGTTATCACTCTGTATACTCCTTACTGTATCACCCTGTACACACCCTACTGTATCACACTGTGTCCCCCTACTGTTATCACTCTGTATACTCCTTACTGTATCACCCTGTACACACCCTACTGTATCACACTGTGTCCCCCTACTGTTATCACTCTGTATACTCCTTACTGTATCACCCTGTACACACCCTACTGTATCACACTGTCCCCCCCTACTGTTATCAATCTGTATACTCCTTACTGTATCACCCTGTACACACCCTACTGTATCACACTGTGTCCCCCTACTGTTATCACTCTGTATACTCCTTACTGTATCACCCTGTACACACCCTACTGTATCACAGTGTCCCCCTACTGTTATCACTCTGTATACTCCTTACTGTATCACCCTGTACACACCCTACTGTATCACAGTGTCCCCCTACTGTTATCACTCTGTATACTCCTTACTGTATCACCCTCTACACACCCTACTGTATCACACTGTGTCCCCCTACTGTTATCACTCTGTATACTCCTTACTGTATCACCCTGTATACCTCTTCCTGGCAAATATCTGCTTACTTATCTCAAACTCTCTTTTCTCTGCTGACCTGTGAAATTAATCAGGATCTCCCACAACCAAGACAATTATTGTCTTATACATGTAACAGTAAGCATATAACCAGCCTGGAAGTCAACCAAAGAATATAAGTAAGAAAATGTGCAAGTAGGCAGCTAACAGTTTAACTAGTTTTCCTTAAAATCATTTCACTATACGCCTTGCGTGCAGCCTGTACTATGTAACTTTAATATGTT
>NC_056725.1:1170356238-1170413738 GCF_019279795.1 Protopterus annectens | reverse complement strand
GTGGAACAGAACTTAAGGTAAAATGTGTAGAAACTGTGACATCCGAAATCATTAAGCTAAAATTTTTCTTTCAAAGAAAGAACAGAGTTCATGAAACAAGGTCATCACACAGAGCAAGCAGACTCAGAAACTACAGTTGCATACAGCAGATATATAATTTTGTATAAGGATGCATTCAAAATACACATATTTGTTCCTTGCAAAGTACACTTTGAGCTTGGTGCTAGTGCTCACAAGTACAATGATAAACATATAAACGTATAAAGTATTTCATAGTTGTGAAAGAGACAGAGTGAAACCTCATCAGCTAATGTAAGGCAGATGATCATATCACATCCAAAGAGAACTGATAAAAAAGGGCTATTGATGTAAAAAGCAGATAAGCTATGGATATGCAGTAACTTCAAATTCTTATTATTGTTTGGCAGTTAACTCAGATGGTTAATGCTCTGAGCTGCTAACAAAATGCTTCCTGCAGTCGAGGGGAAGAGAGTTTGATTATCTGCATCTCCATTAGCTCACTGTGTGATACTGAGCAAGTCAGTTAACAAGGCAATACTCCCAGGTCACCCCTGAAAAGGGGTACTTGAGCTCCGTACGCTTACCTGGTTAAGAAATGTATAAAAATGCTGCAGGGATATCATATTACCACATGTTAACAGTGCAGGACATACTACACAAGGTCCATAAAATGCATCTGTTTATCCTTGTAATTGTAATGCATATCATACATCCCATTAATGCAAGATGGATGAAGACAGTGATTACAAATCAATGTTTTGGATAGCCTGCATAGGAAGGTATAGTTTACATTGTGATTTGGAGTAGCTTTTCTATCAGTACAATCTCTTGGCCAACTTCATGGTCACTGAGCTGATATACAATGGCAGCAATGATGGCCGTGCTGATGTGGATGAAGAAATATCTATGTGGTTATGACAGCAAATTGCTGTTTCTGATTGATCATTGCTAGGAGGTGAAACTAAAAAGTAGCACAAAAATGCATTTTTTTGACTGAATGTTTGTGGTTGCAATTATTCCAATGGCTTGGATGTTAGCTTGCAAATGAAATATAAAAAAACTGTGCAAAAAAAGGTCCACCATTATTTTTTGAATAAACCACTTTATTCACAAACAACTTGGAATATTTTGCACAAATTGTGCAGTCCTGATGCATGGCACACATGAAACTCACCCCACTGGCTGAGCCATTTGATTCATAACTGTTCAATTGTTTCTTTACGTATGCAGTTAACTCCAGTCCATCCTGGTGTTTACATTATTTCCATTCATATTTCAGTACATTTCATTCACAGTTGCTACGTAATCTCTTTATGCAATCAGGTCTCACATTTGCTTCAATATATTTATAGTGCCTTTTCCGATAGTTATTTAACTTGCATTGATCTTTTTGTGTAACATGCATGAAGATCCCCCTTTCAAAATTAATACCTTATTGCAATCCTTATTATAGGCCATTAAATATTTACAATTTACAAACATTTTTGAATATTTTGTACAAACTGTGTAGCCCTCATACATAGTGCACTCGTAGCAGAGACTAAGCCGTTTGATACATAATTGTCCATTGTTTCGTTACGCATACACCTGGCTCCAGTCCATGCTGCTGATTACATTATTTTCATTCATACCTGAATATATTTCTTTTGCACTTACTACTTTTTTTTCTGTATGCAGTCATGTCTCTCATTCATTTACATGTGTTTACAATGCTTTTCCTAAATTTGCTTAGCTGTTATTGAACTTTTTACATAACGTACATTAAGTTTGTCTCTTCATAGTGAATACCTCATTGCAAGATTCAGAACATTCCATTAGCTATTTACAATACTTAATACTGACACATCTACCAACCTACGCTATGTGGTTGCATACATCCTCCCTTCACTATGTATGTATTCCCATCTTACTGTTTTGAACAAGCTTTCTTTCAGTTCCCTTTCCCTATACTGTAACCATGGAAGCCAGTGGCTTACATGTTTCTTTTTATACATCCCTCGTGCTTCTTCCTTCCTCATACCTCATAAGCCCAAGCCATACTGAAGCTAAGGAAACGTATACATACTCATTACGATTATCTTCTTCTCAGTATCGGATAAATCTATGTCCGACTGATAAAAGTAATTAAAATACAGACTAACAACTGTTCTACTAATTGTAACATATCAATAAAACAGATATGACCCCTATACAGTTTCAACCTAATTGCTATGAATGCAACATGTAACATCCATAGTTTACCGCTGTGCATTAATGCTATCCACCCTCTGAAAGAAAAAAAACAGAACATTAATTGTGAATATAAAACTTAGCCCTCACTGCATCTTAACTTATTTCCAGTACTAGACATCACTAAACAACTAAGCTGCTCTCTGGCATTACGCTTAGCTAATCAAAGCCTTTCCACTTTAAGATTACATCGAATAAGAGATGCTCAAACACTTGGATGTTGTCTGTTGCTTTTTGTGTTACTCTGTGTTATGTGATTCAGAAATTTTATCAGAAAAAAACACAAGAAAGGTGAATCAGAAGATAGAAACTCTACACTATTTTGCCGCAACCTAAATATGAAAGTAACAAACAGACTGAACCAATATGCCACAAATCAGACATGAAGACAAAAACAGGCAAGGCTGGCTCAGAATTCTTTCTATTGTGGATTTCTTTTGTTAGTTCAAGACATGTAAAAGAGTAAAAATCAACAAATTAAAGCTTTGCTCAAAATACATTTATCAAGTGGTTATACTAAAAATATCAAGACCTTACACAAGTTGAAATTTGAATAAACCATTCCTCTTCTTCTTAACACAGATTTTAAAGATAAACTATCATATAAGCCTGGTGTCTTCTTAGCATTGCACAAAATAGATCATACATACTTGTGCATTCAGTGTAACTATTTTCACTGCTGCTGTAGCTTTTTGGCTATATAGGTTGTGTCTTCCCCAGGGTACAGCAACCAGACAGCTTCACAAAGCTCTGGCTTCCTCCCACACTTTTATTCTGACTGCTGATTGGACAGGCAAGAGGAGGGAAATCAGCGATCAGACTCAGGAAATCGTTAGTACTTTCTTGCTGCCCTGAGAGGAAGGTTCAGCAGAGCAGCAATTGGCCTTGAAGCTTCATTTCTGGCAGATAAATCCCCAAAGGGGAGCCCTTCCACATAGAAAGTGTTCCTGTTCCATGAAAGTACTTATTTTAATTTATTTTATTGACTGAAAGTGGTGCTTTTCCTTAAATAAACCAAATATTGCTTCACAATGTTGGATGCTTCTTGTCATGGACCACTATTTATAGCTAAAGGCTTATTTTGTGGTTTAGGGGCTATTTATCTAAAGTTTACTTGTTTTGTGAGACTTAAAGGGTTGGGAAGTGTTTTAAATAGGCAGAAAATATTCTGAATGCATTTAGTGCTTGTGTATACGTTTTGACTACTTATCTGTTATCTTTGCTGTCAGTAGGCATTGTAGACAACTGCTTTATTTCTGACAGGATTTTACTATTTCTCTGTTATACTTAAAGAATAGAGGACTGTGGGATTAAGGGTAAATGCATGTGTCCTGCTTGTGAACCCTTCTGTGACAACTTTCCTTCTGACTGACTCATTCAACTACAGCTTACAGTCTTTCTGGCCTCTTCCACATGGATAATTACTCCGCTCCTACTGGCTCTTCTCCCACTGTACCTAAGAATAAGAAAGAACACAATAAAGAGCCCTTGCAGCCACCACAGACTGATTCAGTGCCTCAGCCATTTGTGACTGAAACTAAAGTGGCCATCTGTTATTACTCAGACCACTCACTTTCTTCTCTGGATTCCTCTGGTGTAGTTCTTTCAGCCACCATGGACTGGGGTTCAGCCATGTCCTCTTCAGCTGTTCCAGTTTCCATTATGGGCATGAGAAAACCATCTTCTTTGGATCAAGGAGACAATCTGGGGGATGCTTTTCAGAGTAACCTGGGATGGAGATCTCTTGATGGGGCTGATCTGCCATCTCCAAATCAGTTTTTGATCAGGGTGTTACCTGCAATAAACCCCAAAAGATTATACATTGTTCAGAAGACAAGATGTCTGTTAAAAAAGATGATTTTCTAACCTTAACCAGATAATTATTATAGGGAAATCCTTACTTAAGGGCAATGTCACTATAGAAATCTCTGAGTAAAATCTGTCAGAGGAGTCTGACATAGACAAAGACAGATACAGGGATCCTGGAGATTCACAAGCCCATAACTCTGATTTAGAGGAAACTTGCTCCTTTACACCTCCTTTGGAAGAATGTTTTACACTTTATTTCCAGAATGAATGAGGTATTTTTGCGGGGACAGATTGATGCTCCCGTTGACGTGAGGAGATTTTATGATATATTGGAAGTGGATATACCTCATACTACACCCATCCCTCACATTTTGCCAGCCTTGGAGAATGTGTTTAATGTTGCCTCTGGTAATCTTGATACTCGGCCTTCAGAGCCCAAAAAGCAGACAGACTGTATAAAGTACCTAAGACTAACAACATTTTATTTTCTCATCTTTGATCTGATCCAGCTACAATGCCTACATCTTCACAGCTGGCAACAGATTATTAGTTACTACTAATCCCTCTCCAGTGTGCAAAGAATGCAAGGTATTGAACTGATCTGGCAATTGAATGTTCTCTTCTTCCACATTAGCTTCTAAAATTCTCAGCTACCATGTCCATACGTGGAAGTTTATTCCATTTTGTACAGACAGTTTCAGGGAGTACTCTACATCTCCTCCTTCAGAGGATAGCTCCTTTCCGAACTGTATTGTTTCTAACATTCCCTAAGTATATAAATTTGCTTTGAAGAGTGCTTATGATTGTGCAGTACATTGGTCCAGATTCCAAAAGATATACTGTTAGAGCAAATCTTTTGGAATCTCCCCCCCCCCCCCAATGTAAACCTGTTTATAAATAGGTGTTATACCAAAGTAAGTCACATACACTGAGAGCAAGTCTTTTGGAATCTGCCCCCCCCATGTAAACCTGTTTATAAATAGGTGTTATACCAAAGTAAGTCACATACACTGAGAGCAAGACTTTTGGAATCTGGCCCTGTATCTAAGACCACTGCTACTGCCACAGTTTTCAGGAGACATGCCTGGATGCATAACCAAAAGTTTGCTGATGAAGTAAAGGTTGACATTTTGAATTAGGCCTTAGATACGAAGGTTTTGTTTGACCCTTCTCCTTCTTCCAATCTGATGAAAGATGGAAGTTAATTCAGGGGCTGTCTAAGATTTGTTAAGACTCCTTTACAAATCTCCCCAATCCTCTTTTCCTTTTAAAAAACAAAACAAGCAATTCCTGCCAATGCAAGGAAAACAAGGAGCAAAAAAGGATGGCAGGAGGGAACAACAAAGATTTTTTCCAAAAAGGGATTGCCTAATATTTCAGTATGACTACACCAGCATTCTGTCTCTTTTCTATCCCCACCTGTCCCTATTTCTAAAAATCTGTCCCAGAAACAGGCTCTTTACATTCCCCTATGGCAACCAATTATTTCAGACTCCTGGTTGCTAAGAGCAGTTTAAGAGGTGTACAATTGACAGTAGATGCAAATACCTCCTTTCAGGGGATTCCTCCCCATGTACTGAACTAAAATATTTTTCTCTTAGGTTCATCATCACTTACTCACCATAGGAATCAGAGAAACAGTGCCTTTAGATCAAGGGGCAAAGGCTGCTATTCCAGAATGTTTCTGCTACCAAAAAAAAAACAAAAACTTTTTTTGGAGAACAGTTCTGGATCTTTCCTTTCTCAATCTGTATGTGAAAGTACTAAAGTTTAAAATTCTGGCCCTTCAAGCACTATTACCCCCCCCCCCCCATAGTTCTCTTGAGTGTCTTGGTAACATTTGATGTTAAACTTGCTTATCACATTCCCATAGACACAAGCTTCAAGACTTTTTCAAGATTTTCTTTGTCTAGGTCACATTACCAATTATCTGCATTACCCTCTGGGTTACCTCCTGCTCCAAGGGTGTTTACAGAGTGTCTAGCACCAGTCATAACTCATTGCAGACTGAATGCCATTCTCGTATTTCCTTATCTAGATGACTTACTTATCTTTGTAGAGTCTTTTCCTAGATGTCAAGAGTCCTTAACATGTCTTTCATCTCTTCTAACCAATCTGGGATTGCAGATAAATGTACAAACATCCTCCTTGCCTCCATCATATAGGATTATATTTCTAGGCTGCCTTATAAACACTTCTCAGTAAAAGGATTTTCTTACACAGGTGAATATGGATTTTTACTGGAAAGTTTTCTGAGCTTCTCCAACAAGTCTCAGACTTCAAGGAAAGAGAATAGCTCAGAGTTCTAGGGTTCATGGCTTCTGTGATTCTCATGGTTCAACTCCCCAGGTCACATATGAAAAAAATTCAATGGTTTGTAAAAAACACATTAGCCCAACATTTTCATCCTCTGGAATTTCAGATTCCAATTTTAGGCTTTGTCAAAAAGGGATTGCACTGATGGAGGGAACAAAAGGTTTTAAAAACAGGTCTCCCTTTTTCTCCTCAGATACCCAGTCAATCTGTAATTATAGATGCCTCAGAATTTGCTTGGGTAGCAATTTCTATGGGGATAAAGCTGCAAGGCCTTTGGAACTACTCAGACAGACCAAATCACATAAATGTCAAAGAAATGTTGGCTGTGATGCACATTTTAAAAACTCTTCATGACTGACATTTCCCAGGGTCTCTACAGGTAAATGTGGACAAGAGCACAGTGATGTGGTACATAAACAAGGAGAAGGACACCAGGTCATACTCTCTGTGCAGGCTGTCTATATGGCATTTGTGGGTGGGTGGGGGGCTCTACAGCATTCTTTAACTCTCCAAGCATCTTATATTTTATTATAGAAAAATATAGTGAGCAGGTTCAGGACAATCTGTTGTGAATGGAAACTGAATGATGGGATCTTCCAGGAGTTGATCAGTTGTGGGGATTACCTCATATAGAGCTGTTTGTCTTCTTTCAAAACAGACTGTTGAATAAATTCTGCTCCCGGGCTCTTTGTAGACAGGTCTAGAAAACAAATGAATTTTCATTTCCATGGTTGGGAATGTTCCTTTACACATTTCTGTGCTTTCCAGTGATACTCAGGGTAATTCTAAAGATTCAGAAGGATTCATCAGTAATCATTTTGGTTACTCCCCTTTGACCCAGGCAACATTGGTTGTCCCTTTTTATAGAATTGGCCAAGGGCAATTACCATAAGTTTCCTCACAGAATGGACAAAATGCTTTAATTCCGAAGAATATTCAGACAAGGTATTCTGTCGAAACCTAAGGTGTTCTGCAAGCAAAGTAACGTTAATACTTTGAGAGTTCATTTTGTTTTATTATTAAGTTTAGAAGTCGGTAGTTTATTGTATCTCACCAGAAATATTTTAGTGCACATATTGCCTAATACTACAATCTGGACGTCTACTGTAAATGCATATCAGTTATGGGAGATATCGCGTCAGACTGATACATACCAAAAAGTGACAAATATACTGAATGGTAATCTTACAATAGCTGTAGTCAGTTAATTTTATACCTAAAATACATTTTCATCAGCAGAGTATTAAAACAAATATATTTAAAATTCAAAATGACAATGCAATATGAAACATTTCAACATTTTGATGCAGATTCAGACCAGAATTCTCTTGGGCTAAAAATGAGTATACAAGCTCAAAAACTCTTATAATTATGAACACTTTAGGATACTTAAGGCTAAAAGCAATGATGCTGACTTCACAGGAAAAAAAGTACATGAAACAAATATCTATATATAAAAAAATAAACCAAGTAAATTTATTTGGAGTTAAACTGTATATATTTAGGAGAACAGTACAAGAAGTGACTGAAACCTTGGACAAGTATTATAGAAATTAAAATACTCACCAGAAACTGTAGCTTCTTAGATAAAAACTGAGACAAAAACAAGAATTTTACAGAGCTGTTCTTCAGCAAAACTATGGAGAAAGGCATTGAGAGAGTGACATTTCATGTAATAATTTACTGAAATATGATATAATCAAGATATTCCAAAATGCCAGGTAAAAGAATGAAAAACAAGCAAACAAAAATATGAGTTTAATATCTACTATACAGCAGTGAAAGCAATATAAATGATTCAAACCACAACAAAATAAACTGAACAATCTTGTATAACAAAACAAATGTAGAAATTGTAAAGGCATACCTTCACACAAAACAGGATGACTACAAAAATAAAATATTATTTATTATGTAGAGCATATAATTATTATTGAAGTCAATCCAGATATAATCCATGGAAACAATATAATCTTCATATGAAACCACAAGGCCCTTTTAGACAGAACTGATACAAAATCCACCAATTAAGTCATGATGGTTCATTGCCATAGCATAGCATAAACAGTGATGATTCACATAATTAGGTATGCACAGTTTTAAGCAACATATGTAAAGTACAGCCTGTGATTATTACTAAAATACAAAGCATAACTGTGGCAGTAGGCAGACATAAACATAATAAATGAACAAGCCTTTGTAAAGATAAATCCGTATCCTAAATGTCAGCAAACTGCAGCATGAAAATATAGTACTATAGCATCAATGCCATGAAACGGAAACTTACACACACTAGTAATATCCATCTCTTTAAAGAGTAATACAAGAGTGCATATGATATGGGATACAGCAAGGCATTCCTTAGCCACAGTTGTTTACAGAATCTGGGAATAATATAAATCACACATTCATGGCAGGCACTTCAACATCTAAAGAATTTTTTGACAAACTACAAGAAGTGTATGTCGAGATATTTCAAGCATTAAGAGACTGAAAAACTTGCACATCAAACTTGTTATAGACAAAATAAATAAATGAATAAATAAATAAATAAATAAACCTTGTGTGTTATCTCTACAACAGACTAAAATTCCATATCAAAGCCAAATGCAACTAAAGAATCTAGAAGAAGCAGATATTATGAAGGACATAACCCGACAAACACTATAAGTTTCTCCCATTGTGCCACCTCTCAAACACTACAGTCCTGAAGAAATTAGGATCTTTAGTGATATATGTCAAGCTAACACACCCACAACCAAACAACAACATGAACTTCAACCATAGGTGACATTACACTTGAAAATAATAGGTAACTGTAGTCAGCAAACTAGACTTGAAGTCAGAGCACTGTCAACAAAAATTCGATCAAGGAAGCAAGTATGTTACAACATTTACAATTCAATTAAGAACAAGAACATATTAAACACTGACATAAACTTACCAGCAGGAAGTGTTCAAAATACTATTCACCAGGGATTGTAGAGTACAAGTTGTTAGAACTTTTGTGGAGATAAAATAGCATTTGGAAAATATATAATCAGATAAATACATCAGCTTAATGGTTTAAACCAACATTCAAATTAAGAAAAAAAAGTTTTTAACAATAAATAAAAAAGAACAATACAAAAAAAATGGACCCATTTCTATGGGTTTGTGCTTTCTTACCAAATTGTTTTTCTATAAATTAAAAAGGAGGGTGATATTTAGAATGCTCCAACAGAGCCCAACAGCAATAATGCATTTTTATAGGTGTTAATAACTTTGTTCACAATAATAAAACGTGTAAGACAAGTAACTTAGCCAAGAAAGATGAGCTGTGTATATAGAATTACAGTATTGAACCAGTCAGTCAAAAGGGAAATTAAAATACGGCTTAACATTAGATAAAATTAATAATATGCTTTAGTCCATCAAAAATGATGAAATGCTATCAGATGAAAGGCATATTAGATTTATAACAATACTTTCGAAAAACACCATGGCTATCATAAACCAGCTGCATACATGATATGATCTTAACTAGGTGTACCTTCCCAGACTGAAATAAAGCCCCAGTAATCCTAGTGTTTGTGCACACTTCCATTTATACTATATGTACATAGTTTTACATTGGTTATTGACCAGAAGCCACCATAAATAATTTAGAACAATCGAAACACAGTGCATCCAACATGTCCGACAAGAACAGAAAGATGGGATATCAGACAATCCTCCTACTGTTTTAAAATTGAGAATTTCATGTCTTCCTATCCTGCTAATAATAACAACAGTCAAGAACAAAGCAGAATGACAGAAGAAGGTGAGGAAAATATAATCTCCATTACATAAAATGCAAAGGGAGAATAAATTAAGTATAGTGTAAATGTAAAAGAGTTGTGTGAGAATACTACACGAGAGAAAAATAAGGATATACCACATCTCTCAGTCTTAAAGAAATATAAACTATGTCGACATGGCTTACTGTTATAACCAGATGGTAGCTCATATTAAAACAGACAATAATTGCTTCACTAAAACCACTACAGATATGAGAAATTACCATGTGTTCAAGAAAAACATCAATGTATCGTGAAGGCCAATGCTTTGCTTAGAAAAATTGCCTACACTGCTGGTTTAAAGGGATAAATCCCTGGCCACAGACAGGGTGACCGAAGTTCAACTAATGTATCGGATGCTTGACAGTGCAGGCAGGGAGGATGGGCAGTGGTTCCTGGCTGCAATTAGGGAGGATGGACAATGGTTTCTGGCTGCAATTAGGGAGGATGGACAATGGTTCCTGGCTGCAATTAGGGAGGATGGACAGTGGTTCCTGGCTGCAATTAGGGAGGATGGACAGTGGTAACTGGCTGGCTTTCACTGCTAATGTATGACAAATTTATCTCAGCTGAAGAACAAAAGCTAGTCAAGACACTGGGTATGGGTATGGTGGTACCTGGGCATCACCACACAAACCAATGATGGAGACCCTTGTCTGCATCAATGACGGGATTTATGTTCAGACGGAAATGTATAGGCAGTCCTTGTAGTGACACAAGTGATCATGTTGCCAGCAGGGGAGGGAATTAAGCTACAAAACTGCCCTCGTTTATGAAGAAGGAAACTCTCTGATGTTTGCCCGTATGAAGACTCGTCCAAGTATCTCTCGCCATAGAGAATAAGGAGAACTGAATGGGTGTCCTCATGACAAGGGAATAAATGGGCTTGAGCCTAGTAGGGCTGACTGACAGAGAAAAAGCATTTGAAAAAAAAAAGTTTTGTTTAGACACAAGTCAGGTTTACAAATGTGGAGAGATGAATTACATCAATGTTGGTTTGCCAAGCAACTATGCTAAGCTGAAATTCTGCACCAGTTAACATGACGGTTGCCAGCATAACTCATACTAAATTTATTGCAGATTTATTTGGACTCCTATCAACAGGTGAAGTTATTTTGGTATTAATAGATCATTTTATCCAACTCCCAGAAACAGAGACTGTTGTATTTGTGTTAGCCACATCTGTTATTCCCATTATGGACAAATTATTCTCACTTTTTTGGTGTTTTTCTGAAGTTGCCAGATGTTTAAGTTTCAGATATATGAAAATCACTCCTTCACAAGTTAGTAAACTAGTAGAAAGTTTACAGCAACCTAGGAGAACATGGAGAGATGCAACATCCATTGAAAATGGTATATCCAAATATTTTTGTAAGAGTAACCTGGCACATATCACTTAGCTATAAGTCAATCATCAGACAAGGTTTTGTATGAGTTCTAAACTTAAGCTGTCATCTTTCCAGTAGAAAATTATGGTAAACGGTCACACATTGAAAAGGAAATCTATACTGACAACAATGTCAGACTGAATACAATGATTTAAAAGTAGGGGACAACATGTTATCAAAACAACTTAGCTTATGAATATTTAGAGTTTTTGACATATAGCAGACACCTCTGTAAATAGTTGATTTTGTTGTGTTTTGATGTTCTTTTTTCATTGGCTTGTTTATCTAATTTCTATATATATCTAATATGCTACATTTTTTTATCTAATTGTTAAATTTTTAATAAAATATTTGAGAAAAAACTTAGCTCCACAAAAACACACCATATTTCCATCCAAACCTTATTTAATTGTTCAAGTGTTAGATTTTATGATGACAATAAAGAAACAAATGAAGACAGGAACTTGACATTGGTCATTTTCCAAAACAAGCAGCGGTATTTTAATTTCTTAACTGACAGTGTCAAATGCCTTTTCTCAGAGAACCTTCTTTGTCAAGCAAGAAAATTACCCATAGTCTAAAAGTACTTCAAAATCCCCACCCCCTCAAGTCTACATGCACACAGTACAGGGTATAAAACAAAAATCTTTTAAAACCTACACATTTTAAAGAATGCATAAACAAAGACTGTTCTTTTTTATAGCATAATCATGTCCATTAATTCTAGTACTCAGTTTTTGGTAGTCTAATGCTGGACAGGTGATACTACCTGCAGTATATATTATATTATTTGTATTGCAATTGTAGTACCAAGGGGCTGTAGAGCTTGTTTTATCTTTACTTTTTAGTACTATGTTTGGTTTACCTGTGTTCATGTTCTTTTATACTTTAACAAAAACGTTATGGTCTTTCTTCTCAGAGCGATAAAATAATACCATTACCTACTAGTACCTATTATGTTAATATGGTGTTAACAGCTCTCTAATAATTATCTGTCACTGGCATGCCATCATGTTAGAGTGGTCATGACATATTTGTAGCTTCCAATAGTATTTCTATTCTGTTTGCTTGTTCCCTGTGTCTGTACAATTTCAGGTTATAAGGGATCAAGTCTTGTACTGTTGTCAGTTTTCTGAGTTGGCAGCTCTTCAAACCTGGCCTCATCATCATTATCAACCACGTTTTTCCCATTTTCTACATGATGTCAGGGTATCACATCAACTGTGGCCATCTCTGTGTTGATTCAATGCCACTATTCTTACCCTCTTCAACTGCCATGCCTTACCATTGCAGGTCTTCTCTCACACAATCCATCCATTTCTTTCCTGGACACCATTGTTTCCTGTTGTCTTCTTTCTGTCTGTCCCAAATCTTCTTCACCAGATTGTCTTCTGCTTTCCTGCACATGTGCCCAAACATCAGTAATCTGTTCTCCTTGACCTTTTCTGCAATTGGGGCTACCTTGGCTTCTGCTCTGATATGCTCATTTCTTCATCTGTCCCATAGTGTGCATCCTACTGCCCTTCTCAGGCAATTCATTTCCATCACCTATAGTTTCCTCAACTACTGTGCCTTTACTGCCCAGGTTTCTATACCATACAGTAGTACTGGTTACACCACACCACCATTTTATACACCTTACTTTCCTGCTTCATTGACATTATTCTGTCACACACTATCCCTGACACTCTGTGTCAGTTGGCTGCAGCCCCTCTTATTCTAGTTTGACCTCCTCAGTCAGACCTCCCTTCTCCTAAACCCCCCCCTCCCCCGGTACTTGAAGCTGTTAAACTTGTTCCACTATTTTCTCTTCTGTCTCAGTTCTCCGCTTCTTCTAATTTCCCTCATTTGCTGCCATTTCAGCTGTCTTATCTGTACATAGATTCATCCCATGTGGCCTTCAGTTTTGCATTCCATTCCCCTATCCTTTGCTGTAGTTCTTTTTTTAAACTCCTTTACTGAATTATCACTTGTGACATAGGCAAACTTGCATTTGCATAATATAAATCAAACTATATTAAAAAGTTCACATTTATAAACATTATAGGATATCTAATAATATATGTGATATTTAGTCTAAGCAACATTACATAAAGTATGCAATTCCTGCCCTCTATTAAACCGCATTCCTCCTCCAAAATATTTTTTCTGCATGTATGTTTCCGTTTTTTTCTATGTAATTTATTCCTGTCCTTTTCTAAACATCCCACTTCCTCCTTTGCTGAAAATCGTGTTTACAGTGTGTCTGTGATGCTGCATCATCTGTGTAAAGCAACTTTCTTGATCTGTTATCTTCAACTTTTCTTGATATCTCTCAATACATTTTTATCTGACTGATGAATGCCTTTTGATTATAATGCAATATCTGTGTGTTAGTCAGACTATCACATTATTTGCAGTTTAAGCCAGGCCTACTTTTCAACAGTCTAAAGCACTTGACTATGTAGATGGCCTCCTGTCTTTCCAGCTAAAATTTCAGCTATATGGTGCTGGTGGTTTAAGACACACCATTCAAAAAGCTATCAAAGCTCAGTTGCCTCTGCTGAATTTTTGTCTCCAAGTAACAATTCTTGTTTCAGATTTTGGAGGTTCTTTATCTTCTGTCTCTACCCTGTGAATTATTTGACCAATATTCTGTAAATTGAATCTGTGTGTCCTTTGTAACAATAATTGGTATGTCATTCAGACAAGCTGCATGTAAACCCCGTTTTGCAGTTTCTCTTTTGTGTGAGCCCCCCCAAAACACTGCCTTTTTACCTACATATTAGAAAAGATACAAATCCTTATTAACTGAGCCCTCAATACTTCTCATCTACATATTATGTTTGTGCAAAATGTCACAGATTACGTTTATTAACCAACATTTTCCTCTAGACATTCCTACATCTAACAGTTCTCCATAAAAAAGTTTTTCCCATTATCAATAAGTCATTATCTCTTTCTCTCTGTATTACTGTGTTCTTTTGGAGTCAAAAGTGTTTTATTCTGAAAGATGTTACTACCATTTTGGACCATGCTAACAACCTTGAGGTACTTAAAACTTCCTTTCATATTTACTCAGTGGTTCAGTGAATAATATTGTTGCCTCACAGCTGGAAGATCCCTGGTTCGATACTTGGCTGGGGTGCCTTCCATGTGGAGTCTGCATCTCCTCCCTGTGGTTGCATGGGTTTCCTTTGGGTGTTCCAGATTCCTCCCACATTTGAAAGACATGCAGTAGTTGGATTAGGTGCTCTAAATTAGCCATACGTGTGAGTGTGTGTGTGAATGTGTGGTGTGGATGAACAACCATGATATGGCTAGCCACCAGGTGGTGTAAACCCCGGATCTAGTTGACACTGTTGAAGTGACACCCTAAACCCACGTGCAAAAATGGGAAGATGGGATGAATAGATGGATGTAGTAGTCACGCTGTGATAAAACAAATAACTACTCCAGCCCAGATAAAGATTACTGTTGCTGTTTGTAAGCTGTTTGCATACTATGGAAGCTGGAAACACCGGGATATGTAAACACACAGGTGATATCAGATATACTGTAGTCCCTAATTTTAGCAATGTATGCCGGGAGGCAAATTACATAATACATTTTGTGTATTGATATTTGGCTATACCAAGGGAAAACATCTACATAAAGGTAAATACATGCATGTCATTTGTACATCTAGTAATGAGATAATAGTATTATGTGAATTTTAAATGGTAATGTAATATGACTATAATAGTAATGTGTAACAATTCAGTAGAACGTTTTAACTCAAAATCTTTGTTCACATGTAATGTTGCTGATAACTTCATTTTTCGTGCAAAACAACAGATATATTCACTTTCCTGGTTAAGTGAACTTTCTTCTGCACAAAATATATCGGTATATCCACTTGCAATTGCTGTAACACCGATTTGTTTTTCTTTTAGTTCAAATATTAATTCACCACACAGGTTCATTCTTTGGGGGTTGTTCTCAGGCACTTAGGTTAGTATCTATGGCACTCTATTTAGCTCCTGCCATGGCTATCAGCATATGGGGTGACTATGTCTTAATAATGTCGTCTTATATGTGGCACTTTTGGGCATCTTTGTTGAAATCATCTGACTTTAGGAATGAAACTGGTAATCTCTCCCCCTCAAGGTATTGCATGAGTCTGTCATCTGTCTTGGGATATGCAATAAATCATCTATGAAGGCTAAATTATAACTGTCATCTTCCGTCCACCTAGGAGCATGGTCTTAGCTATCTATCAAGATCATGAAATCGTGGTCATCCAATCTTCTTGGACATGGCACTAGTTATCCATGCTTCTCAGATCATGCCATTGCTAAGCCATTCTTCTTGGAGCTACTCTCTGTTACCCATGCTTCTTTGAGCATTGTGTAGGTTATTCATTCTTCTTGGAGCATACCATTAGTAGTACATGCTTCTTGGAGCATACCATTAGTAGTACATGCTTCTTGGAGCATACCATTAGTAGTACATGCTTCTTGGAGCATACCATTAGTAGTACATTCTTCTTGGAGCATACCATTAGTAGTACATGCTTCTTGGAGCATACCATTAGTAGTACATGCTTCTTGGAGCATACCATTAGTAGTACATGCTTCTTGGAGCATACCATTAGTAGTACATGCTTCTTGGAGCATACCATTCGTAGTACATGCTTCTTAGAGCATTCCATTAGTAATACATGCTTCTTGGAGCATGTCATTTGTTATCTGTACTTTCTTGAGCATGCTGTGGTGCTGCGGTAGCATTGTCACCTCACAGTAAGACGTCTTGATCAATTCTCAGCTAAAGCGTCTTCTGTGTAGAGATGTGCGTGAATGGGTGTACCTTCGTTGAAGGTTGTGCGTCAGGGCTGGCAACTCGGCATGCAAAAATCTACTGCCAATCATTAGCAGACCGGAGTTCTGCTGTGGCGACCCCTAATCGGGAAAATCCAAAAGACACAACAACTTTCTCGAGCATGCTGTTGATTATCCATTCTTCTTCTTTGAGTATGACATTGGTTATGTATATTTCTTGGGGCATGGAATTGGTTATTAGAGCTGTCATTTTACATAATATCGCCTATATTAGCTGTGCACATTAGATGCCCTGCTCTTGAAACAATTTTTGCAGGCTACTAAATGTCAGCTCTGTAGTCTCATTTTAGTACAAATTGGTCAGTAATAAAACTTCTGTTTAGCTGGTCATTCATTTTCAGAATTTGCTTCGTATGTATTTGCCCAGTGACCTTAAGTTTTATTTAGTTAAGAATGAAGCTCAGATACCAAATTGTAACAATACTGGTCCCATGTTACTGGTGTATGCATGTCAGAACAGAAAATGTAGAAAGCACTTTAAATGATGAAGTCTGCATCTTTGTACTCAGGTGTCCAAAATGGGCATCGCTGATCTTAGCTTTGTCTTTTCTGACTCCAGATATCTGTACTCTCATCTCTACAATATAAGGCTGCCAAGAAGATAATTCTCCACTGACAGCGGTTTCCAGTATTGCTCCCAATACGTTGTACAAACTGAAGCGCAAAATGTGGAAACATAAAGTGCTAAATATTTAAGTTAAAAAAGGCTTGAAAGAATACTGAAAGGATGAAATATGCACAGATTCGGGCACCTTGAAGGATAAAACCTATATAGGTTAGAATATATACAGAGTTACAGAGACCATGAAGGCAGAAAATATAATACAAAATAATTTCTGGAATCCTATCCTATCCTCTCCTATCACCTATAACATTTGGTATTTGCAGCTATGAAATAAGATATGAGGCATGAAGTATAGGTTTAGTGCTACAGGTTCTTTCCATCTAATTACAAATCATGTAAAAAAGTAATCTAATACACATTTAATTTAAAACACACTTAGTTGAATCGCATTACATCTAAAACTTTATATACAGTAAAAACTTCTCCAAAACTTCTTTTTTGAAGGAAGCAAGCCCCCCCCCATACCCCCTCACCCCTTAATTAAATATTTTAACTCCACAGTTGGACAACTGAAGAGAAAAGAGGAAACCTATCACAAAAGTGAATAACTGCAGGTGCACAAACAGAGGCTTCTAGAGACAGACATACAGTATAACAGTGGACATTAGCAAGGCACATATACTGATCAACATTAGCTTGCATTTTAATTTGTATAATCAAAAAACATACCAGCGGTAATTTTCTATAGCTTTATACACTTTTCTATCCAAAGTGTTTCAGTCATTTATATTTTAGATGAAATGTGTTTTATTTACATTGTGAACTTTTTTAGTAGATAATGTGTCATAGATAAAATATGCTACAGATAGATAGACAGAGAGATAGATAGAAAGATAGATGGATAGATAGATAGATAGATAGATAGATAGATAGATAGATAGATAGATAGATAGATAGATAGATGGCTTCCCTATAACCCATCCAGACATCAACTTGAAGTAAAAAAAAACATCCTGTACAGATGATCAAAAATCAGCTTATTGCACATTGCTGTCCTTTTTCTGTATAAAATTGTGAACAGTGGGGAGTGAGGAATAGATATATATATATATATATATATATATATATATATATATATAATACACACACACACACACATATATATATATATATATATATATACACACACACACATATATATATATATATATATATATATATATATATATATATACACACACACACACACACACACACACACATATATATATATATATATATATATATATATATATATATACACACACACACACACACACACACACACACACACACACACACACACACACACATACACATGTATTACATCCCCTTTCTCAGAAGGAAAATATGTTCATTGTCATCAGAGGTGGATTCATTATACATTGCTCTGTAAACTGATACATGGCACAGAAACATTTCAGTACTATATATTCACATATATCTCAACATCTTTATGATCTTAATGCAGCAGTTTGATTTGAATAACAGAAAGTAGTTTTCTTTTTCTTTAAACTTATGTAGCATCACTAAAGTTGTTTAATAAAACACAGTGTTATGTTTTCAAATTTTAAGTGGACATTATAGTTATTGCATTTTAATTCTGGCATTTCAGTTTAGGAAGTGTCTATATATTTAGCTATCTAGCTGGCTGAGTAATCTTCAAAACGTAGAATGTTTGGAGAATGTTGTTGTTAGAACTATATTTTTTTTACTCAAAGGACCTTTTCCTGTCATTTTGCTACTTCAGTCTTGCTAGACTGGACAGTAATACCTTTCATCTGTGTAGTAAGTTTCAAAATTTAAGGAGACATAGGGATGCATCCACTCTTTTGGGTCTACTAGCTGGTAATGTTTCCAGTTTTTGCCCTGGGGTGAAACATTGTACTCCCAATGTTTCAATTCTGTGCAGGTACTGGGGATGTGGGCACCTCTGGCCTGTTTGTAGGTACTTTATTCTAACACTTGACCCATCTGCAACAAGCCTGGTATGATGGCTGACTTGTTACTTGTTGTGGACCTTGCTATTGGTATGTTGACCAGGTTAGATGGACATTTCAGAATATACTTGGTGACAGATTTTCTTCCCTGGGTTCTCCACTGTGCAGCAACAAAGGTCTAGCAAGTTTAGACATGGGGTTGTGAATTGCTTTTTTTTTTAGAGTAGCCAAGGTTAAGTATGGGGCTACTTGTTCCTTTGAGACTGTCCACCTGGTAATTTGAGAATGTTCATTCAGAAATGTGTGGACTTGTTTGTTGACCCAGTGTTGCTAAAGCCTCCTTGGTTAGTTCTGGATGATTTCAACTTCTGGGTCAGCGATGAAGCCTTCGCTCTTGCACAGGGTTTCCTTTCTGTTATGGCATGATTTAGCTTTTCATAGATAAGTTTTTCTGCTGTCCATTTATTTGAACAAACTCTGGCTTCATGTTCCTGCTTGGAATGTCTACCACTGACTTGGTGATGGAGCCTGTCTTTTGGGCTGACCACCATCTTGTTCATTCATCAGTGCATTTGTAGGAGCTGTCATGCTGCAACCTGTGATCAATTTATCCATGTCTTTCACCAACTTCTTATGGTGCCTAGAATAGGTAGTCCTGATGATGTGCTTTTTTTAACTCATAATACAGCTGTAGATTTCTCAATAGACTTACGTGCCTCACCTCTTGTATGGCTGGTTCACCTCAAGCCACATGAGCTATGGTCTGTTATAGAGCTCGTGTTTCTAGGCGACAGGGATGAAGGCTTGAACATAAATGGAGATGCATAGGCTGCTTTGAGGTCAGGCTTAGGTTTGATGAACACTGTGCAGTTTATAAGGTAGAGATCTCCTAGAGAAAACCACAGAGTGCTTTCATCTGATGAATATGAATTGACCACATGATTTTTCACAGCTGAGCTGGCTTTGCTGTACATGTCTTCTTCCATGATTAGCACAAACGACTCCATCTTAGATTTGTTGTGAGTTTCAGGAGTTTGACTATTTGGATCTTGTTTCCTTCATGTCAGGTGTGTGAGCTGTTACTTACAGTCTGGATACTTGCCCAATCAGGTTATTTTAATCTGTCCTGATGTGTTCAGACTAGTAATTTATAAAATTGTCATTATTTCTCTAAGTACTGGGTTTTTCCAGCTGCATTAAAGGAGACCCTGGGCACCCAGTTTCCGAAAAAGCATAATCTTGACCATAAAGTTTTGGATAACTGACATAGTTTGCTGACAGCTTGACTGCATTTTGAGAGAATACTACATTCATGATTCCAGTCAGTCCTATGACACATGATATTCAGACAGCTTTTACTTTGCTTTTAAAGAATCTCTTGTTGAGATGGATCATAGTATTATTATGGTCTGGTCCTCCTTATTCTCTGTGTTTAATGCAGTTGATTATGATATTATTTATGACAGGCTTTAAACCTAATGTGATCTATGGGCACTGCCCTTGGATAGTTTGCCTGCTATCTTATTTATCATAAGTGCATCCTATTACATCTGGAGTTTATTGTGATTCTATTTAGAGTCTTTATTTTTCTCCACATACTTGCTTCATTAGGAAAGCTCATTAGATAATGCGATCTTTAATGCCATATGCTGTGGATACTCACCTTTTCTCTTTTCATTGGGAAAATGTCTGCTGCGGATTTACTTGGTGAGAATCTCCAAAACTGAATAAATGTGAACCTCCTGTGACATAAAACAGCCAAAATAGTTGCCTTGGTTATTCAGGCATATACAAAGCACATGGATGTGGGGCCACTTTTACTCTTTTTAGTGAGTCATTCCACATGTTTGCTCCGATTTAGCTGTTGTGGATGTCTGTACAGTATCCCAGGACACCCAGGTGCTTCAGAGTGATACGCTCCATCTCATCACTTTGCAGATCCACATTATGGTAATTTATTTTGTTAGATTGGTTGGTGTATGGGGTACTACAGTGGGTGGCAGAATATACTGCCTGACATGTCTCTGTGCTGAAAAGCATTTCCTGTATTAGAAAACAGTGCTGTCACAGGTGGAAGGAGCTGCAAAGGTACTCAGAAAATAGCTCATAGAAGAGTTCTCAGGCCCAGTAATTAAATAAATATATAACCCATATTCACATTGTTCTTCCATAGCTTGATCTGACTTTATTGTAAAGCATATTCAGGAAGGAAGTTGTACATGTGAATGTATGTATATATGTATGTATGCATGTATGTATTTATTTATTTATGTGATTGTTTGTATTTGTTAACCAGGGCAGAGAACTGATCCACATGTATCTATTTCAGCTTCATACCTCTTGGCCTTCTGCCCCTTACAAATGTACATCCTGGGTCAACTAGCATGATGCTTTGGGAGTTAGAATACTGGTATCAAAACTATGAACAAAGTCAAATATACAGTTTAGCAGCTGGTCTGCATTTTATTTTTTATTCTTACCCCAAATCACCGAAATCTGGGTGCAAGATTAACTCACTCCCAAAATATTAAAAAAGTGGTCTTATAATTATGTGATTCGAGTTTGCATGGCTCAAAAGAAAATAGAATTCCCTGTCTGATATATAGCCTTATTGATAGTGTGTGGACATCTCCAGAATAACAGAAGCTATTTCTCAGGCCTTCTAATTAGGGGGTGTTCCTTGTGCCCAGATGAATACATGGATACAATGCAGATGGTATTTGGGGAAGGAGGCACCTTGTGATTATGACTGTGCAGGATATCTGTGATTGCATTTTCCAATGTAAATATACCAAGGTTAGAGGAGTACTTGACTTCCATGTGCTTATGCAATGCATGCTTTATTATCCAAATGGTACCAGTGTAAATGATGTTAAAAGTACAGTCAGTAACGTAACATGATGTCTTGCTCTGTAGCATTCTACCTGTCCATTGCATGTAGATTATTGTGTCAGTTTGCATGCTGTATTCTGGAATGCATCATACTCTGTGTTCAGAAGTAGGTGGGACATTGAGACCACCATTTTACTGGTGATGACACTGTTGATAAATGTAGATGTGAAGCCTTATGGTGTCTGTGCCAATGTAATGTTACACATCATGAATTTGGATGCTGATTTTGGCTAGGAGTTAATGCCCGTATATCACACAACTAGTATTTGGGGAAGGAAGCTGTCTGTATTACTCATATGATTCTGCAGGGTATCATCCCTGATGAGTGGTACACTGTAGTGGGGATGCCCCACCATAAGGGTGGCCTTACAACTGGCCCAGGCAATTAAAGACCTATCAGTCTAACAAGCTTCACCTGCAAAGCCATTGAATGTATTATAACTGACCTCATAAACTGCAATATCAAGAATATTACTTGAGTTGACACCCTACAGTTTGGCTTTGTGAAGAGTAGATTCTCTACTGAATTTGGTAAACCTTTATCAAAGGTTATAGAGTCTGTTTGCATTTGTCCTATATTCCTTTCCCTTAAAGATAGGTTTAACAAGTGCATGACTCCAATCTTGAGGAATCTCCATCTACTTAAAAGTCCTAGTGAATACGGCATATAATGGTACTGTAAGTTCATGCTGAAGCACTCTCAGGTCATTAGTACTAATTCTGTCTCCTCACTGTGCTTTCTGCCCAGTTTGTGTAGTTGTTTCTCAATATAGTCTAATTTCAGTATCTGAAGTTACCTGAATGGTACTAGGACAATTTATCACCCCCACCCCTTTGTGGAGTCTATTTTGCATAAGAATTTATAAATATATCTATAATCTGTTGTGTCTGAAAATACATTTTAGAATTTGCAGTTTATCAGTTTTATGTCTTTACATCTATCCACCACATCTATGCAAAGGTTTCATATTTTGCTCAATATCTTTATACACATTCTCTTCAAATCTTCTTGATCTTTTCTCGCACTATGTTTAATTTGTCTGCCCATCTTGTAAATTTCAATTTTCAGTGTTATACTTTGACCTCTTTTATATTTCATATGCTTTTGTGACTCATCTTAGTCAAGTATATTGTTTTTATGGTAATATATTCTCCTGCCTTTGTGTGCCTAGATCCTGATTTAAACTTTTTTTTTGATTTTTGCTTTCAAACAATTCCTCTTTCAAAACTTGCCACACTCCTGCAGTTTTTCCACTAAACACATCACTCCAATTAGTGTTACACAGTGACTGTTTTGCCTCTGTATAATTGGTTATTACATTTCTGTGCATTGGATTAGATTTCATTTTGGCAGAATTATCTAGCAACAAATTAACCTTTGCAACCTCATGATCACTGCACATCAACTGTGGTAAAACTTGACATGAACAGTCATTCCCTTAAGCACACAATGTCTAGTTTGTTCCGTTCCCTGATAAGCTTTTTAATAATCTGAAGCAATTGTTGTTCCTAAACATATGTTATGAATAATGTCCTTACCAATATTGTTGAATCAACATTATTCCAGTTTACTTCTGGTAAATTTAAGTTTCCAACCACTATTATTTTTCCCTCCTATGTTTCTTGCAAGAAGCATTTGAATTCCTCTAAGTCGTCAACACTTGACTTTGCTGGTCTATACACTCCAAGTATTATATGTCCCAGGGTTGTCTTTATTGTCACAGTTATATGATCTATAGTATTGGTGTTATCACTGAATGTGTAATAATCACAGGCCTCATTATCTTTGATACCTATCATAACACCACCACCTGATTTTTTGTTAGAATGTCTGTTACAGTAAACACATTTATAACTTGACAGAACTGGTTTCCACTCATTGTTCTTTAATCATCCTAAACAATAACAACATCAGTCTTGTGGGACTGTAGCAAATTTTACATTAAAAAAAAAAAAATTACTAATGCTCCTAGCATCAACAACCATCAGAGATACATCAAATGTTGCTGTCTGTGAACTGTTAAATTTCTGACCTGGCAAAAATCCTGTTTTGTGTTAGTCAAATGTATTTATTTATTTATTTTTGTATTTGTTTATTCATTCATTTATTTATTTTAGTTTTATGACTGGGGAAGTCCACTGCACCTAAAAAGGGCCCGTTTTCTGTGGAGGCCTGGGGAGAAAACCTCCAGTAACGATGACAAACATATTAGCATATACACATACAAATGAAAAAAGTCATACAGCTTTATGCAGCATTCTACAGAAAAGAAATTCTACATTCTATAATAATAATAATAAAATCTAGTAACTATACAGTCTTAGAGTCATTAACAGTGAATTACAACTGAAATTTTACATTCTACAATAATAGTGGTAAAAATCTAGCAACAATACAGTCTAAGGGTCAATAACAGTGAATTACAAGTGAGGGCCAGAAACTGGTGGAAATACATTTTTCCAAGACTTTTGAGTGCGGAAAGTATGGCAATAGGATGGAAATTAGTGGTGTCAGTGTTTTTTCCACCTTTATGGAGTGGGATGATGAATGCTTGTCTCCAAAATGAGAGAACATAAGAATAATTTTATGCTGGGAAAATGAATCAGTGTTAAGAGATCGTATTAGGGAACATCTATACTCTATTAGTAAGCATGATAGCAGAAATGCATTATCCAAACATGTTATGAATGCAGGACTAGATCGCAATTTTACATTTATGGTTTTGGAATTAGACAGGATTAATCCAAGAAGGGGTGATATAGAAATGCATACTGAATGTATTGAGATTAAATGGATGACTACTCTACAGGCCACTAGAGGTAAAGGGTTGAATGATTTTATACCTATTAAACCCGTGTTGAAATTGCATGGCATAAGGTGATAGTATTTAACATTGGTGCTCTTTTTATTTTTTAGATTTGAAGAAGCATCTAGTGTGGATGAGAAAGCGCTTATCTTATTTTGTTTTGTTTGTTTTAGTCTGTATTAAAGTTTTATATTGTGTTTTATCTACTGCCTGGCCAGTTTTTTGCTTTTACATTTAAATATTCATTTATCGGCTCTGCTCATTTCTGCTTAACAGTAATAGAACAATGATGATCCAGAGGGAAACAGAATGTAAAAAATATCTCTGTTGTTAGTGGGTTTTTATGTAGCGAAAGCATTTGGCAGAGTAAGCTGGGGTTTCATGGGTAGGGTAATGGGAGCATTTGCATTCCCTGATACAATAATAAGGTTAATTGGGAGGATATATGAGGGAATTGAGGCAAAAATTAAAGTGTGGGGGTTCCTCTCTGATAAGTTGTGTCTGAACAGAGGAAACAGGTCTGCATAGGACATATTACTTATGCCCCGTATTCTTTTAGTGAGGAACCTCTGTGGATGTTCCAGTTGTTGGATATGCCTGGTTAAGTACATACCAAAGGGGGAATTGTACTCAATGATAGGTTTGATGAATGCCAAATACAGTTGAACAATGGCTTCCTTGGACTTAGATGCCATACAAAGTTGTACAACATAGAATGATTTCCTCATTACTGTAGACACATGATGATCAAAAGCTAGATTATTATCTATGTGTGCCCCTAAGTCCCTGACTACTGGGTCAACTTTAAGGGGGGTGTTGTCAATATGAAAGTTACCATGGATGGATGACTTTTCAAAGGATACTATTATGCATTTCTTAGCATTTAGTTTTAGTCCATGGATCTGACATCAGTTGTTTGTCTGTGTCAGCCCCTCCTGGAGAACATTTGTGTCAGTGTGAGATTCAATGAAAGCTCCTAATTTGTAATCATCTGCAAATTTAGTCAGCCGGAGACCACTGACATTGGTCTTAACTTCTGAGAAGTAAATGCCAAAAAGGAGAGGTCCAAGGACTGATCCCTGAGGGACTCCACTTGTAACTGGCCTCTTTGTAGAGATGGACTCCCCCATTCTAACTTCCTGGGTCCTGACTGTGAGCCATTTGGCTATCCACTGGGTGACATACAGGTTTGTACCTAACCTCTTGAGTTTGTCAATAATGCCAGAGTGGGGTATTGTGTCAAATGCCTTGGCTAGGTATGATTTAGGCCCGAAGAAGCTACCTGGCAGGTAGCAAAAGCGCTTGCCTCTTGTGCCTGTTTTATTGTTTTGTAGCCTTTTATGTCTATTTATGAAAGTTCCACTTACTTCACAGTGGTGTGCACCTAGCTTTTTCTCAGTTTTTCTCTTTAGTGCTTGTTGGTGCACTTTACCAACCACAAGAAACTTTGTTTCAAAGAATTTCATTGTTGTAGCTTCTTGGTTGGACATGGCTGAAGGTATCTCCATTGAACTAGACTACAGTCCTTGCCTGGTGAATAATCAGGCAGAACGACTACAGAGACTGATGGTTCCTGGTAACAATCCTTTAATGAGTTACACCTTTGACAAGAATGTGGAGAACTCTGTAGAGACTGTTGTGTTACAACAAGACTTTATGTACTATACAGAGATTTAGAGAATAAGCCCTATAAGTTTAAACGTATGCAATGGCAGAGATTCCAACTAGAAGCTTGTTTGCATTTTAAAATCATACCTAGAGGTTTGAGGGTGTTGAAGATGCCAGCATATGATGCAGCTTACCCTGATCTCTTGAAACAATGGCAAATGAATTTAAGACTTGGGTTTGACTATCTGCAGCTACTTAGAGTTTTTTAAACCTATGGAAGAAACTCTAGTCAAAGACATCAATAAGCTACAACAGTGTATTCAGACCCAATTTTCATGAGATGTAGTAGGTGAGAAATTGGATGTGTTATTTGAAAACATACAGAACTTTGAAAAGAGACTTCAGATTACTAACTGTAAAAAACTGCAAAGAAACTTGAATGACTTCAATGATGGGAATGTGTTTTCATGGCTGAGATCAAGTGATACTTCAAAATCTAGCCAGTGTGGTATTGATGGTATTACCAACTCTGATAGTACAGCTGGTAATCAGAATTTTAATTCTGAAGGTAAATTATATATCGACCTGAGCCCATAGAGTCCAAGCCACCAGGAACAGAGCAGGGCTCAAAACTGACTTCACAAACTGTGCCTATGCCTTCATTTGAAACACAGGAAGTTTCTAAAGGCAGGAACGTTGTGATGATGCATTAGTGCATCATATACCATTGAGTATGGAGGATGAACAGAGCCCATAATTACAGCACATCAAATTGATTTTTCCCTTGCCAACCCTCTTCCATTACCCAAAACAAGGAGCCGCTCGAGGCGAGGGCAGCTGCACCAGAGGTTCCATTCACCAGAAACCAGGAACAAGGTAAATACATGGAAAAGGACATAAACACTTTAGTTATTAACATTTCCTCACTTACGTTGAGCTCTGAACAATATAGTCTTTTGAACAGAGGCTTCTCATTTATTCTGATGCAACAGTCTGATATTTCAGAGATTATTTTAGATTTAAAAATGTTTGCCAGGAATTTATCATTACGTTTACGGTTTGCTGACTCTGTAGGAGCCCACAAACCATTCAAGAAGAACAGTACATATGTTCCAGTCATAGACCCAGTTATTGAATTGTTCACTGTAGCATGTGAAAGAGACATTTGTATGCTCTATGAAAATAATGTTAAAAATAAATTGTTTAACCTTGCTGAAGGGGAACGTTTAGCATTAAAACAGTTGAAGGAACTTTCTTCAGTGGAGATTCGTCCCTCAAAGGAGGAAGTATAGTTGTGTTAGATAAAAGTCATTACTTGAAGAACAAGAGACTTAGGGACACAGGTGGACAGTGGTCTCACCTTCGATAACCACATCGCTGCAACAGTCAGGAAATCCTTCTATGTGGCACACCTCATCACTAAGGGCTTTTCATCCAGAAAAAAGGAGGTCATTGTCCCACTGTACTCATCCCTCATTAGACCCATTATAGAATACAATGCCTCGTTTGGTATGTACTTCTCAAGACATCTGCAACAATTGGAAAGGCCACAGAAATACCTCACTAAAAGAATCACAGGCCTAAAGCAGATGCCCTACACTGACCGCCTTAAAAAACTCCAGCTATACTCTATCACATATCGTCTACTCAGAGGGGATCTTTGCTTAACATACAAAGCCATGTCAAACCCAGAGCTGTTGGACATGCTACACTTAAAGAAATCCCAATCCCTCAGAGCCACACGCTCCAGGGATCTAAACCTTGTAATCACAATAAACAAAACATGCTGGAGGGATAGGTTCCTGACCCAGAGACTCCCCAGACTCTGGAATAGATTGCCCATACATGTCAAGCAGAGTGCCTCTTTGGTCCTCTTCAAAAGGAACCTTGACGATTGGATGGGAGAAAGGAAATTCACCCCAGGGATCATGTCAGTCGCCCTGCTAGACAGGGGTCCACAGAAGTAAATATTGTGGGAAGAAATAGCCAGGGAATTGTTATGGCTAGGCTTGTATAGGCCCTAGGGCTGATAGCCTAGTACCAACCTATGAACCTATGAACCTATGACTGAGTTATTATGTGACCAAGAGACTTATGTGCATTTAAGTAGGGGACAAGTAGAAAGACTTGCATTTTTTCTGTTTGATATGTTTATGACCAATGTGATTAATGAAGAACTTTTTAAGTACTTTTCAGAAGAACATCCACTTATACCGGTGTTATATGGTCTGCCTAAAGTGCATAAAAATGCTGATAACCCCTCTGTGCTGCTCATTGTATCTAGTAGAGGCTAGGCCACAGAGCCAATCTCCATTTATGTTGAGAAGATGCTGCACCCCATTGTCAACTTAATGAACTCGGTCTGAAGAGATACAAATAATTTTTTGAGTGAGTTGTTCCCAGTTGTAAATGAAGTACAAGATAGGACAAATTAGTTTTTTCTAACTTTAGATGTTAATTCTCTCTTCACAGTTATTCCCAATGACTGGGGAATAGAGAATATTAGAACTCTGTTATTAAATAAAGCAGTTTTAGATAGCAAAGCTGTTGATTTAATTTGTAGTTTATTAGAATTAATATTAGAGAACAATGCATTCATCTTTAATGATAATTATTACCTACAGAAGGTTGATGTAGCGATGGGCACAGCTTGTGCTAATAGCTACTCCAACCTAGCTTTAGCTCAGTGGAACAAGAGAGAGTCATTAGGAATAATGACTTTTAAGCAGGGATGTCGGGAGGCATACGCACTGTACTGATTTCAGTACAACTTATTTAGAAAAGGGGGTAGCTTTTTAACTAAAAAAAAAAAAAAAAAGCGTTGGCTCTTTAAGGATGCTTGCTGGGTGTTGTGGTGAAGGCGAACGGGAGCTGACGTCATGTCCGGCTGGCTGTGAGTGGGAAATTAGCTTGAATGGAGGCTGGAGCAATTGTTACTTAACAGATAGGAGTGCGAGCGGAAAACGGATTATCAGGTAAGGATAGTATGTGTGAAACAGATCAGGACATTATGGAGGTGTGTGTGTGTGTATGTGTATGTGTGTGTGTGTGTGTGTGTGTGTGTGTGTGTGTTGCTACATTATCTTTGGCACTGTCCTGTATTTATCGCACATAACTGTGAAGCAGTTTATCGTTTATGTTGAAGCTTCTAACAATCATTCAGGACTCCTGAATGATTGTTAGAAGCTTCAACATAAACGATAAACTGCTTCACAGTTATGTGCGATAAATAACATTTTCACAATTCACTTTTTTTTCTTTTCAATAAGTTAGGTTTCTAGTATTTGTAGCTATGTTTATATCAAAGGCTTCATGTTGTCAGCCCTTTTCTGTTATCGCATGTAGCCAAAATCTTCAAGAAACTATTTGAATAAAATGTTTCTGAAAGGTCAAATAATAAATTCAGTTGATCAGCCTTGTAGTTCAAAGGGACAAAGCCAAAATTGCATCCCAGATTATATGTGTTTGACTAGCAGCATGGGCAATACAAGGACTAGCCAGTTGAGGATGGGAGTAAGTGGCTGAAGCCAGCTCAGATATCCAGGGGATGAGAGAGGCTACCTTGAATCACTGAAATAGTTTGGTCAGGAGGTTGTATATGTATGGAAATACACATACATCTGACAAATGCAGTGACTGCACAGCATATAAAGCTACAGCTGGATGGAGGAGAGGTAGGCCACACTCCATAGCAGCAGTATGACGCTGCACCAGAATCCTTGATCTCCTCAGTGGCCATAGAGATATTGGTCAGGCTGAGCCTAGGAAAGGCTAAGGTAGGTCAGGTAGAAATACTGAATGAGAACAGGAGAGGTGGTAGTTGACTCATATAATTGAGCCTTAAATATGGTAAAAGTTCACTAAACTTAACACTAGTTGTAGTATGCTGCCTACAGGAATAATCATTATTTGTACACTTGTCTCAGACTTTCAAAGTCCTTAAAGGTCAATTCTAATCTCCATTTCATTTACCTTTCTAAGATTTTTATTCTATGTAAGACTTTTTTTTTTTTATTAGCAAGTGTGTAAATGCCCCCACATAATACAACAGGTGTTTAGGCTCAAACCCTGTATCTTTGCTTCAGGGTAAGAACAGCCTAAAGTCCCTAACCACCACCATTTCTGAACTTTGTTCAGATTTGCTTTTCTAACAGTTGTGAGCTATGGTGAGAACTGAAGTTGCATTCCCCAGTTGTGAGAAGTGAGAACTGAAGTTGTATTCCCCAGTTGTGGTGAGAAGTGAGAATTGAAGTTGTATTTCCCCCATTATTGTTTTTGTTGTTTGTCCAGGTTTTTTGTGCTAAGAGGTTGAGAGCTATCTAATAGCCATTAAGTTTCAGTCTTCGTATTTTTCAACCTGCTGATTTAGCATAGTGATATGTTATACTAACTGTAGTGTACATGGTTCTGGGTTCAAGACATGCATGGTGGTAACACAGCATTTTATTCTAGCAACTTTCCAAAATTATACAAGCAATGTTTAAAATGTGTCCCTGGTTTTTGGGCTTTTGTCCCACCCCCCAATAAATGTTGGCTTTTTCCAGATTTCTTGTGCTGCAAAGTTCAGAGTGTCGAGTACATTTTACAAGGAGCTGAGAGCTACAGGGGAACTAAAGTTTAGTGTTGCTTATGCTGAGTCTACTTATGCTGTTAATAACACAACAGGTCGTGTACTTGCTTTTGATGCAGAAGGCTGTGGGTTCTTCTCCCACAGTAGGTAATTGCATTGCTGATACTGTACTGTGTTGTGAAGGGGGGTGGATGCTGTAGTCCTTTTTGGCGAAGATATCTAGTAGTAACCATGAACTTGTTATCAGTTTGCCATCCATTCACTATTGCAATATTACTAGCGTATCACTTTTTTTAATGCAACACAGGCAATTTATTCCTCAAGGGCAACAGGCACTTTATTTGTAGATGAAACAATGAAATATAAAGTTGTTTGCTAGCAGCAACCTCTTCATTAGTTGCAGATTTCTTTAATGTGAAATTGTGTAGATGGCTTTTTTACTAGTTCAGAGATTGTGCATATTTACTGATACTGGTGGATGGTAGAAGTTTGAATAGACTTTTATGATGGAAATGTTCTGAATTGGGCTGTTTTGTCATTATTGGTGCATGCATTTTGTTTCATTGTTTACTGGAAAAATGTTCAAAACAATAAATTTAAAATGCTCTCTAACAACTATACTGTATTGTACAAGGAATATAATTTAATACAATCAGGAAGGTGTATCAAAGAGCACGTGTATGTTCCATGTGCAAGGGGCCTATGATTTGAAAACAGCACAAAGTTAATCTTTATCTGCCACTGGCAAAATGTATTTTCTTTGAATGTGGGTTTCAATGCTGTTTTGATGAATGTGAGTTTCAAGGGCAGAGAAGTTTTAATGCTAAGTCTAGTTTCATTGTGAGACTGCATTGCTTTGTTTAGCAGATATTTATTGGTGTTCGTGCTGTAAAATGCAAAATAAAACTTTTCTTGCAAAGCATTTAGGAATGAAGTCACTAAATAATGACAGACATTAAATTTCAGACGTCATAACCTTCAGAAAAATGCATGCTAAAGCAAGACCTGTTATTCTGTCAACTGTCTTAAGTTTATACAAGATCAATTTTTAGTACTGTTTGTATGTTCCCCCAATATATTTGGCCTTGTCCAGATTTCCTGCATTAAGAGGTTGAGAGGTATGTGCAAATAAATCGCTTTATAGAATTAGGAATATCCAAACCTCTCAACTGTCCCCAATTTTGGCTCAAAATGTTGCTCCCTCTAATAATCCCTCCTCAAAATAGAATTTTGAAAGAACATGTGGAGGCTTTAAAATTATAAATAACTAATGATTAGAGTTATACATTACTTTTATTTCAGAAATGCATGCAGATTCTCTAATTTTGTCAGCTGCTCAAGTTAACAGTGCTCATATTAAAATGGTGTCCCTTCTTTGACAGGTTCCCTGCTGTATTACTGGCAGTTTTATATTTTTGCATCACACTTTTGGTCCGTTTTTCATAAAATTGTGTTTTTCTGGCAAATTAGTGGCAAATCATTAAAGACTGAAGTTAGAACATAATGGCAGACATTTGATATATAGATTTCATACCTTTCAGAAAATTCATACTAATGCAAGACCTACTACTATTCTATTACCTTTCTAAATTTATAAGGGCAATATTTAAAAAAAAAATGTCTATTTTTGGGCCTTTGCCTCAGTTTTATTTATGGGTTTGTTTCTCTAAGAGGTTGAGAGGTATGTGTGTGTGTGTGTGTGTGTGTGTGTGTGTGTGTGTGTGTGTGTGTGTGTGTGGTAAGTAACATACCTCTCAACTGTCCAAATTTTGCAGAATGTCCAGATTTTTGCCCAATATTTTTTGTCTGTTCCTCATAAATGTTGTGATTTTCTAGAAAATCATTGAAGGCTGAAGTTGCTAAATAATGACACATTTGAGTTTCAGACTTCATGTACTTTAGAAAAACTCATTCTAGCACAAATCCTGGTATTCTAGCAACTTTCTCATACTAGCACAAATCCTGTTATTCTAGCAACTTTCTAAGTTCACGAGAGCACTATTTAATATCTGTCCCTGTTTATTTTAGGCTTTGCCCATATTTCTTGCACTAAGAGGTAGGTGGTGTGTGTGTGTGTGTGTGTGTGTGTGTGTGTGTGTGTGTGTGTGTGTGTGTGTGTGTGTGTGTGTGTGTGTGTGTGTGTGTGTGTGTGTGAATGAAACACTCTAGTTAGGGGTAGCAGGTGGTTAGTAATTTACTGAAGCTCAAAACCTGTACCTTAGTTACAGAAAACAAAAGCATGAATCCTCTACCCCAACTACCATGCTGCATTTTTCAAAGAACTGACTTTCAGGTTCATTTTCAATTCAAGGAACTGAGTTTGAGTGAATCTATATTATATTACTGAAGAGGCATTACAGCGAATGCCTCTTCATCGAAACTAAAAGAGCGAACTGTGAATTGCGAGAATGGCAGTAGCTTGGCTGGGGAGGGGGGTAGCAGTTTGAGAGCTGTGAGTACAAATTTGAAAATCCTAGCTACACCCCTGCTTTTAAGAGATATATTTTGACTTATAAAAGGTCAGTGGACGATATTTTTGTTTTATGGCAAGGACCAGTAGAAGAGACAGAACGTTTTGTAGATTATTTACACACTACTACAACGTTCTTAAGATTTAGCGATACTTACTCTTGTGAAGCTATTGACTTTTTAGATGTCAAAATAACTAAGAGTCTAGTGGGTGAGGTTAAGACACTGATACATAAGAAGCAATGTAAGAAGAATGTTTTATTGCACAAAGGGAGTGTGCACCCCCGACATGTATAGGAATGTTGTTAAGGGACAAGCGTTGCGAAGGATGAGGTTACACAACAATGACGAGGACATGCAGACAGCATCGGGTGAGTTAAGGAATGAGGTTAGGTACACAGGGGATAACGGAAACAAAGTTGATGCCCAGATAGCTGAAGCTTTGAGTGAACGGGGTACTAGGGGTCTTCCTTATTTCTCAGACAGACCCGATTCTCAAAGTGAGATAGATAGTCAAAGTAGTAGTGAAGTCACTAGGCCGACGTTCACTTATAGTAGTAATATCAGTAAGATTTGTGAAATTGTGAACAGGAATTAGGAGATACTGAATACAAATGAGAAAGTTAGACAGGTGATAGGAGCTAGACCACAATATGGTTTTAGAAATAGTAGGTCCTTGAAAAGACAACTGTGTTATAAGAGTGCTAGCAAGAGTTATACACCCCAGTCACAAAGAGGGGGCACCTTCTCTTGTAGACAAGCCTGTAGATACATCCAGTCTGGTAACTATTTTGAGCACCCACATAAGGGTTTTGTTGTAGCGGCATCACTGTATGCTGATTGCGGTACAAATGATTTAATTTATTTTTCATTCTGCGTTGAATGTTATGTTTGTTATATAGGTAAGACCAACAGGAGTTTCAGAGGAACCATCTTAGAACATGTGGGTGATATCAGGGAGTAGGAGAACTAAGAGTGCGTTGGTGCTTCATTTAATAGAGAAAGGTAATGAACACAGTTTTAAATTTCTAGTGCTGCAAGTGATAGGTAAGAATATGAAAGGAGGTGACATTAAGACTTTCACTGAAGAGAGGGAACAGCAATGGATTATACGCCTGGAAGCTGATACGTTTCCAGGCATTAATGAATGAGTCTCCCTGAAACCCCACCTGAAGCTATGCCCTTTGAAGCATTGAGTATGCTGTTTTATGCTGCATTTTTTGTATAATGTTTTTAAATATGTTTTTACAGATTTTTTGATACATTTTGAATTTTGTCAGGTGTAGAATTATTGAGGTTAAGATTTATTCAATATATAAAAAGGTTTTTACAATGTTTGTAAGCATCATTATCAAAAGGATTTTATACTAGGTTCACTGTGTTTTTAAATGATGATTGATGTCTTAATCAGTTCTTTTTTCTAATTGGCTTCATTGTATTTAAATACAGATGGTTTGACTGTTATGATTTAGGTCTGAAGAAGCTACCTGGCAGGTAGCGAACGTGCTAACCTCTTGTGCCTGTTTTATTGTTTTGTAGCCTTTTATGTCTATTTATTAAACTTTCACTTACTTCACAGTGGTGTGCACCTAGCTTTTTCTCAGTTTTTCTCCAGGTCAAGGTAGGCAGTGTGAACGATTTTTCACTCATCCATTGCTTTGGTGACCTTCTCAAAGAAGTCCCCCAGGTTGAATAGGCATGATCTGCCCTTTATGAAACTAGTCTGAGTTGGGTCCAGTGTCTGGAAGTTTACTATATCTCTGTTGATCATCTCCATGATAATTTTTACCATGGCTTTACATATAAGACTACTGAGACTTATGGGTCTGTAGTTTCCAGGGTCTGTAGATGGCCCACTTTTGTGCAGAGGGATGACTATTGCCTTTCTCCATTCATGAGTCATGAAGCCTGTTTGGAGGCTGCAGTTAAATAGTAATTTCAGAGGCCCTGATAGGTCATGTTTCATGCTGTTTAGAAGGCATCCTGGGATATTATCTGGGCCTATTGATGCAGTGTTCTTGGTCTTAGAGAGAGCATTAAGGACCTGTTCCCTAGTTATATTTAATGATATTTCCTGAGGGAAGGTTGAGGGGGAGAGAGGAGTAAAGTTGGAGCTGAATTTATCAGCCTGGAGGTTTGCTATATCTTCTGGCTTAGTATAGGTGGCTGTATTTACAAAGAGCTCTGCACACAATTGTGTATTGCCTTTGAGGTTGCAGACACAGCTAAAGAATGCTTTGTGATTGTCTTTGGCCTGGGAGGCCAAACTTATCTCAAATTTGGCTTTGGTAGACATTATTTGTCCTCTGAGTTATTTGTTTAGTTTAATGAGAGTGCTTTTATCCTGCTGGGTGCCGCACCTCTTAATTTTTGCTATGATTTTCTTCCTCCTGTTATAAATTCGACTGATTTTGTGATTCTACCAGGGTGGCTTGTTTTTTGAGTTAGTTCTGTACTTCTTCCTGGTGGGTACAACTGCCTCTATGCAGCTATTAACATTCTTGTACAGGGTTTCTGTGAACAGTTCTGCATAGGTATAAGTGTTCTCAGGGATTATAGGGGCTTGACATTTTGTCAGGTTCTCACTTAATAGCAGGAGGTTAGCCTTAGAATAGTTCCTGAATATTCCCGGTTTAGCTGGGGGTCCAGGTTTTATTTTTACTTCAAAGGAGACCATTTTGTGATCTGACCTTACCAGGGAAGGCATTACAGTAGGGAGTGTGCAGCACTCTCCCATATTATTGAGGACCAGATCCAGTATGGCTGCACCTCTGGTTGGTGTATTGACTATCTGGTCCAGGGAGTTTGTGTTTACAAAATCCAGGAATCTCTGTGCATGTACATTTGATGTCGTTTAGGATTGCCAGTTAATAGTGGGGTAATTAAAGTCACCCATGAATATGGTATTGGGTTGGATGGTTAGTGTTTCTAATAAGTTTAAATACATGGTATGGGTTTTCTGGGTAATACAAGGGGATCTATAGCTTGCAAGGAAGTGGTATTGGATTTTACCTATGGTGATTTGAACTTGGAGCAGCTCAAGTGCATTGTCCTGTTTGACCAGCTTTGAAGTATATTGATTTTTGATGTAGAGACACCTCCACCTTTAGTCCCTGCCTGTGAAGTAGCTGGTCTAAATGTGTGGAACACATTATAACCCTTCACTGTTGGTGTGCTGACCGTGGCTTTAAACCACATCTCTGAGACCGCACAGATATTAGAATTCTCTAGGGTAAAGAGAGCTTCCAGGGAGTGGAGTTTTTTTGTTTAGGCTCCTAGCATTGAGCAGTAATACCTTTAGATTTTCTTAGTTTTGATTTGCTATGTCGGAAGATCTTTCAGTTTGGCATTGCCTAAAAAAGGCACTATGTGGGAAGATAATGTTTTAATTAATATTCAAAAGCCTAGAGGGGAGAGGTGCAGACCATCCGTGGAAAAGCAGCGTGGTCTGTTGATGATCTCCTTACATGCTGACAAATATTGCATCCCCTTAGAATGACACCAGAAACTAAGCCAAGTATTAAAGTCAATCTCCTTGTTCGTATTGTGGCATCATCCTTGGAGAAGGTAAAGTGCTGCTCAGTGCTAGGCTCATACCAGCCTGAGACACAAATTGCAAAAGCTTTATGATGTCACTCTTCATATAGTCTAGGGAGGTATGTCTCAGGTCATTTATTCCCACATGGACTATGACTGAGTCATATTGGTAATTGTGATCCAAAATCTTTTGTTTAGTCTCTTCCCACATATTCTTAGCTGACATAACAGAAGTCTTTTTAATTCATAATGTGGTGGATCCTAACCCCTGACAAGCAACTGATGGTAACTTTCTCCTTACTCAGCTTGGTGAGAGGGAAATCAGTGTGTCTCATAATGGAGTCTCCAAAGAGTAGAATGTTTGATTGTGTGGTGAATTTCCTTATGGGCTTAGAGGTAGAGACTTCATGAGATGTAGCTCTATGTATTGATATGGGGGTTGTTTTGAAAGAGTGTGTTTGGGGCTGATGAGGGTATTTCTTATGTGTACTTTTTCTAGGAAGTCTTTGTGGTTTAGGAAGGTTACATGTAAGTGCCTCAGTATATGTGCGTCTATATGTCTGCTTTGAATTGTGTGTAATGGGTGCAGCGTGAATACTACTGACAACCTTATCGACATTCAGAGTACTTTTATGTGAGAGCAGCATTACCCCTATTTATGGGGCCAAGATAAGATGAAATATTTAGGAGTATGAATTAAAAAGACTTCTGTTATGTCAGCTAAGAATATGTGGGAAGAGACTAAACAAAAGATAATACAAAAACCTGAGGAACTGGACGCTCTTGTCAATGATATGGATAGTAGGAGACAAGCAGTGAAAGTGTTTTTAGTCCCTTTAGTTTTACATACAGGTCAGGCATAGTTTTATCAACTAGAGAAGAAGTTGTAGACAATGATTAATAAAGAGTTGAAGAAATTTATCTGAGAGGGGAAGAGGGCAGGAATTACGTGAGATAAGATGATCCTTCCAATAGAACAAGGAGGTTAAAGACTACCTGATTTGAAGGGATATTTTAGAGTTGCACAGTTAAGGCTCATATACTAACACAAGCAAAATGTTATAATTCAAAATGGAAAGGGGATGATGAAGCAGCAATGAAATTCAAGACATAAGGAGAGAGTGGTATTTTGGATGCTGATCTTTAAGTGGAATAATAACAGCCGTAAAGAATATTATATTCATAAAATAGCAGAAAGTATGCTAGCAACTAAGCCACCTTTGGGATGGAGAAAGGAGATTCTGCCAATAGGCATGACTGCAATTAGGGATACATAAAATAGGCAAGAGGGTGCTGCCATTTACTAGAGAAAACTGGCCAAAGAACCATGGTATTGGGACTGGAGCAAACAGCTAGAGAAGGAAAGGCAATAGAATGGGATGAAGCCAAGAAGACATTTGAACTGTAGACTAGAGACTGCCTTCCATACCACAGAATGATATCAGAGTACAGGCAAAGAAAAAGGGATGGGAAAATCCTAAGTGAAAGACCTGTTCTGGTAGAGTTTTCAGTTGAATCTAGAACAGAAGCTGCTGTTATAAAAGGAATAATTAGTAGGACATATAAGATATTGCAAAATAACTATAAGAACCAACCAGAGGAGGTTAGAAAATACTGGGAATATATATTGGATGAGCAATTTACAAGGGAACAATGGGATGGCATATGTATGGCTCTCAAGTATGCAACATAATCCAGAAGGCTTGGAATTTTTGCTTGCAAGTGTTTTCCTAGGTATTTTTATACCCCAAGCAAACTTCAAAGAATTTTTCCTCAGGTAGATGGCAAATGTTGGAACTGTGATGGGGAAGAAAGAGGCAACTGGGAATATATGTTTTGGGGGTATAACAAGTTGGCAGATTTTAAAATTTTCCTACAGAGTACTCTTGTTAAAAATATTGTGTGAATAAATGGGTGCATCTAAAGAAATGGTTCCTTTGAGCTGGGACACAAGACACAAGATCTGAATTGCCTAGACATATTAAGGCCTTGTTAAGTTTACTTCTGCTGGCTGTCAACAAAAGCAATTACTAGAAAATGGAAATCAGAATCTAAATCAACTGTATTTGAGGTACTGGATATTGTAACAGAGCTAGAAAAGTGTAAGTGGGATCATTAAAAAAAAGGAAAGAACAAATTACACAGAAATAAATGGGAAATGTGGGAGCAATATATGGAGAATAATGTTCATGAGGAGGAGTCAGGTTTGAGGGAATGCAGTAATTGAGCAATTTATGTAATGTTCAAATGATAGTTATAAAAACTAACGTGATATATATTGTAAACTAAATAAGTAGTCTTTCGGCTTTTCCTGGTTAGGGGTCGCCACAGAGGATCTCCGGTCCGCTTATGACTGGAAACATGCGATATATATTGTATGTGACTGGAAACATGTTAATACAGTTTGTTTTCTTTTATATTAATTTATGTTTGCCTGTCTCTTAAGTGATAAATTTAATAAATGTGTTAAAAAATAAGGTCAAGCGAGTGTGTGTGTGTGTGTGTGTGTGTGTGTGTGTGTGTGTGTGTGTGTGTGTGTGTATGTGTGTGATATGGAATAAAGTTGTGGCAATCCATTTCTGTTCCCTATTTGCCTATCAAACTCTATGGATAGTGGGACTTTTTTGTTCACCGCATCAAGATAGGAGTCAGATGTAACTCTTAAGCACAGATTAAGAAGAGCAGAGCTGACCATATCAAGACGTACAGATGTATACAGAGTGGGTTCAATTTTTAGTGTACAGCTAAAAGAATTAATTTAGGAAATGGGAATGTGCAAGATAAAATCTGCATCAAGAAAGAATCTGAAAATGAGAAATACAGTTTGCAAAAATGAGGGTGATAAAAATGGAGACAAGATATGCACAAACATACTGTAGAGTTGAAATTTAAGTCTTGTGTACTCTATATACTGTATACTTGCTATGGTTATAAGTATGAAAGGAAGAGGTGATCTAAATTTATTCAGCTATGAAAAAGCTGTGATAGAAAGTCATTTTACAAAGATTTGTGGCAAGAAAGGCAAGTGTGTTCACAGAATTGCATGCTAAAGATCTAATACAGTGGAATCGTAAAATGCATCAAAACAATGGGATAAAAATACAAGTCAGAATGTTGGCACAAAATGCTGTGAGTTAATAAATAATACATGGAATTTAAACTAAACATTGGCTCAGAGTCTAATATTTGTTTGAAGAAATGCCTGAAGTATCGGGGCTAAATGGTAGAAAAAAAGAAAACTGCATTCCCATTGTTGACACATTAAGGCACCAAGTAAATCCAATGAATCAAATACTACCTACATATGAGTATGAAAATAAGAAGCCCAAGATCCTGTTTCAAATAGCAGCTGCTCAGGAAGTTAATTCTAATATTCTTGTTCACTTGGCTTGTGAGAAGCTAGAATTCATAACATGAATTCACAGTGTGAAAAAAACAGAGTGTATTTTTGCATGCAGTCAGGAGCAACAAACCACTGCTAGATATCTCAGATTCACTACATAACAAGCCAGCTCTGTGGAATAGAGGGTTACAGCTCTGATTATGACCCATGTGACTCAGGTTTGTCTAGTGGTCTGGTGCTTGGTAGAGCTTGCCAGGTAGAAGAGGAATACTGAAGCACTGTCCTGCTTGCTCTTCCAGGGGAGGGGCATGCAGAGATGCAGCTGGTTTGTGAATCCTGGTGGTGAAACCAGAGCTATGACAAGAGCTTTAGCTGCTGTAGGATGTGGAGCACTAAGGAATGCAGTGCCACATAAGTAGGGTTTATTCCTACAACACCATTATAAATCCAACTGAAGATGTCAGCCTACAGATCAGTGGGGAGATGACAGCTGAAAGCAGAAACCCAGTACTGGCCACAGTATGATAGATCTTCTCCTGGTTCAGTCTCATCCCTGTGCATAATGGCTCAGACCAATTAGAATGTACAGATGGGGAAACTGGGCCACATAACATGTCTTTGGATTCTCCCCCAACTAGGGGTGACTCTCCCTGTGTTGTCACACAGTGGATCAGTCGTAGCTCAAGGAACCAAGAGGATGGAATAATATGGAAATTGAAGTGATCAGAAAGCTTAAGTGTTATTAAGAAGCGACCTCAGACAACAGAATGAAAAAACTATGGTTAGTTTTGCAAAACTAGACATGATTGTCATTTGTTTTGATCAGCAAGATCCGAATAAACTTCTTAAAAGAGAACATTATTCATATTTTGAAGCATGTGCTTACCATAATGACAAATACTAAGTTATTTTCAATGTTAGATTAAAATTACGGATTTTCACACATAAAGCTAAGGGTAAAAAAACTTCCAAATTATTTACATTTAGCATGCCTTTGGGAAGATATAGATGCTTTATGTTTCCATTCAGTATTACATCCACACAAGAGCTGTGATGTATGCACAGCTAGTTTGACTTTTTTCTGTGTCAGACTTGAGTTCTCTGACATTAGAATACAACCAATGTATTTCAGACTTGCATAAGTAACTGAAGACATGAAATATGTTATAAACGTATTTGATCTATTAATATGGGGTCAGGAACAGGAGGATCATGATAACAGCTTGATACAGCTGCTAAACAGATTAAGACAGCATAACTTAATATGCAGATTGCTTCCCTTTTCATTGAAAGGCAAGTTCTGAAGATCTATTGCCCATGTGTATTTTGGTAAGGTTGTATTTCTCAGACAACTTATTGCTTGAAGTTTCCTGTAATTGTTTGTAGTGTTCTCTAACGGAATGGGATCTTACTGATAAAGGAGAAATGGCAGAAAAAATATACTTAAAGGCCATTTTGATCTTTCTCAAAGCCATCTGAATCTTAAAGTTAGTGTGTACAACAAAAGAGGTGTAGGGTATAAGACTATGCATTGGGGCATTGGATGCTTGCTTATTGAAAAAAATGGTACTTTTTAGGTGTTACATTTTCTTATTTAGGACACAAGCAGCTATGTTTGCTAGCTAATAATGCTATGCATTTTACACATGAACAGTTTATTTTTAAGGAATCATAAGGGAAGCAGGGCAGATGTAAATTAATTAACTGTCCTTAACTTTAAAGTGTCATGTGTGAAATAAATTGGTTGTATTCTAATGGCAGAGGAACTCAAGTCTGGTACAGAAAAAGTCAAACCAGCTGTGCATATGTCAAAGGTAGAAGATAAGAAGACATTAGACAGGTTCTTAGGAAGAATGCAGTATCTTGCAAATTCAGTACCTAATATGTCTGAGGTTGAACTGTTAGTAGTAAGTCATAGGCTCTGAAATGAATGCTGAAGAGGAAAAAGTTTTGAAATGCTAAAGAAGCTAGTTATTAAAGCACTAACATTAAAATGCCATGATGCAAGCAACCCAGTTGTATTGCAAGAAGATGCTAGTCAGTATAGCAGCAGAGCTGTATCTGTAAAAATGAAAGATGCCTATAGGTCAAGATCATTTATAGATGCATAAACAAAATGTGTTCAGAATAGAAATAAACTGTTGGCAGCAGAATATGGATGTGACAAATTACACAGGAATATTTAAAATAAAGATGTTCAAATGTAAACAAACCACAATCTTTGCAAATTATATCCAGAAAGTACTTGTTCAAGGCACTTCCACAGTTGCAGAGGATGTTATTTAATTTACACAAGTAAAATTTCAAAGTGAAATATAAACCAAGTAATTAACTACTCATAATAGAGATGTTGAGTGTGAAATTTTTACCAGAGACGTATGAAGATTTACAAGAAAAAATAGAGATTGTGTGGGTAATTCTGCAGTTGTAAATGACAGAAGAATAAGTAAAATAATTCCAGAGAAGTACTGGCACTGGCTTAAAAATTCAGTTACTAAAAGAAGTTACAATGGAAAGACAGCATAAGCAAACAATAATAAGGAAATCAATTATTTTAAAAAAGAAATAAGATGTGTCCACGGATTAATCTTCAAATCTGAAAAAAAAATAGTTCCCACTTAACTGAAAAGAGAAATGCTTAGGATATATGACTCACACTTGGAAATAGTAACATGCAGAAATATTTGTAACTTAAATGATCACTAGACTAAAGACTATCAGCTATTAAGACATGTCTCTACTAGAATAATGCATCATGATGTATAGCTAGTATTGCATGCTTTTAAGAATCCAAACTTTTTTGATATCCTTAACTCCCACAAAAGAAATAGCCCACAAGCACTCAAACTAAAAACAAAAATTGAATCTCCAGCAACAAATAATACACACTCAAGGGGAAAGATTTATTATTCAGTGAGATAAGATGAACACCCATACATTAATAGTACACCAGACTTGTTTTGCTCTCCTGGATTCAGGGAGTGTCTCATGAGTGTGGGTATTGGCAAGGTGATTTTGTTCCATGGACTGTTTCCACCTTATAAACTCTATGGATCTATGAAACTATGAAAAAGAAAGATTGCGAGCTATAAGATGTTGGCTAGGAAGACCGAATCAAAAAGAGAAAAGTAGTCTTGAGATGTGTGAGATATACATTTCACACCACAACTATCCAAAGGGAGACATGGTAGCATACCCAGAACCAAGTTATCTATATGGTCAAGTGGGCACAGATTTGTTTCATGTTTTAAAAAATGCTGTGTCATGTGTGTCTACATTATTATTATTTCAAGTTTCCTGAATTTAGGAAACTGACCGACATAGTAAGTATAAATGTAACAAGTACAGTAAAGCTTATTTACTGAACAAAAGTCTGAAACTCAAATTGTGTATGTATGTATATATATATATATATATATATATATATATATATATATATATATATATATGTGTATGTATATAGATATATATATATCTATATATATATATATATATATATATATATATATATATATATATATGTTGTTGTGTCTTTCTGCTTTTCCCAGTTAGGGGTCGCCACAGCAGAACTCCGGCCTGCTAATGATTGGTAGTTGATTTTTACGTGCCGAGTTACCAGCCCTGACACACAACCTTCAACGAAGGTATGCACATTCACGCATGTCTCCACGCAGAAGATGTTCTAGCTGAGAATCGAACCGGACAGCGTCTTACTGTTAGGCGACAACGCTACTGCAGCACCACCACTGTGGGTTTATTTTATATATATATATATATATATATATATATATATATATATATATATATATATATATATATAAAGAGTTACAGCATATGCAGCATATAACATGAAGTACACATTAACCACAATCTAGTGGACAGATGGAGAGAACTTTATAAGCATGGAAATATCTCATGAGGAAAGAGCTGTAGAAATAGTTAAAGACTGTCATCTTCCAGTTCTACCATATAGGAACATTTCATTACAGACACTCAGTCTTTCTCTGACTCTGCTCTTAATTGGTACAAGGTTGAAAAGCAAATAATCCACTTCGTCTGAATTACTTATGCATGAAAATCAGTACAATGTTAGGGAAAATCTGAAACAGAATTAGAAATTGATGCATCGTACCACTATATTAGAAAAGGAAAACAATGGAGATAAAGTAAGAATATGAAAGCCACTGGAAAGTTTGCAGTCTGAAGCTGAAGTAGTGAGTCAAGCAGTCGAACCAAGATCCTGTAATATTCATTGTGAACATGGAAATCTGTACTAGAATAACTGCATATATTTATATAAAACAGATAAATGGAAGGTCAGGGAGGAACAGCAACCAGAATTGTTCTCAAGAGTAGTGGCACAGGAACACAGAGACGTTGAATACTGAGACAAGCTAGAGTTACAGACAGAGGCTCCTCTAGTTGTGTTTCCAAAAAAAATCTTTGTGCAGTAAAAATTATCCCAAAATGATGATCAGATGTCCACAGTGAATATCTCTATTAGATAATGCAGATATGGAAGAACACTGAAGAAACCAGACAGGTATATGGACAGGTTCATAGTTGATCCTGATAACAAGGACTGAAAATTTTCTTTATTAATGAGATAAAGTATTATCTGATGGAAAAGAGCTGAAAGCATGCTTTATGTAGCATCAAGAGTCAGGGATATTTTAAATGATCAGTGCAATGTAATGCATGTTATTTCACAAGGTGCATAAAAAATAGGTATAATTCAAAACTAGAACAAGGAGGGTTTAGCTTATGGCATGCATGGGCATGCACACAGAAACACATACACATGCACTAATTTGTAGGTACAGGTGGTTGCATGCCATATGGTTCACTTTTTTCTAGAAGGAAGAAGAGTAAAGACCTCACAGAGGCTGCTGGAAGCACATCTTCATGACTTGTTTTGTTTACTGACCATCTTGGCAAACATCCAAATGTTACACACTGTGCTAGTACACCAGCAATTGTCGTGATCTATTTATTTTTTCATTAAAACAGATCCATCAAGGCAATATGCTGTTAAAGCATCATGATATGATTTCGATGTCAGTGAAGTATGCAGTACACTCTTGTTTTCAGTGCGAAGTTAATATCAGTTTTTAGTATTAGTTATTTGGTGCAGTGACAGTTATTATGTCTTATAATGCATTTTCGCAGGCCACTATATGGCCAACAACAAAGCTTGCTACTCTGATAATGAGTCAGGGTATAACAGAAGGTCATTCTCAGCTAGTTCTGCTGAGGCTAGTGATGTAGGACATGATGGCAGATTATTATGTACCATGTAATTGGCTTCACCCATTCATCCTATCCTGCACACTGGATAGCATGGGTTTGGAAGGTGGGGCCCCTATGGAACATCAGCTTCCAGATAAATGGGCTGGTTAGGAATGAAAGAACAGTTGTTACAGCCCAAAGTGATACCTTTCACATGTTAGCATGTATTGCTTGCAAACTTTCTGGCATGTACAACACTAACACACTCATTAAAATATATTGACCATTTTAGCATGTTTGCAGGTGCCTTTGTTGTGTCACAGAAACAGGGTTGAGAAAGATAGTACATATAAGTATTGTAGGTGGTTTACTATCAAATGGGTGATTGGACTTTGTTCGATTTATGTTAGTCTGAACGCCCAATTCGATATATCAAAAGAACAAAAAATAAATGTTGAAATGCGCAATAGCAAATGCACTACAGAATTCACTGCTGTGAATTTCAACATTTTAATACAGATCGCACTATAGTGGGGATTGGGACATGTACCCTTTTCCTCACTGTAGTACGATCTCAGATTTTGCATATATAAGTAGCAGGGGGTGTGGGGGGAATAGCCCCCACAATGGGGATGCAGGGGTGCTTGCCCCCCTGCAAAAACATTGTTTACTGTGTGTTGCACAGTGGTAGCACTTGTGGATGTGTAGAGAATGTTCAAATTGTGTCGAATTCCAACATTCTCCACTTCCGCATTCGATTTCTGTGTCGTCACTGTTTTTGTTTTTTGTTATCCGGTTCGTTGAAATGATAGCTTGCACAAAGTGCGATCGGTGACATGATAGTAAACCATTGCAGGTAACTGTACCACTAAATCCAAGCCAGCTAACATTCCATGGCCACTCTTTTCCTGTCTGAGTACCCTGGCCAACCTTTGAATGCATTTCTTTATGCTTATTTATCATTTGCTGATGACCTTATTTGTGTGTGTGTGTGTGTGTGTGTGTGTGTGTGTGTGTGTGTGTGTGTGTGTGTGTGTGTGTGTGTGTGTATGTACTTGCGTGTACTTGTGTGTGTGTGTGTGTGTGTGTGTGTGTGTGTGTGTGTGTGTGTGTGTGTGTGTGTGTGTGTGTGTGTGTCCATGCTTGCTGTACCTCCTTTCCTTTTACACTATTGTGCACCTCACCTATTTTACAGCTGTCTGTGCGGATGTCTATTATTGGATCACAATGCATCTGGTGTGGATAACACCCTTCTACAATGTGTATATTGTCTGTCCATGTCTCATGACAGATGCTTATGTGTGCACTGCTTATATTTACTTGGCCAGTCCTGTGCCTACTGCTTTACAGCATTGTAGTCCTTATATGTATGCCCTGTATGTCATGTACTTGTGTAACTTTGTACATTTATGGATGTGTTTTTCATACCTATATGTGTCCTGTTTGCTTGCCATTTTATCAGAGTTTGTTACATTATATCATTCTATAAAATCTTCATAGGCTCTGTGGCTGCATATTAAACTCAACTACATGTTACTGCGTGCCCACTGTTGTATGGCTCTTATGTACATGGAGGGTACAGGCCCCTAGCAGGATTAGCAACTTAGAGCCCATGGATTTCAGTAGAAATGAAAGAATTAGGATATTAGGAGTCAGTCACCCCTAAAAATTTATCAGATTCAGAGGCAATGGGCACAGTAATAATGTCTGAGTATGACTTTAAGACATCAGGACCTCCAGCAGGATTAACAGAGTGAGGATTTCAGCAGAAATGACAAAGTCAAGAGGCAAGATAATTAAGTCAGAATGCCTACAGCATGATTAATGAGCAAGGAATACCATTCAGATGAAAGGCATAAGGAGGCCCTAAAAGAGAATCAGGTAACATAGTAAGATTTAAACAGTTAGATGGCACTAGCAGAATTAACAGTAATTAGAAGGCCTCAGGGATATTAACAGATGTAAGTGGTTCATCAAGTCAAAGAAAATTAGGCCGTAACATGATTAGAACAGCAGAATTGACTGAACTAAATAATATGGGTTAAATTTAAATCAGTTGCAGGCCCCATGATGGTTAATAGATGCAGGGAAAAGAACAGTATTAGATGAAAGAGCACCAACACAACACGACAAAATCAGACAGAAAACCCAGTGAACTTATCATAGTCCGAGAAAATCAAAGCATCACACCTCTGCTTTTAATTAACCAGCCAGTAAATATACTTCAGCTTGGCTTGTGTATGACCACTTTAAATGTGTTTTAGTACAATTACATCTTGAAGGAAGAACAGTAGTGCTAGTTCTTGTTTGTTCTTTGTTCTATTACATTTGCTTTTACCTTGCATATTAATTAGGAACAGTGTTGCACACACATTTGTTTTATTTATTAGTGGGCTGGTTAAACTGCATATTCGATTTTCAATGGATACTGGAGAGAAAAGTTTCCCTACAGGCAGGTAGGTGTATCCACTCCAAAGGGAAAAAAATTGTGATAATATATACAACATCATACTGTTATTAATCATTTTATTATTTTCCACTTACTGCAGCCTAACAAGATATATAAGGCTTATTTGTAGAAACATTTCAATAAATGGATCATGGGATGTGATGTGTAACATCGAGCTGGCCCTGTGTCCAAGTTGAGGAATTATCAAAGGTAACAGCAACATTAACAAAGGGAAATTAATATAACTTCAATGTCAGTTAAAGACTGACAATGTGCTGTTAAACCCTAGACCCCCCCCCAAAAAAAATAAGAATAAGATTACCGAATATTGTCCCCTTGAACAAAGCATTGCAAATGATCACATGGTGCACGTGTCTAAAACCAACTATATTTGCATAATAGCTCTTGGACTTTGGGTATATCTGCATTTTTATGGGTGTTACTATATGTTATTGGATGTTAATAGTTAAAAACTATTGCATTATTTACTGGTGGTAATTTCTGTGAATAATGATTGACTAATTAACCCTTCCTTCATTTCTATAGTTTTCAATTTTCTGTGTAACAAAGCACCATCACATTATTGTACAAGAATAATTTCTAACTTAATGACATAAGGGAAGCAATTTCTGGCAAAAGAAAATATGTGTACTTATTTAAGGACTCTCCAAACCACCATACTCCAATTGTGTCATAACTTAATGAATGAGATTTGTAGTGATTGCAATGTGAGGGTAAAGAAACTTGATAAATGCAGAGGGGTGGTTATTATGGATGCCATGAATTATTTCATTGTATGAATGCTGTATTAATGGATGGTGCATATGAAGAAGTATCTCGTAATGAAGTACATGTGGCAAATTCCAGAATTGATTTATAATTGCAGGTTGTGGTGTTACAAGGATAGTTGAATAGGAACAACTATTGCTTTATGGTAAATGACAAACCTTTGCTTTTGAATATATTTGGTATCCCAAAGATACATAAATCTATTCATAATCCCCCAATGAGACCTATCATTGATGCTAATCAGTCCAAAACACATTTTATTGCAAAATACTTTGAAATCGTGTTAAAAGATGGGTTAAATAATATTCCACAAATTTCTAAGGACTCATGGGATTTTCTGGGGAAGGTCAGTAAAACCTCTTTTTGTGCAGAAGCTATTTTCTTAACTATTGATGTTAAGGTCTTATATACAGTTATTCCCCACAAAATTGGGATACGGTGGTTTGGAGAGTACTTAAATAGTTATGCATCTTTTCCTTCATCAAAAACTACTTCCCTAATGTCTCTAATGGAACTAATTTGAAAAAAATAATTTCATTCATTTTAAAGGACAGTTGTTTAGACAGAAAACAGGAGTGGCAATGGGGGTAGCTTGCACCCCCATTTTCCAATTTAGTTATGGCACACTGGGAATCACTATATCTTTTTTAATAGTAGATTCTGGAATTCCTGGTCCTTATATACCAGATTCCTGGATGACATTTTTATGTTATGGACTGACACACAGGAGAAATTGAATAAATCCATTGAGTACATAAACCATACAGTAGAAGTTTTGAGGTTTGCCCATTCTATGGATTTTGAAAACATTTCCTTTTTGGATGTTGAAATCAGGAAAGATTTTTTGAACAATAGGTTTAGTTCAGGCATATATAGAAAGTCCACTTTCTCAAACTCTTTTCTTCATTGATATAGTTGACACCTGAACAACCAGAAAAAAGATAAAAGGGCAACTAGTTCATTTAGCTAGAATGATGTCTGATTTTGATGGATTTTTATCGGAATGTGATATTTTATTAGACATGTTTTCTAAGAGATGTTACCCTTACCACTTCAGTAAACCTATTAGGAATGAAGTTGTGAAAAAGAGAGAAACTGACTTTGACTTTCCTTTGGTTTGAAACACAGTCATGGAGACATCTGTTCATTCCAGCCCAATTCACAAAGATTTTAATAAAATTGGCACTTATTTTCCATTGGTTTTAAACAGAGTCAGGAAGACATCTATTTATTCCAGTCCAAATAACTTACACCCTTGATAGCCCCCATATTTTGAATTAATTAGTGAAAAATTGGGGTTTATTTAGAGGGAACACTGAAGTACTGAATAAGTTGGGACATGGTCCACTTATAGGAAAGGTAAAAACCTTTAAGAATTTTTGGGAAATTGGGAGGTATTTAACAACTAAAAACACAGTGACTACAAATATGACAAGTCAAAAAATAGGTATGGCCAAATGTAGCCATTGCCACCAGTGTTCTTTCTTTTTTTTTTTTAGCTGTTGACAACATTAAGATAAGAGGGTCAGTTATATGTTCAAAGGGTCGCTTTTCCTGTGACTCTAAGAGTGTGGTTTATATTGCCTTATGTAAATTGTGCTCAGTGTTTTATATTGGGAAAACCAATAGAAAACTGAAAGAACATATATATTAACTCATTCTACTTAAAACAGAGAGAAGATTTGGGAAGGCCAACCCCCTTAGTTTCTTAACCTTGAATTATCTCCTTTCACCCTTTCCACTTTACTAAAAAAAAAAACTTTATACAGCTGCTTTTGCAGTATTTGTTTCCTCCTACTATATTACTTCATCTTGTTTTTTCTGCTTCTTGTTCTCTAAAGTGTTCAGTTGCATCTTCTCTGCTGCATTTATTACTGCTTGTTTTTAATCTGTTTAAATTTTAAGTGTTATTCTAAGCCTCTTAGTTTTGGTTTAAGCACTTGAGCTTTAGGCCAACCCCTTAGCTCGCCCTAACCTCTCTTTCTCAGATTCTGACAAATATGGATGGGCAATTTATTACGGTTTCTCCTGCCAGCCTGGTTGATAAAGGCATCCTGAGACAGTGTAGCAACTGCCTCATGTACATGGACAACCATCTACTACTACTACCACCTAGGAACACAATTTGTGAGAAATGCAATTCCATAAAAAAGCTGGAGTCTATACTCTCTCCCTCACAAGCCAGTATATCTGGCACTGAGAAGTTTATCAACGCAATCACTGCACCTCAAACACCACCTACAGCTACACAACACACACCAACATATGTGGAGGTTCTCAACAAAAAGAAACACAAACAAAGGAGACCTTGGCAAGAACATATGAGAACTCCACAACCCTCCACACCACATACCATGCATAGTCCACACCATCAGTGTCTCACAACCACTAAGGCCTAACCATAAACCCAACATATTAGTCATATGGGACTCCATTGTGAGACACACAGATGTGCCTCTCACCAGGCTGGATAAGGAGAAAGTCACAGTTAGTTGTTTGTCAGGTGCCAGAATCCGCCATATCACACACGCACTCAAGTCTCTCAACAACAGGTACTATTATGACTCTGCCATAATCCATGTTGGTGTGGACATCTTGAGACATACCTCCCTGGACTATGTGAAGAGAGACATGATTGAGTTCACCGAATATGTGTCCCAGGCAGATATGCCCCTAGCCTTAAGCAGCAGTTTACCATCACCCAGAATGATGCCTCAATACAAACAGAAAATGATTGACTTTAACAATTGGCTTAGCTTCTGGTGGCATTCCAGGGAGATCCAGTACCTGACAGCCTGGAAAGATATGATTGACAGACCACGATGCTTTGCTAGAGATGGCCTGCATCTGTCTCACTTGGGCTTCAGGCTTCTAGTAAAGGCCCTTGCCTCCCCCATAGTGCCTTTTTTAGGAAAAGACTTGAGGTCAATACTAACAACACAAAAATTTCAACAAAATGTAAATTAAAGGTCATTCTGCTAAACGCTAGGAGTCTAAACATGAAACTGGACTTATTGCAAGCATTCTTAACCCTGGAAAATGCTGACGTTTGTGTAGTCACAGAAACCTGACTCAATGCTGCAGAGAGCACCCTAGCCTTACCTGGTTACTCATCATATCATACATTCAGACCCCAAAATGTGGCCAGCAAAGCCAAAGGAGGTGGAGTTTCAATATTTATTAAAGACACACACACCTCCAGGCTGGTCAGACAGTATGACACACAGGAGACATTCTAGGTGCAGTTAACCATTGACAAGACCCCTATTCAAATTATAGGTAGCTACAGGCCCCCAAATTTGACTCAAGATGCCCACTCCACCTATCTGGACCTCTTCAAATCTATCAAGATTCAACCCTTTACCCTGATCCTGGATGACTTTAATTACCCAACCATAGATTAGAAAAACTACTCATGCCAGAACACTATGCCCAGAGATTCCTATATTTTATCAATGCAAATATCTGGGAACAGCTAGTCAATATCCCCACAAGAGGTGATAATATCTTGAACTTGGTCTTAACCAACATCAGTAACCACTGCAACACCCCTATGGTATTATCCTCCCTGGTAAGATCTGACCATAAAGCGGTCACTTTTGAAGTCACCATCTCCCCTGACCTCCCTCTAGCTAGGGTCAAACAAAAAATATTCTCCAAAGCTGATTACAACCTCCTGAGGGATGGTATAAACAGCTTCACAGCCCCCTTCTCCAGTGTGGGAACTAGAACCAATGTCCAAATCTACACCAAAGTACTATATGAACATTTATATAGATGCATGGAATCAGAAATACCTGACAGGACAAAATCATCCTCCGCAAGGAAGAGTAAACCTGTCTGGTGGACATCTGCAATAAATAAACTATATAACAGAAGAAAAAAATTGCTGTCCAGGACCAAGAAGGAGCAGGTGCCCTAATAGAAGTAATTTCTCCTTAGCCTAAACAAGCAAATAAGAGCACTAGTGAAATCCTCTAAAGCCAGCTTTGAGTCCAAATTGGCCACATCTACTAGAGACAATCATAAGGCCTTCTTCACATATGTCTGCAATCTCAAAGGAAGCACCCAGATCTGTTGAGAACTGCTGGTCAAGGACACCACATGCACAAATGCTGTAGATGTAGCCAATCTACTGGCTGACAAATTCAGGTAAAACTTCTCCCCTCTGTCCCCCTCATCAGTAAATCAGGACATCCCCAGTACCTGCCCCCCAGCCTTTATCTCTAGGGAACAGGTGATCACTGCCCTCTCAAAGGCAAAAAATACAGCCTCCATGGGACCCGATAACATCTCAGGCTGCATCCTACATGAACTCAAGCATGAATTTGTAGCACCATTAGGCACCCTATTCAACCAAAGCCTGAGCACCGGCTTTGTCCCAGCCAAGTAGAGGATAGCCACTGTCATCCCTTTACACAAAGGTGGAGCATCCACCGATCCAGGAAATTATAGATCCATCAGCCTAACTAGCCTGATCTGCAAGGCCATGGAATGGATTATCATGGACCTCATTAACAGGGACATCGGCAACCTCCAAATACTCAACCCCACACAGTTAAATCTGGTTGAGTACTGTGAGGCAGTCACCAAAGCCATGGATGAGGGGAAGATGATGCACACCACCTACCTTGACCTGGCCAAACCCTTCGACACTATTCCCCACTTGGGCATAGTAGATAAACTCTCTCAACTAGGCATCAATCCATATGTTACCAGATGGGAAGCAAACTGACTCACTGATAGAACCCACCTAATCAAAATAGGGGAAGCCACCTCAAGCAGCAGACCTGTAATGGGTGATGTACCCCAGGGATTGGTCTTGGGGCCGCTGTTATTCAGGATGTACTTCACTGAGGTGTAGGCCAAAACCAGTGGGCTATGGCTGACCAAGTTTGCAGATGACTGCAAGTTGGGAACAGTCATCAATTCCCCAAATGATGTGGATGTCCTCCAAGAGGGTCTCACCCAAACAAATGACTGGTGCCAGAAACATGGCCTCAGTCTGATTGCCAAAAAATGCATCATCATCATCCCCTTTGGGGAGAGTGATGTCCCCACATATTATCACATTAATAACAAGGTCCTAAGTACACAATCAGTAGTGAGAGATTTGGGCACCCAGGTTGATAGCAACCTGACTTTTGACCACCATGTTGCTTCCATTGTATGGAAAGCTTGCTACATGGCCCACCTCATAAGTAAGGGTATCTCATCCAGGGACAAAGAGGTCATAACATCCCTGCAACTGTTACAAGCAGTATTAGGTTATACATTGATTAGATGGTTTATATCATGTGAGTTATAGGTGGATGTTTTAAATAGCTTATGTAATTTTAATTTACTGTTCTGATGAAGTTCCATTTTATTTGGAATGGAAGCACTAAACTTATTAAATATGTGCATTCTAATTTGCTGTTACGTGGTTTTCTTTGCCATGTTCACTGGTTTCATTGTCAGTTGTTGGTTCTGCCAATGGTTATTTGGTTCAGAGTTTGTTTATGTTCTTTTGGTTGCTAATTTGAGATGTCACCTGGATGGTTTGTTTCTGGGATAGTCTTGGGCTTACTTCTGGTAGATATAGCAGCCTTTATGCAGCCATTGACATGGTTGTACAGAGTTTTTGAGAGCAGTTCAGCATAGGCTGCTGTGTTCTCGGGATTTGCAGGAGCACTGAAATTTGGCAAACCATGATATAATAAATGGTAATTTGCCTTGGAAGAGTTCCTAACCATTACTGGTTTTAATAGGATTATGGAGTTGATTTTGAGACAACTCTATGGTCAGACATTATTAGGGAGGATGAGACATGGAGGGGTGTGAAGCGTTCTCCCGTATTTGTGAACACAAGGTCCAGTATGTTGAAGCCTCTAGTGTGTATAATCACTCTTTCGTCAGGGGTGTTTGTATTTACAAAGACCAGGAATGTCTGTCCCTGCAGATTTGAGGCCATATAGGATTTTCAGTATACAGCTAGGTAATTAAAGTCTCCCATGAGTAGGGTGTTAGTTTGGATGGAAAGTGTCTACAGTAGGTCCATGTTGAGGAACTCTAGTATATCAACCTGTTTGAGCACCCCTAGAGGTATGCTTTTTATTGATGTATGTTGAGACACCTCCACCTTCAGCCCTTGTCTGTGCAGCTACTGGTCTAAAAGTGTAGAAGGCATTGAAACCTTGCATTGCTGAAGCATTCTGCATCTTTAAAACATGTCTCAGTAATTGCACAACTGTCTATATTCTTGAGAGTGAGGAGGGCTTGGAGAGAGTGTATTTTTTTATTTAGGCTCCTGGCATTGAGCAGTAACACTGTGAGGTTCAGCTGAGTTGATTTTGGTATGTCAGTAGGTTTGTCAGTTTGGCATTGCCTAAAAAAGGCACTATGGGATGGATAAAGTTTTAGTCAGTATTTGAAAGTTGAGAGGTAAAAGGTGTAGGCCATCCTTGGCAAAACAATGTGGTCTGTTAACCATGTCCTGCCAAGCAGACAAATATTGGATCCCCTCAGAACTGCACCAGAAAGACAGACAGTTGTTGAAATCAATCATTGTTTGCTCATATTGTGGCATCATCCTCAGTGATGGCAACTTGCTGCTCAATTCTAGGCTCATAACAGCCTGATACAAAATTTGAAAGCTCCATAATGTCTCTCTGCATAAAGTCTTATGAGGTGCACCTACACGGAGTATGATAAAATCATACTGATGGAATCATACTGGTACCTGTGGCATAATCACTTGTGTGCATGCTTGATTTGGTGGATCCTGGCTCCAGATAAACAATTAACGGTTCTCTTCTCCTTGTTCAGGGCATCAGTATGTCTTACTATGGAGTCCCCTATGACAAGAGTCATGGCAAGTGTGTTTGCTTGCCTTAGGGGATTAGTGTCTGGGGTTCCCCTGGCAGTGACAGTATGTGAGGTGTTAGGTGTTGTTTTACTTAAGTGACTTTGGGCTTCCTGAGGCATAGCTTTGACATTGGGTGATCTGTGTAGTTATGAAGCAAGGATATGGTCAACTGGGCCTCATTGATCATCACATTGTATAACAATGGCATTTTTGTGCTGAGTCCTTAATATTTTTCTTACCACCTCAGGCAGTGAAAGTACAAGTACTCCCTGATGTAGGCCAATTCACACAAGTCCCTGTTGACATGTCAGACGTTTGCCTCATTTGCTTTTTTTATCTCCGCTGCTGTCTCTGGTGCTAAAGAAGTTATGAAAGCCCAACCCATGCAGGAAGGCAAGTACTGGTCATTGTTGTTCAGTGCACATCCTCCATGCAAATAACCTCTACAAGGAGATATTTGCTGCCAGCATTTTAAAAAGAAAAAACACAATTGTTTTCTTTCTGGGAAATAGTACTTTTACCACAGTCATGACTCTTTCAGGAAATTACTATTTTCGAAGCCTGAGATTGAAACACTGAAAATTATTACAGTTCTTATAAGGTAACAATAGCCAAATTAGAGTCGGTTTATAACATTAAAGATTTTTAAAATATAAAATTGTCTCTGATTTCTATCATATTGTTCTAATATGTCCACTTTACAATTGATTGAGTATGTAGAAACTGTTAACTTAGAAAGTTGATAGAATAACAGGTTTTGCATTAACATGAATTTTCTAAAGGGCATGAAGTCTGAAACTCAAATGTCTGTCTTTATTTTCTAACGTCAGTCTTTAATGATATGCCACTAATTTGCCAGAAAACCACAATTTTGTGAAAAAAGGACCAAAAAATATGAGTCAGAAATCTGGACATTCTGCGAAAATCTGTACAGTTGACAGATATGGCCGATGAAATGGTAATGTTGTGGGTATTGAGGCAAAACGTTAGAGACTGGTAAAGTCACAATAATACATTCATCAAATTAATAACAAGCTTGTAAGTTTGCAGATTGTCAAATCTTTTTGCCCTCAAATATTTAGCCAAGTCCATTCAAAACAGGGACTCCTCAAAATAAATTAAAGCCCCACATAATAATGCAGGTCTTTCCCAATAGATTATTATGAAGTCACTGTGTGAAATCATATTTTGGGAAAGAATTAGGCGACTGTAAAACCAAAGTTTGCAAAGACAGAATTACAACTCATTATGGCAGAAAGACTAAGAAGAGAAGGCTGATCTTATGAAAGACACATAGAAAGTACTGACCTTCTACTTGGCTCACTGCTATTTAACCTGCTGCATCAAGGCACCCCATTGCCTCTCTATAAAGAACTCCTTATGCAGAAGTGTAACTAGCTATTCTGGTGCTCAGTGACATCCCCCAATCTGTTTTCCCCCTCTCCACTCACCCACTCACCTGTTAGGTTTCTGAGGAACAATTAAAAAAAAATCATCTCTTCACTCATTTGAAACTTTAGAAAACTGCTTGCAATATTTCTAACAAGCAGCTGGTACAGTTTATTCCACACACAAAGCACTAAAGCACTTCAGTTCTAACTTCTGACCGTGAATGCAACAGTGGCATTCATGTTGAATGTCAGTAATGCACTGAAGACCAATTGGATTTCCATCACATCTGCGATTGCACCCCTAACCCTTTGAATCTGGAGCAGTTACCCCCTTCACCCCACCCTTATTGTACCTCTGCCCTTATATATGTCCCCTCAGGTTCCAACCTTAGAAGCCAATCAAATATAGGTCTTGTAACCCAATAATTAAACTCCAGTGCACAAAACACAGCTTCTCTGTACTTGCCCTCAAAATCTGATAATCTCTCCTTTGAACTTAAAGAAACTCTGCAGGTACTCTTAAATTTAGTCCCTCCCCCAAAAAAGAATTCTTGCTTGAACAAAGCAAGTACAAGTGCATTAATA
>NC_056725.1:1170271238-1170351238 GCF_019279795.1 Protopterus annectens | reverse complement strand
TCCTTGTATAACATATACAATGGACGAAACTGAAATGCATACCTCATAATGAATCTGCATGGGATACCCTCTACATATCTTTGAAAACTTTCGATTTTAACGTATTACTTGTAGGATATTTGATTAAAGAATGATAAATATTGAATCACCATCCTAACAGTCACATCTAGGGCTGTTCATTTTTGAAATAATCTTCACAATGTTACCACTGTTTGGGTATAAAAAAGGTATAATCTCAAAGTGCTTGTGCAGACACATCAGTTGACAGATTATATTTATGATTACAGAGGAAAGATGAGCATTTATACTTATGCGTTAATTCTTGCATCAATTTGTTTGAACCTATGTATCAACTTTGCTTTTTATTATGTATCTGTTGTCTGCTTTCAAGTTAAGTATTAACTCATGTTTCAGTTTGTATCCCAATGTATATTTCAAGCTTTGTGAATTTTGTAATGTTTCAAGCTTTGTATATTTTGTAATGTTTCAAGCATGATATATCTTTTATGTCATGTACTGGAGCTTTTCTCCTCGGGCCTCCAATGAAAATGGGCTCATGTCTAGTTGGACAAACCCAGTTAACAAATGTCAAATAAATAAATAAATAATGTATTGGCATTTATATCTGCCAACTTCTAATACTAAATATCTAATGAGACTTGTAGCCTATGAGGGCCCCTACAAAGCCTTATTTCACAGCCCCTAACAAGTCAGCTAGCTCATTGTGACAGTTGGCTACTAAACTTCCTACAACAATACAAAATGAAGGCCCCCTTTATTCTTTTTTATATAATGGCAATCTCCCCCCTGCACAACCCTATGTGGGATTTTGTCCCTCCCCTGCTTATCTATATATATTAACTCCATGGCTGGACAACTGCAGGGAAAGATAATTCCCTTTAAAAGGTGACAACATTGGCATGTGTAATGGCACACTCATGGTGCCATTTAAACAGAACAAACTGGAAAATTGTTGAGCTGTAACTCAATAAGCTGGAGTTTTTCAAGTTACATTTCATTAGGAGGTCGGTGTAGTCCCCATTGGATATATTCTTCCTGATCTATCTCTAAATTCTTGTTGTGTGCCTTCCCATAGCATATAATTCTACAAGTGTCTTTCATATTATTTTTAATCATTTTCATGGTGACCATTTAGAAAGCATTGTGCTTTTTTACAGTTTTATCATAGATTGGATTAAGGAGGGTCAAAACAAAAATCTGTAAATATCTAAACAGTCTTGTGAGGCTCATATGCTTCAGAACTATACTGTAAGCAGCAGCATTTGTTTTACATTTTTAGATGTATTTTTTCCTCAGAATTTTATGAAGTACCCTGAAAAAATATGTGAGACATAGACCTGAAAGACATGATTCTTTTAAAACATAACACATTAATTATCTATTTATTTAACTATTTGATTACCTGGTCTCAGCTGCCATGTTTGCATGTTGTTAAAGAAGTGTAGAACATTGGTATTGGGATTGTTTACAAACACGTGTTTTGGAGTTTAGCAGAGAGGATTGTAATATTATTATTTCATCATGATAACTTCACATTGATAATGCTGGAATGATATGCAATGTAACAGGATTGTAGTAGATGCAGTAGAAGCAAGTTGCAACCAACATATTCCTGCAGGGAAGAGTTAAAACATATAATCTAATCCTAGGAAATGTGACAGTGAGCTAGAGAATAAGAAAATTCCATCAACTTCCACCTTTAAGCCCACCTTGTCTGTTAGGAAAAAGTGTGTGTCTGTGACTTGCGCTCAAACTGATGATATTCATGAAGAGCTCACATTTGGTGATGCATCCTGTCAAAATGATCCTGTGACAGATAACCTTCTTGGTCAGATGTTTCCTGTCAGACTGAAATATCTGAAGAAGCTATCAAAATTTTATTGGCCCTGCTGAATCCGTGGTGTTCCAAGCTCTATGTGCTCAACTACTGCTCTAACTCTGCTTCAAATCACACTTTTTTGTGATTGCTTTTCCCCCAGTTGTTCGTGGACAAACCTACTACACCCAGACTTGGGAACTCAGGTTTCTAAAGTGCAAGCAGTACAAATCAAACCATTTTTGTGATTGCTTTTCCCCTGGTCACCCACGGATTAACCTACTACACCTGAACCTGGGAAACTAAAGTTTCTAAAGTGCAAACAGTGCATGTTGCTATTCTAGAGGCTGCATAATTCTTGCTTTAAATTAAAACAATCTTATCAATACTTCACAAGTGACATGCACATAAGTGGGCTCCCTAATATTCAGCCCCCCACCCCTTCAACTAATTTTCATCTCAGCCCATACTTCAGTCTATATAGGATGCTAAAGAAATAACCACATAAAGATAGCTCACAGACACTTATGATCTTATTTATTGTATTTTAATCTACTAGACACAGTGGCTCAAAGTTCTCCATGTACACCAACCAGCTGTGGACCACTGTAACTGATAGTTTCTTTAGAATTTAGTTACTTTGGGATCAGGGCTCAGCCTGCTCCATTTGCCCTTGCTCTGCTCCAGCTCACTTCACTCCCCTACCCTACCCCCATTCCTATCCACCCCCTCTTTCCTTACACTTATACTTCATAAGACTCCTACCCTTAATCAATTAATAAATCAAAAGTATTCCCCACATTGGACTCCTCCCAAGACCAGTTAATCAACCACATAAACCTCCCCACCTTCTCTTCACCAATCCATCCTACTAACCAATCCCTCCACCATTCTTTTTTGCTTATACTGCTTTCGCACAACTCTTTTTATCATTGAACCATGCCAATTTCCTTAAACTTCACAATTTACACTACATGTCTGTGTCTACTATTAGGTTTTCTACACCATGCCACATCACCAACATCCCCTATACTTCTTTCTCATACAAAAACACCTGCACTTCCCCTGCCTTGTCAAAGTCATTTAGATAGTTACTCCAACATATCTTTTTTACTGTTCAACCACACTTTTATTTAAAAAAAAACTCCAAATCCTACGCTACCACACCAAACAAAAACTGCTAATCCACTCACTACCCAAATATACATCCAAACTCAACCACCTCCCACTTCCCAATCTTCTGCTAAACTATCCAAATGTGGAGACATTCATCCTAATCCAGGACCTATTTGCCTAACAACCTCCCTCCAGTCTTCCACAACAAAAAACTCCTACTTATCACACTAAACAAAAGCAGCATCTGCAACAATATTACCGAATGTCATGTGTGGAGCTCACAATACTCTCCAAATATAGTAGCCATAACTGAAACCTGGCTTAAATCTCATATTCCCAATACTAAAATCACTCCTCCAGGTTATAATACTCTAAGAGCAGACAGAATCCATAAAAAAGGTGGAGGCATAGCACTAGTCTATTATAACCATTTAACAATAACTCCCATATCAAAATGTACTCCATCTTTCCAGAGCACAGAGCTTCTTATAACTACCTTGCAAATAAAGAAGTGCAAACAACTAACAATCACAGTGTTATACATCTCACCAGGACAAAACATCCCCATACTAAAAGACCTTCTTGCTTGGGCTACGCATAATCTAACCAATTAAACCATCATACTTAGTGATACTAACATTAAGTTGAATGACCTAATCTCCAATTCCCCCAAATATAGCAGAAATATACAGAGGTACTCATAACTTAATACCAACCCCACACAATGGAACCATAACCAACAAAGCTCAGCCATAGACTAGATCCTTGTCACAGATGCTCAAGAATACAACAATACCAGAACTCTGCCCAACATCCTTAGTGATCACTTACCAGTATGCACCTATAGAGCCCAAACCCATGAGATAAAACCCAACACCTATAACACGTCTTGAAATCTAGCTAATTTTAATCAACAAATTTTCAATAATATACTAAAGTCTGTCAACTGGACTCCCTCTAAATTACCTCTGGAAGATGCTGTGAGCTACTTTAACAGGGTTTTCTAAGACACCCTTGACAGTCTAGCTCCCATTTGAATCAAGAGGACTAAGCAAAATCAGGCACCCTGATTATTAAAAGTCTATAAGCATCTACTACTCTCTAGAGACTGCATTTGCAAAGAATGGCACAAAAGTAAAAATGAAACCACACTACTCAAATATAAACAGCTATGAAATCTAGCTAAAAAACAAGTAATTGCAGGCAAAAAAAAAATACTTCTCCCAGACCTTAGTCAACCAAAGAAATAACCCAAAGAAATTTTGGAAATCCATCTCCTCACTCCTAAACCCTGGAACCCCACAAAAAAACCCTCTCCAGCTCCCGACAAAATCCAGAAGAAATTCTCTATCTATTCAACTCCCATTTCAGTGACAGAATACTCAGCCTTATAAATCAGGCACCAGCTAACACCATCTCCAGCAGATCTGATAATCTAGACCCATCACACATAGATCAAACCAACTCCCCTACATCCATTTATTTCTCTCTAAATACTGTCCCTACCTCACTCATCCATAAATGTCACAAAAAGCTAAAACTTTGCTCTCTATCTGCCGACAATCTTTCTTCAGAGTACCTAAAACTTGCTGCTGACTCAGTATCATACACTGTTACTATCCTCATCAATAGATCTATCTCAGAATCCTATTTTCCCAAACTTTGGAATAAATCCATTTTGACTCCCCTGCACAAAGGCAGAAATACCAACAAACCCCCTAACTACCGTCATATATCTGTTCTCTCCCCTTTATCCAAACTTTTAGAGAAATATATTCACATCCAACTTATGAAATATCTCACTGACAACAATCTCCTCACACCAACACAACATGGCTTCCATCCATCACATAGTGCCACCATTGCCCTTCTCTCCTTCACAGACACCATGAACAAGGCCCTTGACTCTGCCAAATAACTTCTGTACTCCTGTTAGACCTATCAAAGTCATTCGATGCAGTGTCTCATCCTAAGTTACTTTTACAACTAGCATCCATTGGATCCTCTCAATCCACCCTTAAATGGTTCTCAAGCTACTTAGCAGACAGGCAGCAAGTGTACAATGGCCAGGTAGTATACCTGAATATCTAGTCAACAGAACAGGAGTCCCCCAAGGGTCCATTCTAGGGCTTCTGCTTTTCAATATTTTCATAAATAAACTACATACAGCTTCTCTTCAAAGCCCACTTTTCCAGGATACAGATGACTTTACTATCGTCACATGCTCTAATAATATCCACAGTCTACAAAGTTTATCACAAAGACCTTCATGTCTATTGAAACCTGGCAAGTAAAAGCACAACTTCTACTTAATGCTAAGAAAATTAAGCTTATGCTATTCTTAACCAAGCCAATATTATTTCAGGATTTCACCATATACTCTAAGAAGATGACAAAAATAGAAATAGTAGCTCATGCTAAATTACTAGGGATAGCCATTGCCAACAAACTGTCTTTCAAACAACACATACTCAGTGCTATAAAAAAACACACACTTTAAACTTGTCAGATTATACAGACATAAACTTTATATGGATAAACCCACAAAAAGACACTTGCAAATAGCCTCTTGATCCCATCCCTCCTCTATGGAGCTCCCATTTTCACCAACCTCCACCAATCTCTCAAGAACAAACTCCAAGCATGGTACCATAAAATTTACAAATTTGCAAATAGTACACCATATCAATCCCACCACTGCCAAGTTCTTAAAACACTTAGTTGACTAGAATTTCAACAACACCTCAATTCCACCCAACTAACTCTAGCTCATAAAATAATTTACTCACCTAATAGATGCCTTTCCCTTCAGCACATCCTACAACCCTACTACCCATGTTGAACCCTATGATCTAACAACCAACAGCTTGTAACCATTGTGTAACCCAATAAAAGAGCTGGATATAGCCTCTATTCCTATGCTATAGCTAAGAATTGGAACAGCCTTCCCTCAGATATCTCCTCCCTAGACTCTCAATATGCTTTTAAAACATCTCTAAAGAAATACTTTCTTAACAATCCCATCTGTCCTTATACCCATAACTATAGGCCACCATAGATAGCCTTATATCTTACTTATTCTTTCATAGCTCTCTCCTCCAACCAGCGTAACTATATCATCTAACCTTCTATTTTATACATCCAGCATTCTACTCCCTGATCTCTGTAATCATACCAACCTCTCTTACCAAACTACCTATATCTTCTTTTCACCATCTCTTCTCCATCCAAGAGAATACTTCATCCTTCCCTACTATACTTCCTTTTAGTTTCCCCCTTCCAAGTCCACTATTAAATATTAGCTTTCATGCCCATTTTCTCTTGATGTATCAAATTAACATATATTTTATTATGTCACAGTCATAATATTATGCATGTAGCTACCTGTTAACTGTATGATGTTGCACTTACCAACTGATTAACATGTCCTTGTAAATAATTTGCTTTTGTGTTGTCATTTTGTATGTCATAATTGTGGAGCTTTTGTCCTCACGCCTCCACTGAAAATGGGTATCTGACCCAGTGGACTTTCCCAGTCAATAAATAAATAAATAAATAAATAATAAGTGGACCAGATGGCAGACCCTTTTCAGCCATGACACAGGCTCACTAATGTGTGCAAATGAAGCATCACAGTGCAATAATAAAAGACAGCAACAAAACATCACTCTACAGGAGCTTTTAAATATGGCCATTCAAGCATCATATGAGAAAGGAGCATACTTAAGAAATAACACGCCGCTATATACATTGAGTATAATGTATTTCCAAAATACGTTTTCATGAAAATATTCTGCCCAAAATATCTGGTGCTATAGAACTCACAATTTAACTTCCAGGAGCTTTATGTATTTGTTTGTTTATTCATTCATTACTTGAATTAATTAATTAATTAATTAATTAATTAATTAATTAATTAATTACTTTAATTATATTTGCTGGGTTAGTCCCACTATGGATAACCAATTGTCAGTGGAGAACAGAAGCAGTAGTCATACTGATTAAGGCTAATCTGTCCAAGACACCAAAAAACAATTCCCTAACTCTTTTCTTTGCTAAGTGCCATGAGATATTTTACATCCACCAGCTCAAGCAGATGAGACCCTAGTTTAACATTATTTGAATAACAGCAACTAAGATGTACAGTACCCCTTGTGCTACATAGCAATCAACTTCAGTATTGGAAATAAATCCAAACACATAGTGTGGGGAAGAGTTGGTTTACTACTAAACTGTTACAAAGTTTTGTTAACAAATTTGGAGGTGGCTATCATAAAAATCACAAGTATAACTAACTTTGTTAATTAACAGAATGCTGTTTTGAAATAAATATGTTTCAGACATGAAAATAATGCAAACAGAAAACATAATCTTGGGGATTTTCTGTAAAATGTTGCTTTCATCACAGACTTTTGAAACATGCTTCCAGACTCAACACCTCAATAATTTTTCTCCCTGCCAATTTTTTTGTTCAACCTCTGCTATCTATAAATACTTTCTAACATCAATCAATCTCATGATTTATCTTCATAACACTGAGCATTTTACCAATTAACTGTTTTCTGACCAATCTTAAGTCAGTTTTTCCTTTCTTACATCACCTGCTTTCAGTATGACTTCTTGGTTGTTTTAATTCTTGTCCCACTTTCTGTATATCTATAGCTGTCTATTTTTCATAACCAATGTTGTTCTACCTTTATTTGCTTAACTCTTTTTGTTACATGATGATCATTATATAATGATTATTTTATCACCTGTGTTAATTAATGATGGTAATTACATTTTGTAAAACTGCTATAAGTGGGCCTCCTCTGAAAATGGATCATTACTGACCCAGTCAGACGCAAGTTATTTATTTATTTATTTATTTATTTATTGGCATTTGTTGACTGGGAAAGTTCACTTGTTCAGAAACCCATTTTCAGTGGAGGCCCAAAAAGAAAAGCTCCTCAAAAATTTTTTAATACAGAGCACTTTAAAGATAAAATAGTCAATGAACATAGGCTTTGTAAAAACTACATTGGCTATTAATATATAACATACAGTACTTTAAGAATAAAAACCTTCAAATAAAGATTGTAGTTTGTTTCAATGTAAATAGTTCTTTAAATGCTTAGGAAGGTTGTAGACATTGCCTAGGAGTAGATTGAGAGAGAATATGTTTGTTGATATAGAGAAAGTTCTTAGGAAGGCTGAGAGGAGTTACTTAATGGAGGAAAGAAAAAAGAGTGAATAATTTAATTTTATTTGTTTATGGTGGTTTAGACTTTTATGCACAAAAACAAATATGATTATTGAGGTTGTGATATTTTACTGCAGATCTGAAAGTTTTTAATGAGTCTAATTGAGTAATAGAGGAAGGCAGAGCATTCCATAATCTGGCAATGGTATAGGAATATAGGCTTTGTCCAGCTCCTTTGTTGGGTTTGGTTATACTTAAAAGCTATTTGTTAGTAGACCAAAGATTCCAGGTTGGGATATATGATTGTAGGATAGAATGAAGAGCAGGGCAGTTGATGGCTTTATATATCAATTTGTGGGCAAGAGTTAGTTGTGTATAATAGAAGTAATGGGGAATTCAAACCAATTAAATTTTGAAATGGCCTGGCAAAAGTGGGTGAGGTTTGGCATCCCAGAGGCAAGTTTTGCTATTTTATAGTAACATGTTTATTGTTTATTACTGAGAGATGTGTGAAGGCTGGTGAAAATGGAACGTTCATAGAGGAGGGAAGAGATAAGTAGAGTGTTTGCAAGTTTTATTTTGGTTGGTTTATCCAAATAAAGTTTATGTCTGTAAAGTTTTCCAAGTTTTAAATATTTTTTTTTCTTGTATTGAGAATATGTTGCTCAAAGGTGAGTTTGTCATCAATAGTTATGCCTAATAATTTTGCTGTCTTCACTAGTTCGATTTCTGTGTTGTTTTGTGAGTAAATTTTAAAGTCTGAAGTTGGCAATTTTATTGAGAATAGTAAGAGCTTAGATTTTTTGGTGTTCAGTAACAGTTGTGCATCATTTAGCCAGGTTTCTATACATGTAAAGGCATTTTGTGTAATCCTAAGGAGATCAGAAAAATTGCCGGAAGAGGAGATGATAGCGGAATCTTCAGCATATTGGATGAGTGTACTTTGTTGGGATGCGTGTACTTTGTTGGGATGCTTTTTGAAGATTATTGATGAAATTTTTAGAAAGTAGATGCCCCAGAATAGATCCTTGGGGAACAATTATGTTATTGACCTGATATTCAGATTGTTTGTTTTGCCATCTGGCAGATTGTTTTCTGTTGTTTAGGTAGCTGAAAAACCATGTTAGGGAATTTAGGGAGCATCCTAGTTTTTCTAGTTGTTGCAACAGTTTAGGGTGTGATATTGTGTTGAAAGCCTTGGATAGGTCTAATGAGATTACTGTAGTAAGTAGAGCAGCATCAAGAGCGTTGTTCACAGTATCTGTGAATGTGAGTAGGGCTGTAGTAGTGCTGTGTGATGGATGAAATCGGTGTTGGGTGGGTGTAAGAAAGTCATTGCCAGAGAGATGCTTTAGAAGTTGAGTATATATACACTTTTCTAAGATTTTCGATAGTGGTGAGAGTATAGAGGTAGATCGATAGTTTGAGAGATAATTGGTATTACCACATTTATGTAATGGAGTAATAATAGATTTTTTCCACAGCTGGGGGACATTTGATTCTGAGATGGATCTGTTAATAAGAATACTGACAGGATAGGCTATTGTATCAGCTGTGAGTTTTGGATATTCAGATGTAAGATTATCAACAGAGATGGAGCATGCTCTTAGTTTGCTTAGAAGTTTAAATACTAGGGAGGTGGATACTGGTTTTATAGAGAACGTAGGAGTTAATGGAATATTATTAGAGGCGATTCTCAGTTAGAGCATCTTCTGTGTGGCGACATGCGTGAATGGGCATTCCTTTGTTGAAGGTTGTGCATTAGGCCCAGCAAGCCAGCACATAAAAATCTACTGCCAATCATTAGCAGACCGGAGTTCCGCTGTGGCGACCCCTAACTGGGAAAAGCCGAAAGGTACAACAACAACAACAACAACATTAGAGGTTTCACTGGTAGGGGAAGAGAGAGATTGCTCGGGTTATCTTGAGTGAGATTTGGAGTGCTCATTAGATTATTAGAGTTTAGGTTAGTGTTTGGAGATGAGTCTTTGAAAAGTTTTAGAATGGTATTGATAAAGTGAGAGTTAAACATATGGGCAATTTGTTGTGGGTCTTTGTCAGGAGAAGGTGTTGGGTTCCTGCAAGGCTCTAGGATGAAGGAGGGAGGAAACAGATTTGCAGGACTTTTTTGGGTTGTATTTTTGGCTGGAGAATTGTGCAGAGAAATAGTTTTTCTTGTCATTTATGACTATTTTTTTTTGGATTTATTACGAATTTGCTTGTAGTTAAGTTCATTTTGTGGGTTTCTATTTTTCCACCATTCTTTCCAGGCTTCCACAATGTATTTCCCAGTAAACAAATATAAATAAATAAATACATTTTGAAGAGCACATTCTATTTAACCACAAAGCTAGTAATCCTAGTAATGTTTTACAACAGCATGTATGATTGCTTCTGAGATACTGCCTTGGGAAGAAAATATAACTATCTCTTTAAAGTAATACAGCATATATAAAAAAAATCTATTCATATCAAACAAACTGCTTAACATCTAGTGATGTATTATCATTCAGGAACGCTACAGGACTCATTTTTTATGTACCCTCCATACTAGTCAAAGTACTTGTAGTAGGCAGTACAACACCTCAGTAATTAAGTTTTTCTAGTTATCTGTATGGCATATCCACATAAACAACAGTTTTGTAAGAACTTACCATAACCTTAGATATCCTTCTCTTCTATGTTGCACTTTTCATAACAGTAGGGAGTTGCTGCTTGCAGCACCGCTGTCCGGCCAGTATACCAAAGTCTTTGTTCCAGGAGGGTACGTATGATGCCTGTTACCAGGGCCATAAACCAACGTTAGGTATAAAAGTGACATCTGCACGTACCCTCACCAGAATTGTTTTGCCGCATACAGTGGTGCCTGTGAGGTTTGACCAGGAGGATCCTAATATGAGACCCTTAGACTTACATGTAGGCCAGTCCCAGGGCAGTAGGATGGCTGTGTAGGTTCAGACCAGAGGAGATGATGGCAATGTGCCCACAGGTGATACCTGGGGTAGTAGTTAGAAAGAGACAGGGGATAGGTGAATGGGATTGAATATTGCAACATAGAAGAGAAGAACATCTAAGGTTATGGTAAGTTCTTAAACAACTATTCTATCTCCTTCTGTTCTGATGTTGCAGTATTTCTAATAGTAGGGAGAGTACCAGCTTTAAGTATGAACCTGGGAGGAGGCAGGGGTCCTGTGGTCATGTAAACCCTGTAGGATAGTCCTGGCAAATCCTGCTCTAGCACAGGATGCTATGTCCAACTTGTAGTGTTTGGTGAATGTGTGCACTGAGTTCCAAGTAGCTGCTTCTAAAATGGAAGAGAAGTCTATGTCTTTGAAAAAGGCAGTAGATGAAGCAGCTGCTGTGGTAGAATGAGGTTTAATATTACCTTGTAAGGATTTCCCATGGTGGGAGTAGCACAAGGAAATGGAATTCGAGATCCATGAGGCAATGGTTTGCTTAGAGACAGCTTACCCTAGGGATCTGGGATGGAAGGAAATAAATAACTGATCTGACTTCCTGATATCTTTGGTTTTGTCTAAGTAGTATCAAAGTTGTCTGTGTATATCCAGGGAATGTAGGGTCCTTTCTGAGGCATTTTGTGGATGAGGATAAAAAACTGGTAGGTTAATGGATTGATTCAATGACAGTTCATTAACTACCTTAGGCATGAAGGAAGGGTTGGTCCTGAGGGCTACTCTGTCCTTGTGGAAAACAAGGTAGGGAGAGGTGGCCATAAGGGCTTTGATCTCTGAGACCCTCCTGGCCGAGGTGAGGGCTACTAGCAGGACTGTTTTCAATGTACATAGTTTCAGGGAAACAGAGTGTGCTGGTTCAAAGGGGGAGCGAGGTTAGCTTTTCTAATACACAGTTTAGGTCCCACAGAGGAGGGATGGGTTTTCATGGGGTTTGATGTGGAGGACTCCTTCAGAAAAAGTTTGACTTCCTGTCTGGATACCAGAGGGGGTGAAATGGGCAGACAGGCAGAAATGGCAGACAAATGGACTTTGATTGAAGAATATGTTAGTCCTGATTGGAGTAGCTCATACAAGTAGGATCGGACCCTTGGAATGGTGGTAGTGAGGGGGTCCTGGTTGTTCCCATGACACTAGTTGGGGAATCTGTGCCATTTAGCTACATAGTTTCTCCTAGTGCTAGGTTTTCTGGCCTCCTGCAGTACACTGAGTACATCCTCTGAATAAAGGTGTCTGTAAGGGATTAGAATCCTATCACCCATAAGGTCAACTTTAGGTTGTTTACCTGTGGGTGTAGCAGGGATCACTTGTTCTATGTGAGTAGGTCTAGATGGTGAGGTAACCTGTGGTGATTGCGATTGGCTAGAGAATGTAGGAGAGGAAACCAATACAGTCTTAGCCACAAGGTGGTCACCAGTAAGATTTTTGGTTTGTCCTTCTTAATTTTTAGGAGGACTTTTTGAATTAGAGTGAAGGGGGCGGGCGTACAGGTACACCCCCCATGAGAAGGAGAAGGCGCCCACTTTCCAAGCTTGTGGATGTGAGTTCCTTGTGCAGAAGTTGGGCATCTGCCTATTGAGTGGGGAGGCAAATATGTCTGCTTGTGGAATACCCCACCTGTGTATCAAGTCTCGGAAAACTTCTCTCTGAAGTATCCATTTGTGAGAGGGGACAGAAGTTCTGCTGAGTGTGTCTGCCATAACCTTCTGTGCTGAGGTGATATACATGGCTAATAAGTGGACCTTCAGAGAAGCAGCTAGATTCCATATCTGGATGGCCAGGCTGCATAGTGGGTAGGCCCTGGTCCCCTCTTGCTTGTTTATGTACCACAGGACAGTCATATTGTCTGTGATTACTTTTAGGGTTCCTGGCAGGATAGAGGGCTTGAATGTTAGAAGGCCTAACAGCAGTTTTTTGATGTTGTTGCCGTCCTTTTTCCTTAGAGTAGACCATTTTCCTTGTACTAAGAGGTGCTGTTGGTTTGTTTGTAACACTGCACCCCAGCCCAGATCTGAAGCATCTGTGGATAGCTGTTGTTGTGGTACTGGAATCTGAAGGTGGGTCCCTGGGTTGGTCTGCATTGCAGATATCCACCAGTGGAGCTCCTTTTTTAGGCACCGGAGAAGTGGAAGTGGAGAGTCCAAGGGTTGGGAATGTTGGGTCCATAGGTTTTTTTAAAACCTATTGAATTTTATGCATGTGGAGTTTTGCCAAAGGCAGCATGGGTATGAGGGATGCCATGTGGCCTAACACTCTCAGGAATTTCCAAACAGTCAGGGTGTTTTGGGTAAGGATGTGATTGACATACAGGCAGAGTTGCTGAAACCTTTGGTCTGCGATGAAGGCTTTTATGCAGTCTGTGTGGAGTCTGCACCTCAGGAAAATCATGTCCTGTGATGGGATCAGGTGAAATTTTTCTACATTTATCGTGAACCACAGAAGAGAAAGGGTGTTCGACACCTGTTGTAAATGAAGAAGTAGGAGTTGGTGGTCTTGATGAAGGATGAGCAGGTCGTCCAAGTATGGGTATATTTGTATACTCTGGGTCCTGCAATGAGCAATGAAGGGGGCAGACACTCTGTAAACACTCTTGGGGCAGTGGAGAGACCAAAAGGCAATGCAGAGAATTGAAAATGACAGGAGCCTACTGAAAATCTGAGGAATTTCCTGTAGTCTGGATGAATGGGAATGTGGAGGTAGGCATCCTTGAGATCTAGAGCTACCATGAATACCTGGGAGGGGATCAGAGGCAAGAGAAGTGGTAAGGTAATCATTTTGAAGCTGGGAACGTGGAGGAAGAGATTTAGAAAGGATAAATCCAGAATATATCTTCAAGGACCCTCTTTCCTTGGTACCAGAAACATTCTGGAATACAAACCTGTTTCTTTGAGGGGTGGGCACTGGTTCTATGATGCCTTGATTTAGAAGTTGGTGAATGATGGGTGGGAACAGGTGGATTTGGTTTTTTGGTGGTTGATAAATACCTTGGAAAGGTGGGAGCATCCACCAAGTCATATAATATCCTCTCTGGATGATGGAGAGGACCCATTGTTCTGCTGTTAATCTTCACCAGGAAGGAAGGGAGAGGGTGAGTCAAAGGGATAAGGGTGTTGCTAAATGCAAAGGGGAGAGTCACAGTGGAGGAGGCCTGGATTGCTCAGGCTGGCTCCGAAAGGGTGTGGTAGAGGAGCTGGGGGGAAATCTGGGAGTAGAAGTCTTCCTCAGCTTTCTACATCCCTTTGATTGTGGCACTGAATGAAAAGATTGCCTTCTAACAAAGGAGGGCTTCTGAGGGTAATTCCTATGATATCTAGGAATAGGGGACACAAGGTGTTTGAGGTTCTGTAATTCTTTACCCTTCTCTTGGAGGGATTTGAGAAGCTCAGCAGAAGCTTGCCCGAAAAGGGTGCATCCAGTAGTTTAGGTTGGACATCCATGGAGAGAGGCTGTAGCCTTACCCAGGAATAATGTCGAAGCACTGATCCAGAAGCAGCAGCTTTGGATGAAGCTTTCACAGCATCACAGCTGCACTTAATAGAGTGCCTGGTCACTTGGGATGCTGTGGAGAGAAGTAATTTAGTTGTGCTCTGATAGGGGAGTCCTGAACCTCAGACAGAAGGGGAGGGGCTTTAGAAATGGTATCTAGGACATACCTTGCCATGTGGGTTTGGTAGTTCAGGATCCTGATGGCCAGAATGGAGGAGGCATATACCTTTTTTCCTGTCCTGTCCATAAATGTACTGTCTTTATCAGTTGGATAAAGAGCAGTAGAAGGCAGTTGTCTGGATGTCTTATCTGCAGAAACAGCTATAACAGCTGGGTCTGCTGGAGGGTTCTTGAAAAGAAACTGTGTGTCTTGGAGAACCCTGTAAAACTGATCAGGTCATTTAGCTGCTGGGGATTGGGAGTCAGGAGACTGTGAAGCAGCTAGGAAGGGCCTATATTGAATCATTGAATGCTTAGAAAAGCGAACACTGATTCATCGATCCCATGTAAGTGAAAGCTTACAATCTCGAACACTCAGAACAGTGATTTTTTTTCCCAGGGAAAAAACTCACTGTTCCGAGAAACACACACACAACACACGCACACCACAAACTATTTCTAATGTGGGGGCCTGTGCCTCTCACACCCTTCCTAATGAAATATACCAACTCCAAGACTGCACTACAGTAATGAAGAAGGCAAAATACAGAAGGTGGCCAAGCAATTTCTTTCCCAGGGAAAGAATTTGCTTATATGCTGCTTCGGTATTTTGCTGTTTCGCGCTATAAAGTTCGATCAAGACACATTTGAAAGAATGCATCTTTGATCAGCTAATAGGGAACCGCTAGGAAGGCATCCTGAAAAACAGGCAGTAAGGGAGGCACAGCTGAGGGTTGCTCCATTTGCAAAAGGTCAAAGTACCTTTTCTTGGAGTCTGAAACCTCAAAGGCCTGCCACTTAAAATGTTCCCTCATGAGCGAGATAGTATCCCCAAACTTGAATTCTTCTCATGGGGATTCTGGAGAAATATAGTCCTCCTCATCTGGAGTAATGAATTCCTTGGGAGATTCAATTTTTGTTTCATAGGAGAAGGACTCCTCAGAAGAGGAGTAATCTTCCTCAGACACATGGAGGGGTTGTTGAGGAGTGAGAGTAGGGGGAAGTTGCTGTGATTGTAATGCCTGAAAGGCCTTAAAAAGACATTGAGAGAAGGATTCTCAACCAGGCATCTGTGGAGGCTCAGAGTACTTCTTTTTTTGTTTCCTTTTCAAGGGGGTTGTAGGAGAAGTCAGAAGAGAAGCGGACGTTGGCCTAGCATGAATAGGAGGAGCAGGGGCTTCCAAAAATGCGAGCTGTGGTTCCCCTCTGCCATCAGACTCTGATGGCTGAATTACTTCAGTGGATGTACCTTCGGTATCCCACACCCCAGCTTCCATTAAAGTTCCCAGGCTTGCTTTGGTAACTGTCGTCTGAATGGACTCTGGGTCTTCAATCACCTCTAGAGCCTGCTCGGACACCTAAGTGCAGCCTGGGATTCGGGCCTAACTTTTTTCGCTTTCTTCCGAGGCAGCTCATTGGATGGGCCTACTCCTCCCTCCATGCCTAATGCCAAACATCGGAATCTTTGGTTCTCAAGATATAGATTCAAAGCCGCTAATCGGTTATGTAGAGTCTTGGGGACGAACGACTTACAAATCAAGCAGGATGTATGGTCGTGGGCCTCGCCTAGACAAAAAACACACTTATTGTGTGTGTCCTTGTGAGGAATTTGTCTCTCACAAGCACACTTCCCTTTCCTAGCTGACATGTAAGTCTAAACAGTAAGCAAAATAAGCAAGAAAACCCCACCGGGCACTTATCTATAATGGTCAAAAGCGGTTGTCTGGTCTTTAACAATCTGGAATTCGGTCGTCTGAAGAAATGTGATGCAGAAGTGGAACTGGCAAACGGGCGTCTGATGAGGGTACGTACAGACGTCACTTTTATACCTAACGTCGGTTTATGGCCCTCATAACAGATGTCACATGTACCCGCCTGGAACAAAGACTTTGGTATACTGGCCAGACAGTGATACTACAAGCAGCAACTCCCTACTGTTATGAATACTGCAACATCAGAATAGAAGGACATCATCTGTATTTCAAAACACAGGATAATGTGTGAAATATCCTTGTAACATCTGTATTTCACAACACTTAAAGAATGATGTGTGGCATATCCTCAAAACATCTGCATTTCACAACACTCGCACGATAATATTTGGCACATGCTTGTAACATCTGTATTTCACAACACTTACAGGATAATGTGTGGCATATCCTCATAACATCTGCATTTCACAGCACTTACAGGATATTGTATGGCATATCCTCATAACATCTGCATTTCACAACACTTACAGGATATTGTATGGCGTATCCTTGTAACATCTGTATTTCACAACACTTTCAGGCTATTGTATGGCATATCCTTGTAACATCTGCATTTCACAACACTTACAGGATATTGTATGGCATATCCTCGTTACATCTGTATTTCACAACATATTGTATGGCATATGCTCAGAGGACTCACTTGCAGGATGTGCAGCAGTAATTCCTGCCTACATACATTGATGTACCAACCAGCTCACAGTGGTTTGCTTCTGTCATATTGGCATTAGAAAGTAGAACTGCAATGATGCAATCAGCGATAAGTTTTAGCAGGTAGTTTATAGGGGCAGGTGCAGCTAGAACTCTTACACCCTCCACTTGTTTATTCAGACTCTAAGGTTGTACCATTTCATAGGTGTTTTAGGCAGAAAACAGACCTTGCACCAATATCCTATGTAGTGTGACACTGGAATTAGAATATAAGAATTTGGCTGTGGGAGTTTGAGATGGTTAGCCATCTCGACAGTGTCAGTCTTATGGATTAGCAGTTGTAGCATGTTTTCAATCAATGGGACATGGCCTAAACCTGTGCAAAAACAGAGAAGAATGTTTCTTCTCAGAGTATGCAAAACTTGGCCCTAAAACTACAGACCTTTGTCTGTCACTGAACTAGCCCTTTTATTTACTGAGCTGGGCTCTGAACTACTTTAATGAATTGATTGTCTACTAAAATATGCTAGGCCTCGTGTCATAATTCCAGTTCATAATAATTAAAGTATAACCCAGATGGCTTGATATTTAATATGATGAATTGGTTGGCTGGTCAGGACCATTATTAAGGTAAGTGGTGGGGTGGCTTCGGGTACTGTTATCTTACAATATGTTTTAATGACTGTTAGGGTGCTCTGGAACATGACATTGTTTTTGTGTGTGGGATATTTGATGGCAGTGTATGTTGACACCGAGTTTGTATGGAAGTCTTGGACTGGGGGACTATGAGTAGAAAGAGAAGAGGCCATGAAGAGGGCAGGAAAAGAAACTGATTTCTAACAGCTAGGAAAGGCAAGGCATCTGGAAGGAGATGGTGGCTACTGAACAGGAGGTAAAGAGTTGTAGTCACTTATAGAACAAGAAAGGTGGGGCCAGGACATATGATAAATGATACTCTGTGCAATAAGGGAGAGAAGGAGTGGACAACTGAAAACAGAATTTCAGGAAAAAGGCTTTCCTGAAATTCTGATCAGTGCTACAGGAGGAGTGACACAGAAATCTGAAGACTGCTGGGGGGTGTTGGCATGGAACTCTGAACACTGCCAAGTTGGCTGAGAACATTAATTGTCAGTCAACAGGATGCATGAGAATTGGGGACATGATCTGTTTGATCCGAGACTTAAGGTTATATTAAACACTGTCCATGTGCAGAAGGTTGGGCCTAGAGAACTAGAAACAGCAAAGCCAGGGAACGGCACTAGTGGTGGCATTAATTGCCAGTGTAACACAGAGCTGAAGTTTTGATTAGCAATAAATTTGGAATGCAGAACAATTGCCTTTGGTGGAGGTATGGCAAAAGAACAATGGACAGGGTTCTGGGTATAGCCAGCTAGGGAAATCCTGCTAACAAGTGGTATTGCACAATTGTACATTGTACATACTGTATCTATCTGACATGTAAATTTAGCAGCCACTTCCATGCTCTCACTTTTAAAAATGATGGTGCTTGTAGGGGCGGGGGGTCAAAGAACTGCAGTCTGCTATGACAGTCCTTACTCCAGAAATACGAATGTGGCTTGGACATTGTTTACAGTTCTTATACAGTTTGTGACTGTGTATATAGGTAAATGTTTAGCAGAAGGCTCTTGTTTGTTGCTTTGCTGGATTTTATGTAACAAATGGTTTCGTTCATATAAGACAGCAGAGGTGGTACAGATGCTTTGCATTGTTGTATTAATGGAGAGTTGTATTAGCGGGCTTGATAGCATAAAGGCAGGGCATCTGTATTTATCACCAGCAACCAATGTTGTGAAAAGGGTGCTAGCAGCTGATAGGGCTACTCAGCAGACATAGGATGAAGCAGACAATGGCTATCTCTTCTATCCCAGATAGAGAGCTACAGGGATTCCTATGAGTCTGTAACCTCTGCTGGAGACCAGGCATGTCACAGATAATCCTAACTGGAGAGGAGGCAGCAACAGCATCCTGATATCATTGCACTAAATACTCCCCCCTGCCACATTCACAAAGGTTTCCAGCTCCATGAACACAAGTCCCCATCACATCCCTTGCTCCCTGGTGCTAATATAAGTTGCAAATAAATCAGGGCAAATAAATGATGAGCTATAAGGCCCTCTTCTTGAGGTGTCAGGGGTTTCTCCAGGCAAATGATACATCTGAGGAATCTGGCAAAGAGCAACTGGAGATCTAGGGCTGGGCATCACTGGAAGCCATGGAGTAAAGGTGAAGGCTATGAGGGAGGTGAGGGGGAAGAGAAATGCAAATATATATCTTAATGGACTGCTGTAACTGCCTGATATGACATAGCTGTTGCCTTTAACATGTGCCTTATTTTACTTTTTCCCAGAGTGTATGGCAATTTACACCATTCCTTTACAATGTATAATTATTTTATTTATTTATTTATTTGATAGATGGGTAAATTTATTTATTCGATAAATGGGTAAATTAATTGTCACAAGAACTATTCAACCACAGAGTGGGCCATTGGCGCACCATTGTGATAACATCAATCAGTCCAGAAAGAGAGAAAACATCAACAGAATATTAATATTTCTGGGATGGGACAAAAGTAGGTAGATGGTTCATATTTGTGTCTCTGTACAAGACATGAAATAGAATCAAGCAAACAGTGTGCAATAGCATTAATAAAGAAGACTGAATATTTTCAAATAGCTGGACAGTGTATAAAAAGAAGCACATTGAATAGTGTAGGACTATATTGCTTCTTATTTCCTCTACCACGACAATGTAAATATTAAAAAATATACTGTGTGATGACTGAAAATAAAAAAGAGCTACAGTAGTTATTTTTTGCATATTTGTAAAATACATATGTATAAAAAAAAAGACGTGCCTCAAGGTAGGGCTTGCATGATTAATGGACAGAAAGGCAAAAGGAAAAGGACTGATGAGTAAACAGTGAAAGCAGGAATCTGAGCTCTGATTTAGCTGAGCATTACCATGAGGAGAAAAGGCAAAAGTGTTTTTTCACAAGCAGTCATGCATCCATTTCCCTCCCATGCATCTTATTATTTCTTTGAGATCCCCAAAAGTTTGAGAAAGGAAACGTTTGACCTGAAATTCATAGACCAATTGTGTACTATGCTAGGGCTTTTTTTTATAGTTCTCAGCAGCACACAGGGGGCTTATGATTGTAGATCGTAGTTACGCAGCTGTGCAAAAGTTTGCACATTGCGATATGCAGTGCATGCAGATGAGTGTGGAAATACAGGTATGTGATAATGCATAATGAAATGAGTGCATAATGAGATGCAAATGAAATGATGAAATAGGAGAAAAAAAATTCTGTGCTGGAGCACTCAGACCTCCAGTCTCTGACTGGGCATCTATGGAAAGTCTGTGAGCAGCCTAGGGGAGAGAAGAGATGACTACATCATAGGACTCATACATGACCTTATTGCTGCCAACTAAATCTTAACACTGGGAAAACAGATGGGCCAATAGGGCTTTCCAGCGAGGAGTGAATACGCCACAGGGCTCTCTCTGACTACAGGGATGCCAGTCGCTCACCCCTATGGAATGAATGAGCTGATTCAATGCAGGTAGTGGAACCATATATTAGGAGTCTTCTGAAAAAAAGATTCTAAAAAAGATTAAAACATATCCCTGTCAGTTTGCACAGACTTACCTAAGAGAATATTAATTTTCATGACAAAAGTTATCAGGAAGTACTGTAATGCCAAATACCAAATCCTATTCAAAAAGAAAAAAAAAACAAATTCTTGACACAAATGTGTTTATTTCTGTCAAACAAGTCATCACCACCAATAATGTGTTTTATTGTATCTGTACTGAAATGTAGCCCTAAATGCTGGGTATAATTTGTAAAAAGTTTCAAGTTTACTAACTTCACAGGTGTTTATATTCTACCACCCTGATAGTACATACAACCAGACCATTACAAAAACCCTGAACTTACCCAACAAGAATGTAACTTTTGCTCTGTGTCAGCTAATGCCATTACCACCTGTGTGTTTTCTTCTCCTTTCCAAACAGATGGTGTGTCTTTGTGGTGTGTGTTTCTGTGTGTGTGTGTGTGTGTGTGTGTGTGTGTGTGTGTGTGTGTGTGTGTGTGTGTGTGTGTGTGTGTATATATGAATGGCATTTCAAATCATCACAGCATGTAGGCAGTTGTGGAGGAGTTGAATATCATGCAACAGATCCTTGAATACATTACAAATATGTTAAAAATCACAAAATAAATAACATTTAAATGTGCAGGAAAGAACAACAGAGACATTACTGGAAAGCAAAGGTTAGTGTAAAGCAGTGATGGACAGCCATGAGGGCTTCATTCATGAGCAAACCCTGGGAACCAGGTATGCAAAGCATTTGCAAAAACAGATGATTATGAAAAATGTAAAAAAAAAACAGAAGTGCTGCGATATCACAGAAAATAACTTGAACAAATGCCAAAATATCGCTCCAGCCGAAAGGACTTCCAAGTTCACTAGAATCACTCCAAATGTAATAAATGCAATAGTAATTAAAACCACTTTATTAGAACAAACTGTGATTAAGCACTTTTGTCCAATGTAAATCAGACTTCATCAGAATCACAGACCAATAAGAAAACTCAAACTTAAATAATACAATGAATAAACCAATTAACTTGCTAGTTAAAATGCTTAAGGTGACCACTTAAGGGGAAAACATATAACCAGTAAATATCAAGACATAAAATACAATCTCATGTAAAATGTAAAATAAAAAAAAAATAAAATTTATTAACCCTTAATTCTAAAATAGGTTGCAAGGAAATACAGTCATTAATACCTGGGGGGATGCCAAGTAGCTTTAGTTGCCATCTCATTTATCTAGCGTCTAATAGGGTTCTAAATTCACCACCCCTGGTGCTAACCTTTACATATGCAATAATTCCAAACTTAAATAAGCTACACTGGGAACTGTTCTTAATGTGTCTAAACAAGGCATTATTCTTGCTCTGCTTGCTTGTATCATAATAATGTTTGTAAATTCTACACCTAAGGGCTCTCTCAGTTTTACCAATATAAAATGCTGTACAATTTGTGTACTTTGCATTTAGCCAAATAGACCATTCCTTTAGAAAGACAATTCCCTTTGATGAAGTTCATTGTAGCATGCAAAATATTGTCCAAAATAAGGGAATTGTCCTCCAGAATGTGTGTACATTGTCTACAAAAAATGCATTTCAAGGTTGAACTAGCTTTAGCCTGAAGGTAATAGATATATCCGCTGTTTCAAAACTTCTAAGATGTTTATTTCTAAGGGCTATCCTGATTCATTAGTTATAGAAACTATGGAGTATGTGTTGTCCCAATGGGGAGTGTTAGATAAACCCCTTTTGGGAACAGCTGCAAGTATTCCTATGCCCCCTCACTCACAAGTTGAGTATGAGAGGGCCTTAATTTTGGAATACAGTCCATATGCTAAGGAGGTTAAAAAAATCCTTGTAATAATTGGGGTTTGCTTAGAGGTAACCCTGAAGTTTTCCAAATGTTAGGTCCTTTTCCATCTTTTGTTTTTAAAACTGGTTACAATTTAAAGTAAAGTTTTGAAAGAGAGGTGAGCTATTTTGACAAAGAATGCACTACCTTACCCATGAATAGAGTAGTTAAAGTCCTCATCCATTGCCTCTGTTTAGTTTAGTGCTAATTACACACATTTTCAAATGCCTAAATGGAACTATACAAGTCATGCCCCACTTTATACTGAAGAAACAATTCAGTACTGATCTTGGCATCCAGGACAGCATCCAGGGCTTAGTTTTCACCCTAGTTACTCATATGCCCTTGGGGAATAGTCAGAAGCTCTTTCTCGTGTTACAGTTGTTTTTTTCTTTCCTGCACTGTGACCAGTTCATGCTGTTGCTTCCTTTTCTTGAGTGCTGCTTGTTTTCACCCCTTTATACTTTGAGCTGTTTTACTCAGTCAACTGCTTTAAGATTCAGGTAATTTATTTCCAACTCTAGTTTTCTCAATTCAGTCTGCATTTTAAAGTCACCTAGAAAAGAGCCGAGTTACTTTGTATATACACTGCCTACACAAATACTATCAGACTAGCTCCAGGTTCAGTGGACTGAATCTTAGTTGTACCCAGTCTTGTAGCCTTCGATTCTTTGGCCTCACCAACATGATGGATTTAATTCAGTTTATATCTTTTACTCAGCTGTGACACTGTCATGATTTCATACTTCACAGAGCTAATTTTATTCCTTTTTTCTAATTGTTCTGACTTAAAAAATAAAATAACTACAATGCAAGGGGTTGTACTGTATATTTATCTTATATGACTGCAAAGGTCTACAAACTTTCTGTTGACACATCTATTTTGCAGCCTAAATAAGTTTAGCTGACACTATAGCCCTCCTGCTGCAAATCAATTTATATCTGATTAATGGGCATATAATCCCACCCACAAAACAATTTAATATGTGATGATCAGGGAATATAGTCCCATCATTTGCACCAGTCTCTTACCACCAGATAATATGCAATCTGTAACTGACCTTAATGTAGCATGGTAAATGTGCACTACTGCCTTAGGTAATGCCCATCACTTTAAATGGACTTAGGTAAAAGGTTATAAGCAGATTCACAGTGCAAGAACTGGATATTAAAAATTCCTTAACATGCTTGTAAGCAGTTTAATGTCATTGCCACCATAAAATTAATTTACAATAGCTTTTAAACACATTACATTTCTGCTGATCTAATACACAATGATAACTTGTTCTATAGCCTACCTATCCTAAAACAAGGTACCCTATTTTGTAATTTATTGGATGAAATAGCCACTTTTAATAAAAGAGAATTTATTCATAGAGTTCAGGTCATGCTAATATGGAATTAATTTAAAGTTAGAACTTTAAACTTAATTAGTTATACATCTATAATCATTAATAATGTTGCCTCTCAGTACTCTGTAACTGAAAGAATGTAAGTTTAACTTTCCTAGGTGCCAGGCATAAGCAAAGTACTCGAGACCAGAAAATATCCTTGCAAATTTCATTTATATCTCTATAGTTTTCATAAATTAAGTTTAGCCTACAAACAAAATCAGGCTCCAAAATCTATAGTGAACCATTTCATGAGCTAAATAAAGTTAACAAAACATCTAGTGATTTTTCACCAAACTGTCCAAATAAAACAACCTGCACATGAGCATGAAAAGTGAGATGGGGGTGTGGCCAAGATGCCAGTCTGATAGCAGCAAAATCCATAGCTCTGCTTAGATTTTAATATCCTGACAGGAAATATACTTTAATTTTTAGAAAAATCTAACTAAAAGTATACTAAACATTAGATTAACATAGACTCTTTATTATTTTCTAAAAATTAATACATAGTCAAGATAATTTTTTAATTATTCCTCTCAAGAAGTTTTCTACTGGAGATCTCAAGATGAGCAACTCGAAGAGCCCACACCAGGTGAGTGCAGTGAAGAAAGAATTACATCTTATAATAACAAACATCCAAGAACTGTCACTAAAAATGAACAAATTTGAAAACAAAATGGATATTATGAAATAAGAATGCAGTAAACAACTGGAACTTCTAAATGGAATAGTAACAAAACAATCTTAACAGATTCTTGCCTTAGAGGAAACAGTAACTAACCTAGATACTAGAGTGACAGAAAATGAACATCACAATGAATTTCTTCTGAAACAAAACACCAGACTGATTGAGAAACTGGAAGACCGTGAAAGTAGATCAAGTAAGAATAACATAAGAATATATGGAATTCCTGAGAAAGAAGAGTGTGCTAACATGATTCAATTTCTCAATAAGTGTTTTTCATCAGCACTAAACATGCCTGAATCCCTCTTGGAATTGAGAGGGCTCATCAGTCCCTGGCAAATCCAGCCTCATCTCTGAGTTCATCTAACCCCAGGTCTAGTATAGTTAGATTTCTTTCCTCACAAGACAAGGACTTAGTGCTGAAATCCGCTTGGACTAATTCCCCTATCAAGATGAGTGAAAAAGTTATTTTGACAATGACTATACCTCTACAGTTATATCCAGAAAGGAGTGTGTTCCTCTAATTAAGTCCTTGAAAAAAGCCAATATTAAAGCTCAAATTCTTTTTCCTGCAAGAATAAGAATCACCTTGCCAGAAGGAGTGAAGATCTTTGATTCCTTACAAAAAGCAGTAGAATTTATCCAAAAGAAGAAAATACTGTCAGGCATTGAAGAAATTGAATGGTCATTCCAGAGTTTGAAGAGACAGGCAACAAAAAAATGGATGGTCTGTGAAGGAAGGAGCAAACAAAACTAAGAAACTAAAGGACAAATGAGTAAATTCCTTCTAATTTTAAATGCCTTGTTTTATGAATCATAATATATTTGATTCTGGAAAGTCTCTATGCTGTAAGGTAATGTGAATCATTTTTATTATTAACTTTCTCTTTTCCTTTCTATATCTACTTCTTCTAATTACATATAGTACTGAGTATTTAAATAACATTCTCTCTCTCTCTCTCTCTTCTTTCTTCCTATTCTTTTTTGTTACCAGTGTTCCTTTAATCTCTTTTCCCCATTATAAGTACTTTACATACTTTCCCTTTTAAATAACTACAAATGATGCATGTCTTCTAATTCTTCAGTAATAGTATAATTTGACTTAATACCAAAGTGCATTTTTTCTAGTGGGTCAGTGGTGGGGCAACAAGGTGTTTCTGATTATTGTTTCTAACCAGATGTTTTAGACTCTTTGTTTAGACACATTTAAACATTAATACAGTACATTAATGGTGTTTATAGATAGCTAAATATAAATAAAAATATATATATATATAGGTTCCCTTTTTTTCTCTCTCTCTGGCCTGGTTAACTGGTGGGTAAATGATTGAAATGTTATAATACGATTTCTGATTTGAGGCAGCTGTTGTTACTTCTAAATAGCTGTTTCTATATGAAAGGGTTAATTTTTTCATGATGTTGATGTTTTGTGAGGAAACTAGTGGTCTGTGTGACTGTTCTCATTGTGGAGATTCATGACATGCACTGACAAGGCAGCTTGAGAGTTTTTTTTCTTGCTTTCTGTCAACTCTAAAAGCTTCAAGATCTGAATTTCCCACCGAAAATTCTTCACTAGAGACTTCTGTTATGCATAAGCCTATTTAGATACTTTTTAACAAGTTTATGAAGCTGCATCTTGAGGAAACAACAGTGATGACATAATTTGACCTTTTGAACTTGTTAAATGGTTGTACTTAGAATTCTTTTCTCTTGAAATTCTGTTATCCTTCACTAGCTACTTTAAATGGTAAATAATTAGTTCTGATAAAAGTGTTTAACTCTTTTGAAAATGCCTGTGTTCTCTTATAGATGCATACATTCTGCAGATTCAATGACACTATTAGTAACTAAATGATATCAAGTGAACTAGGAGCTGCATTAGAAAACTCATTATGCATATTGACATCAAACTTATGTTATATAACTAAATCTTTAGTAACTAAACAGAGGGTTGTGAGGCCCCCTTTTTTCTCTCTCTCTCTCTCCACCCCTTCCTGATGAAAGATGTCAACATAGATATTGTTAATACATATGAGTAATATGTGTATAATTGCAAAATATAATAGTTAATGTTGTAATGTGTTTTATATATATATATTCAACAGATTCTTACATGAAAAATGTTAGATAGATGACTGACAAAATGGTTAAATTATCTGATGTTTCTTGAAAAATCTTGGAAATAATGACAATCTTCTTAACATTTAGCTTCTAATGTTTTATTGTATTTGTTATATGTACATTTGCATATGTTTATAATGAAAACAAAATCAAAATGTTTTTGAAAAAAAAAGTGAGATCAGAATATATTAGAATACCCAAGTCCTTACAAAGTTTGTAGCTTGGATAAGTGCACTATCGATGAAACAGGGTAAACTTTTGTTGGTGTTCCCAATATACATAACAGAACATTTGTTTATGTTATATTATAACTATATTAATTTGCTTGAGCTGTAGGACTGTCTAAGTAGAACTGGAAGCTCCAATAATCTTCTGGAGAAATTATTGAAAATCCAGTTTTAGAATCATCAGTGAATTTTGGATACCACTCCAAGTCAGAATGAAGAAAAGTAACGCTAAACAAAAAAGATGTCTCAAACCAAGTCCCGTAGCATTCTATTGGAAGTAACTCACAATTTGCAGAAGTTATACTCAACTTTAACATTGAATGCAAGCCAGGATTTTTTACAGTAAATAATAAAGGTATTAAAATCTTAGGGCCTTAGTTAATCAATAATAGTCAGGTAAAACACAGTCAAATGTTTTTCAAGGGCCAAAAGAGATCCACTGCACAACATTAAATTGCATTAAATACATTTGCATAAAAAATGGATTCAATTTTTGATGAGCAACCTTTTTTTGAATCCCACATAGATGTGGGTCATTACCTCTCAACTGTCCAGATTTTTGCAGAATATTCTTGCTGTGTTCCTCATACAATTTGTGGTTTTCTGGATTATTGAGACACATCAGTGAGGATTGAATTAACTAAATAATGACAGTCATCTGAGTTTCAGACTTTATATCCTTTACAAAATGTATGGTAACACAAGACTTTTTGTTCTAGCAACTTTCTAAGTTTATAAGAGCAATGTTTAAAATGTGTCCATATTTTTGGGGTTTTGTCCCCCATTGTCTTTGGCTTTGTCCAGATTTGTTAAGCTAGCTAAGAGGTTGAGAGGTATGTGTTCAATAGTAAATAATGGTGTTAACTGTAGCAAAGACATTGTTATAACTTTAATCATTAAACTGAATAGGTTGAATGGTCAGGAATTTAAAAGGTCATTTTGTAGGTACATACTAGAATGTCTGCAGATTATTATACGTCTAACTAATAATCCAAGATTAGGTCCACACTCTGTATCTTGTATTAGTGAGAGAAATACCTTAACTATTATACCAAATTCCACTCTGTCACATTATTGATATTGGGAGCCGCTGTTGACATATTCTGCAGATTAGGGATATGAACTGTTTTGTGATGAAAACTGATATAAGATTCTTCAGGGAAAAAAAACACCTAAAATACCACCAGGAACAGCAGTGCCTATTTTAGCTGTATCCAAAGCAGCCTTGACCATATCAGATGGAATGACAGGGCAGTGTTCTGGGTTCCACTGGATCACAGGTAAGGCCAGGGTGGAAATGCACTTACAAATGTTAGGAAAAGCGTACTTTAAGCATCTTTGTCATTTGACAAAATTCCCATTTTACCTAAATATAATGTTATAATGTTATAATTTTGGGCACACTTGAAATTAACATACTTGAAGATTTTTTTTTTGTGCTCACAACAGCAGTAAATACAGTTGTTTCTCAAATACAGCTGAAGATCAGGCTATATTCACTGGGGCCCCAGGATTTCACTCACCTCAGATGAGCATACTTGCGTGCGCGCACACACATGCACACACACACACACACACACACACACACACACACACACACACACACACACACACACACACACACACACACACGGTCTTAGTTCAACTGGTGCCCTAGGCAAAAGGGCTCCACGGCGCCCCCTCCCACACCACCTGGTACCCCCATCCTGGTCTACTGACATCAAATAAATACTGGAAAAATGCCTCTGCTAGAGCGGTGCCCAAGGCAACCACCTAGTTGGCCTATGCCTAAGGCCGGCTATGCACACACACACACACACACACACACACACACACACACACACACACACACACACACACACACACACACACACAAAATATTTTCAAGAGGAGTTAATGATATCTCTGAAGTTCCAGCACCCTCCTACCTATTTCTGTGATAATGCTGCTACCAACTAGACCACTTTAGCACAGCAAGAACAGAATTGTTGGTTTCCCTTAAAATTAGCCAACCATTAAATATTGATATAATAAGGCAACACAGTGGCACAGCAGATAGTGTTATCACCTCACAGCAAGAGTTTTGGCTAGGGTGCTTTCTGTTTGGAGTCTGCGTGTTGTCACCATGCTTGCATGGGTTTCCCCCCACATTCAAAAGTCATGCAGTAGGTGAACTGGACACTATAAACTGCTCATAGGTGTGAGTAAGCATTAAGTGTGTGATATGGAAGAACAACCATGGCAGGGCTAGCCACCTGGCAGTGTGAACTTTGGCTCTAGATAATTTTCACTGATGAAGTGACACCCTGACCACATTTGCAAAAATGAGAAAAGGGATTGCAGATGGATGGCTAGATAGTAGCAATAACAGTTTTAATAAAAAACATAATCACATTTATCTTAGCTTAATACAGCTTTCTTTATATTTTACTGAAAGACAATTACATGCTTCACTCAGCATGTTAACATTTTTTTTTCCAACAGCAATTACAGTTGCTTTAGCATTCTACCACTTTTCTATGAAGAGCTACGAAGTAAATCTGTGAGTTTCTCTGTGCAGTTTGTTTAGTGATCAGATAGTAGGTGAACAGTGTATTTTTGGTTTGCTTGTTACTTACATCTCCCACACAGGTAGAACTACGTCTGCATTATGTGTTTAAATAAAATATAGACTGGTTAAACCAAAGCCAGATCATAGTCAAATGGGGCCCTGGGCAGGATAAGGGACCACCCCCACCCCCCACAGCTATTCTATTGTCACTCTACTTGTCTCTCTGTACCCCAGTTTACCATAAACACTGTTCAAACACCATCAGCATGCATACTATTTTCTTCTTTATTTTTGAAATGAAAACAGAGATTTATTTATTTATCCTTTATTGACTAGTTTAGTCTACTAGGCTAGTAGCCTCTTTTCATGGGAGACCCTTGGTGGTAAGTATATTACAAGGGTAAATTTGGCTAGTGCATCAGGGAATGTCTCCATACTCTTTTTGATTACTCAGGAATATGTAAAACATCTCATACCACCTACCATTGATGCAGGCAGATGGGGCCTCAGTTTAGCATCTCATCCAAAAGATGACACACTCGGATACAGTACCCCCCTTATACATCACTGCAGTGTCAGCAATCCATCTACATAGCATGGTAGTAGAACCCATGGCATTCTGTACATAATCTGAGTATGTTACATGTTGTGCTAGTAACACTGATTGCAAATATTATAGCACAAACTCTAATGGCCATTTGCTAAGCACAATAGCTGCACATTGAAAACAGTAAACTTCTCTACCTTTGAAACTCATGTCCACTGAAAATGCATTGAAGCTCATGTTCATTGAAAATGCACTGAAACTCACATTCATTGAAAATACATTGAAACTCAAACTCACATTCATTGAAAATTCATCCAGTAAGTGGCAGATTAAATGTACCTTGGTCCCTCAGCTGTTTTCATACCATGGGCCCCTGCGTACATTTTAGGACCATGCATAAATGCATGTGTTCTTTGATTCACCTTCCCAATTTAATGTATCTGTGAAATCTCCACATTGGGCCAGTAATCAGGAAGTCTGGATCCTCAGCACTGACACTAGAGAGGGATGTTCACTTGGAATACAAATGGATACATACACAGTATTTCCCAATGAAGACCTCTCTGCATCAAGCACAATTTCCCTTAAGACCACACAAGACACACACTTAGCCCAGGGTCTGGGTGTCTCTATCTGTCTCTCCCCAGGTCCCCAATAAGGCTCCCCAATGGCACTGTGAAACCAGTGCTTGATGTCCTGCTCCAAGTAGCTGACACACACACTCTTTGAGATTTAATTTTCACACGCACACACAACTGGGAAAGGCTAGCACAGATTACCCACTCTACCAACTTTGCCTAGATTATAAGGCAAATTCACTGTCACTAGTCAGTTACAATAAGGCTCTTAAAATGGTATCCAATTATGTTGAGTGAAGTTAATATTAATACAGATGGTAATGTTAACCAAACAGTGTGGCTTTTTGGAGTGGCCAGAGTTAGCACCAAATAAATATGTGCAAGTACTCTCAGAACTTAAATATTTTCTAAAATGGACAAGCCACAATGAAAAGTTTAAATATATTTAATAATAAATAGTAAAAGAACAAGAAAATATGAAATACCTATTTACAGTAAACACCAGAGTTTCAGTCACAGGAAGTATTAAAAATAACACCAATGGAAAGGTCACACAATTATAGAAAAACAGTATTTAGTTAGTCTCACTATCTATTCCCAATTGACTAAAAGAATTACTGTTCCCTAGTTAAGTTGCTTACTGAATAGAGCAAGGCAAGATAATGGGGGTGAGGGGTCCTTGCTGTTAGATCAAAAACAGAATACAGAATGCTGAAAGCAAACTCCTACTAATATCTAAATATTATTTTTGGCTTACAGAATGACATCACACACATCTGGTCATCTGATACTGTTTCCCATGCTATCACCAGCACTAGAAGTTAACAGGAATTTAGCACCTATGTGTTAACACACACACACACACACACACACACACACACACACACAGCTGTGTCAGATCTTCTGGAAGTCATAAAACCATAAAACCATTCTGATATTCCTACAGGAGCTACAACCTAGTCTCTAGCACAAACATTGCGTCTCTGGCTCCATTCAAAACTGTGGGATAACATCTTTATGGCTTAACTCATAAAGAAATTTAATTTCAGATATATTTTAAAGTTTGCTGCAGCTGGATTGTGATTAACCTCTGCTCCACCAGTATTATCTGTTGAAACATATACATTTAAATCAATTGGAATAATGCATGTACATTTCTTTTCTTTCCAGCAGGGCACACTATTGACACATTATAACACAAGCAACATTACAAATAAATTTTTAAACACAAGCATCTGTACAAATCAGTTTGATACACAAATGACATATAATTCTTTACAAAATTCCAGCTAACTATGCTGGCATATATTACAAATCCACTGCCTTATTTCTTCTGGCATGGCTGGCAGTACCTCCTATCATCACAATATCTATTGGTAAGTACAGCAACATATTTACTACAGTGCATTTTAAATTTGTAGTTTTGAACATTTTTTCTATTAAGCAGTGAAACAAAATGTGTGAACTAATGAATGGCAAAAGTATGATTTCAGAACATTTCAACCAACTCCAAAGGTTCTCGTTTTCAAGGTACACGATTTGAGCCTCAGCAAGTTACTTAACTAACCAGCCCTCTCTTACTAGGGCATTTCACACACACACACACACACACACACACACACACACACACACACACACACACACACACACACACACACACACAAAAACACACACCTCATAAGTTCCCCACAGCTGCAGGAATTGTTCTAAATGCTGCTTCCTACAAATCTCTCTCACATGTAATGGATTACAAGAATCATTCATTGTGCTGTTTCCTCCTTTTCAGAAATCAAAATCTTAAATGTTGTATCCACATTTATCTTAAAGTGGACACATTCAGACGTGAAAGAGAAGGTAAGGTGGATGGAAAACTAAAACTTTATTTATTTAATTAAATTAATGTTGTGGCCCACTCCCCCACCCAGCCAGCACATCCTAGGCAGTTGCCTAGGTCTCCTAGTGCTGGATCCAGTTCTGAGTTGAGCAAAGAGCTTTTCTGTTTTGAGTAAGAATGCAGCTTTGAAGAGAATTACACACTTTCTCTGTTTTTCTTTAGCAGGTTTAGTATCAGAGAAGATGGAAGAAATGCATACAGAAGGCTTATATCCCAGCTTATACAAAAAGGATTATTTACCACTGTTTTTCTATGATGGTGCTTGAGTAAAAATGAAGAAGCTAATAATTCAGATGAAAAATGATCAACTCCACCCCCTGCACCACATTAGTAATGGGTGCTAACCCTAACCCTAATGCTGACCCTTCCCCCAACACTAACCTTATACCTTAAGGTCATTAAAACCTTCCCATAACACTGTCACTAGACAAGACAGACTCAGACACACAAACATTTACAAACACACACAAACAACACTACATCTATCCCCTAACCTAACCCTTACCCTAAAATACACAAACTCGCACACAAGCACACAACACCCATCCTTCACTCACCCAAGACCCTAACCCTCTACATACATTCGCTCTCACCCCACAACAGTCCACTGAACGCCTAAGCCCCCAGTTAAAGCCTCAAATATTTCTGTGACATTTGTGAATGGGAATGTGGAGGCAGGTTTCCAGCATGCCCATAGTAACTCGTAAGGCATCTTGTATCAGTACAGGGGCACAGACTTATAGTATCAGCACCTTGAATTTTCTTTTCCAGAATTATTTAGATTTGTGTGCTCTAGAATAGACCTTTACTGGCCATCGTTTTGGGGCTTCAAAAAAACTTAAATATAAACCCCGTTCAATTTCCTTGCAGAGGCACCTATTGATATGTTTGTCTACCTAGCATTTGATGAAGTAGAGGAAAACTCAGCCGTAGAAGACATTTTTGAATGTTTGGCTTTGCTAAAAACTATATTGTTTAACCAGTTAATACCATTTCCCTCTTCCAGGAATCTGTGACAATCTGATTTTTTTGCCTGTAAAAAAAAAAAAAAAAAAAAAAAACAGAGAGAGAGAGAAAGAGAGAGAGAGAGACAATCTCTCCTCTGTGATGACAAAGGAGTTGTAACAGATGGAGTTCTTATAACAGTTTTATTGCTGTCATAGAGACAAATCATCATCAAAATTTGCAGACAGATAATTTCTTTCTCATAAACATCCACTTTAAGAATTTCTCAACACATGCATTTCTTGCTCCATACAGCATTTTGTCTTTTGATGAACAGTGCTTAATCTTTCTAAGTAACTTCTCAAGTATTGCGAGGCCACAATACTCATTGCAATTGAACATCACACTTAGTTTCATCTACAGATCAATACTTGAATCTTCACCTTAAAAAAACAGTTTTATATATTTTGCATTTTGGATATAAGCCAGATTCATACAATTTCTTTGTTGCCCTTAATTACACATCCCTCCCATGTATTTTACCATATCATTTATTAAACACAGTATAATTTTATTTCTCACCCACCCGTACCTCTCATCAACTTAGTTCAAGAAATCTGGACAAAGCCTAAAATAATGGGGAGACAAAGGCACAAAAATAGGACATATTTTCCAACTTGCTCTTATAAACTTATAAAGTTGCTAGAATAACAGGACTTATATTAGCATGCATTTTCTGAAGGACATGAAGTCTGAAACTCAAATGTATGCCACTATTTAGTGACTTCAATCCTCAGTGATTTACTATAAAACCACAAACTTTATGAGGAGCAGACCAAAAATTTGAGGCAAAAATCTGGACATTCTGTGAAAAGCTGGATTCTTGAGAGGTACATACTCAAGCTATATTCACTCTTTTCCTTGTCCTGACAGAAATACTGCTTATTATATTATCTTTGCATATATGGTTCTACCTATAACTCCCAGCTATAAACACCCTTTCAGTAAATAGCCAGCCATGTCCATAATATTTCTATCAGATGTGCTGTAACCTCATCCCAAAACCTTTCTAAACCACTTTTCTTCTTGCAACCTAATCTTAAGCCACTTTATTTATTTATTTGTTTAGTTATTTACCCTTTGTTAACCAGGTTAGTCCCACTTGGATGGTAGCCTCTTTTCAGGGGAGACAAGAGGTGGTATTTATAGTACTAGGGTAAATTTGGCCAGGATGTCAGGGAACTTCCCTACTCTTTTTGATAGATGCTGTGGGATCTTTTGCATCCATTTGAGCTACCACCAACTCAAGCAGATTTGCCTTGGTTTAACATCTCATCTGAAGGATGACACACATGGGAGTGCAGGGACCCCTTATGATGCACTACAGATACTGGTGCAGTGGTGCAGCAGTAGCCTTGTCGCTTCACAGCAAGAGGTTCTCCAGTCTGATGCTCAGCTGGCGTATCTTCTGTGCAGAGTCTGCATCTCCTCCCTGCATTTGTGTGGGTTTCTTCTGGGTACTCCGGTTTCCTCCCATGTTACAAAGACATGCATCTGGAGTATTTCTCCCCGGGCCTCTGCTGAAAATTGGCTTTGTTCCAAGTTGAACTATCCCAGTAAACAAATGTTAAATAAATAAAAAAAAAATAAAACCTATATAAGGTAAGTGAAAAAGGAAAAACATCTGCTGCAGTTCTTGAATTATCCTCACTTATGTTTCCAGTTTTTTAAGTGTGTCCTGTTGTCAGTTTAAAATTAATATGAAAAAAAATTGCATCCAGTGCTTTCAACCAATGATGGATGTTTATGTCAGGAGGGAATGGGATGGAAGATTTATCCTACTGGGAATCATATGACTTTTGTTGTTGTTTTGTCCTCCAGGCTTTCAATTTTGATGTTGTCTCTGATATGGCCTCTTCTATCTTTACATTTGCTGTCTTGTTTGCCTTATATAGAATATCAAAGAATTGTTTGGGCCATTCCTAGAATACTTGAAGATACAGGAGTCGAAGAGCTGCTTGACTTCCAGACCAGTGCAGTGCTTTTCTCCTACATTTTGAATGATTGATTGCTTGTGTTACTACTACAGAAATCTGCCTTTATCATTAGAGAAAAGCTGAGTAAAATGACATGCATACCTCCTGGGGACAATGCCACTATGATTATCTATAAAGGAGATTTCAGAAGCATCATATCCACATTTAATGTTGTGGGAACCATTTCTGCCAGCTGTATGAGTCTAGTTTGCATTAGCAAGGCCCTTAGTCAACTTGACTTGACTACCTGCTGTAAAATCTCCCTGATAGCTAAAGCACATGATATATAGGAGTACCTTGCTTCAGAACAGTACACTAGTGAGCAACATTATAATTGTCGATCTCAAATGAATGATTCCAGGGTTTGTGCATGCAAGACTGGGATTGCACTATGTTTGTGATTTCTCTTTCCCTGAAATAGCGTGAGCTCGCTGTTGGTCTATATAAAGATCAAGTGGTATAACAGCTCTGCCCCCATATAAAAGGTACACAGAGCTTGCCCACTGCAATACCATTTTTGTGGTTTTGGAATGTGAACTGTAAATGACCCTTGAGTGATTTAGACAGACTGTGACAGATTTTCTCTGACTCGAGAGTTCCTTTGGCATGCAACTGAAGTACAGGCTTTCTTGTCAGACTTACCAAGAAACTTCCACTTCTTGAAAGACTAGCTGGATAGAATGAATAGGTTCATAGGTTCATAGGTTCGTACTAGGCTATCTGCCCTAAGGCATTTATAAGCCTAGCCAGAGTGTATGTGGCTTACACCACCCCTTAGGATGAGAATACTACACCCTTTTAGGGTTTAGTTTACTATGCCTCTGTCTAGTAGTGACACAGAGATGACCCCCGGGGTAAACCTACGATCTCCCATCCATTCGTCGAGATTTCTCTTGAATAGAGTCTGTGAGGGGCTCTGCCTAACATGGACTGGGATTCTGCTCCAGAGTGTAGGGAGCCTCTGGGTTATGAATCTGTCCCTCCAGCACGTCTTATTTATTTCTGTGTTGAGGTTTAAGTCACTTGTTCTCGTGGCTCTGATGGATTTGGATTTTCTGAGGTGGAACATGTCCATTAATTCAGGATTGGACATGGCCTTGTACGTCAGGCACAGATCACCTCTGAGTAGGCGGTATGCGACTGAATAGAGCTGGAGCTTTTTCAGTCGGGCGGCATATGACATATGTTTAAGACCCTTTATCCTCTTGGTGAGGAACTTTTGGGGTCTTTCCAACTGCTGCAGGTGTCGGGCGAGATACATCCCAAATGGGGCATTGTACTCAATCATTGGCCTGATAAGAGAAGAGTACAGGGGCACAATGACCTCTCTTGATCTAGATGTGAAACCCTTCATGATAAGGTGGGCAATATAGAAGGTCTTCCTAACCACTTTGGCAATGTGAGTGTCAAATGAGAGGTTACTGTCAACCTGGGTCCCTAGGTCCCTGATTACCTCTTCCGTACTTAATGGATTACCGCCTATGTGGTAATTTGTCGGTACCTTGTTTTTCCCAAAGGGTATGACTATACATTTTTTGGCGTTCAGCTTAAGGCCATGGCTCTGGCACCAATTATCCATTTCTATGAGGCCTCTCTGAAGGATGTTTGTGTCCGCTGGAGTATCAATTATGGCACCCAGTTTGCAGTCATCTGCGAACTTTGTCAGCCACAATCCTCCTATGTTTGCCTGTACCTCGGAAAAATAAATGCCGAACAAGAGGGGTCCCAGGACTGAGCCCTGTGGGACACAGCTTGTGGCTGTCTTAGAGTCTGACATAGCTCCAGCAACTCTGACCCTGTGGGTTCTGTCCTTGAGCCAGTTTGCAACCCATCTTCTGACATATGGGTTTACATTTAAGCTGGTGAGTTCGTCTATGATGCCCGAGTGGGGTATTGTGTCAAAGGCTTTTGCAAGGTCAAGGTAGGCTGTGTGAACTGCCTTACCCTCATCAATGGCCTTAGTGACTGTTTCAAAAAAGTTGACCAAGTTCAAAAGGCAGGATCTGCCCTTGACAAAGCCAAATTGGGTAGGATCCAATGTCTGTAGGTCCCCAATGTCTTTGTTTATGAGTTCCATAATGATCCTCTCCATAGCTTTGCAGACCAGGCTCGTCAAGCTTATGGGGTGGTAATTTCCAGGGTCCGTAGAAGCACCGCCTTTGTGAAGTGGGACCACTGTTGCTGTACACCACTCTTTGGGTACGTATCCTGTAGTAAGGCTAAGATTAAACAGTAGCCTTATGTGTGGGTTTAGTTCCTCTTGGAGTTCATGTAGCACACAGCCCGGGACACCATCTGGTCCCATTGATGCTGTGTTTTTAGCTTTAGAGAGGGCGGCTCTCACCTGGGCATCTGAGATGTTAGGGAGGTTACACTCTGCTGGGATAGTTATTTCTCCTTTTGGGGGGGAGGGGGAGGAGAAATTTGCACTGAACCTGTCTACCAGAATGTTGGCAATGTCAGTGGGTTCGGTGTATTTTGTGTCATTTTGGACTAACTCTGAGCATATCTGGGAGTTTCCACCCAGGTTTCTAACATAGCTAAAGAAGGCCTTGTGATTGGCTTTTGTGTCTTTTGCGATTTTTCTCTCAAAGTTGGCCTTGGATGATTTTATGAGTGATCGTAGTTTTTTGCTAGTACTGATCAGAGACGCCTTCCCTTTTAGGGATTTTGCTCTGTCATGTAGTAGCTTCCTCCTCCTGTTGTAAAGTTTGTTTATGGCTGGGGTCCACCAGACCGGGCGCCTGCCTTTGGGGGAATGGGTCTTGGTTTTATTTGGGATTGCATGATCCATGCATTCTTGAAGGTGCCCATAGAAGGCATTTGCAAAGGATTCAGCAGTGTGGGTTGTGGTTTCCATTACAAAAAAGCAAATATACTTAAATCCAGAAGGTAATCGCTTTTTCGAGTTCCTTGCTGCTAACCCATGTTTTTGTTTATTTTTTGAAATTTCAGACACACTGGGTTTAGCAGTATCTTTTGAAGTCTGAGTATAAACAATTTGAAGTATTCTTGAACAAAGTTTGCATATTCAAATGCAGGAGAAACGTTAGACACAGAAATGGGTGTGGTGTCTCTGGGACAGGTGTCAGTATCTTGGTCATCTGGGTTTCAATCATCCAGGTAGCAGACAACTTTTCTGAAGTCTGCCACACATCTAATATCTGGTTATCAGAAGTCTGGGTAGGTGAAGACCCTAACTATATAAAAATAAAATTGGATGCCTTAGACTGGGTTGCCAAAATCTGGATATTTCTAGCAGTTGTAGTATTAACTGTGACAGGAAGGACCTCATACTGAATGACGGGGCACCCACTAATGTAGTTTCAAAGTGGATGCCATTTTAATAACCACATATGCAAGCTACTCAGAAAGTACACTTTCTCCTACTAGCCCCTAGCTAAAGGTGAAAACTTTAAGAAAGATGCAGCCAAGCAAGAGTCTTTACTGTGTAATACTTTAAACCTTCAGTAGTTGAGATCCAGGGGCTATAAGCAAATTACTCCTTAAGAACATACCTGTGTTTCAGCTAGATGGTTTCTGAATGCCCATGACTTTGTACTTTTTAAGTCTTTAAGTGAGCATTCAAGACAATAAAGCCAAACTCCACTTGTAGACATGCATATTTCAGTACAACATAAGTGGATTGTTTGGCTACATTCTAGAAAAGAAGAGCTTGAAATCAAGCCTGAAGTTCATAAACTTGAAGGAACTGGCAGAACATTCCAAACAACATCTAAACCAAAGGATGCAAAGCTCACACAGACAGACCATGTCTACAGCTAGTGGGGTTTGGCTTTATTGGTCTAAGTATACCCTTAAAGACTTAAAAATGAAAAAGTAAAAAGTTATGGGCATCCAGAAGCCATGTAGCTGAAACACTGGTATGTACTTTAGGGGCCATTTGCATATATCCCATGGACCTCCACTGTAGGAAGTTTAAGACTCTAGCATGGCTGGATCTTTCTTGTTGTTTTTAGTGAATGGTTTTCCTTTGTGACCTTTTTACCTTTTGCTTGGAATTTAGTTGAAGGAAAGGGTGATTGGAATAAAAGTAGATGTTCCAGACTGGGAAAGAACAACCATGAAAGGAGGAAATAACAGAACTGAAAGATAATGAGATAGCATTCAAAATGTTCTGGCAGGCTTAGGACTCATTTTGTCACCACTCTGGTCTTGGATATATTCTTGCTCTGTAAAGCTTAATTATTTTAACTATTTGCAGTAAGATACTCTAGATTTCTTTTACTTTTCAAAAATGGTTTAAAAGAAGACTTTGTCCTTAGGGGTAACTGTACAAGGGGTCTATATCAAAATTCTGAAGAGGTACAATCCCAAATGTGAAAACATTGAATGCAAAATATTGAATGGTGAAAATGGCGAAGCCCCAGAACATTGAAATCTTACCTAGGGCAAGATTTTGGTGGGCTGTTCCGTGGCTTCGCTATTTCGTCCACTGTGGTGTGAGAGTTACGGACCTTAGGGTTAGGGTGCAGGTTAAGGTAAGTGGATAGTTAGTAATGTATGTATGGTGTATTGTAGGGTTGTGTTTTGTTAACTGTATGTGTGCATTAATTAGTTTGTTTGTATATAGATTTGTAGGGTATATGTGCGATAGTTACGGAGCTTAGGGTTAGGGTGCGGGTTAAGGTAAGTGGATAGTTAGTAATGTATGTGTTGTTTAGTGTGGGTTTGGGTTTTGTTAAATGTATGTGTGTTGTTTATTTATTTTGGTGTGCTTGTGTTGGGTGTATGTTTCTCGGAACAGCAAATTTTTTTCCTGGGGAAAAAATTTTGCTGTTCTGAGCATTCAATGTTTTCAATATTCAAAATTTCAATTTCGAACATATGGTATTCAACATTTTGGAATTTCGAATATATGATAAAGACCCCTGTAAAAGTATAGAAGAACAGGAAGTAGAAGAAGGGCGGACTTTTTCTGCAACTTTCTGTGCTCATTAGAAGCTTGTAAATGTTAAGCCGCTTCAGAAAAATCACAGTGGATTGTATGTTTATAAATTCACTTTCTAAAAGTCAATTCTAAAATATATAGGACAGTGAATGACTGACAAACTAGCAAGTAAACACTGATTCTGGGCATCAAAAAAGAAATGAGTTGGAGCATATGGTACTCTGTCTTATGTACCCAGGATCCTTTTAATATCCATAGATCAACATTGCTCCTTAGCTTACTCAGGGATCTTCTGCTGTTGGAATGATCAGAATAAAAGACTACTGTCCATCTGATGGCTGACATCTCCATATAATGTTAATTACGAGAGCAGTATTCCTGATGAGCATATGTACAAAGTCAAGTATTCATAAGTCACTAATTTCCCCTGACTTATTTCATTTTTCACCCCTTCTCGGTCTTTATTGTCTTTTTCTGCCTTTTTTATTTTCAGATTATCCACCACCCAAAATAGGGAGTATTTTCTCTGTAAAGTTTTAAAAAATTCTGTTCATTTCTGCTGACAGATGGATAACTGACTTTGTCACCCAACAAAAGAAATCAGCTGGGATCAAGCTATTGTTTTGTTTTGTTTTTTTTTATAAAGTGCAAAACAGCAATTATTTTTTATTTATTTATTTGTTTTTGTAAGCTGTTATGGCATTATGAAGACGAAAGAAGCAAAGTAACCAATCAAGGCAACATGTTGTGCTTATGGGCGTAGTCTAAACATTCACTAAATAAATAAACACGCAAACAAAATCTGTAGTTGCAGAAGGATAGGAAATATTGTCCTGATTTCTAGAACAACCAGGGCATAAGCATCACTAGTTCTAGGTTAGTGACACAGAATAACATCATCAGAGTCTGTACGAAAGTATTTGTCAATTTTACTAAGTAAAGACTAATATTTAGTACCTTATTGGGACAGGTCTTGTTTAAGAAATGCAACATTCCAGAGTGCAACTGGCACTACTTTATTCTCCTCTTACATGTTTTATACATTCAGCTTGCATCAGTATCAGTAAACCATTCCATAACCAAATGTGAGTTATATATTACTATTTACAGTGAAAGTCTGACTGCTCAAGCTGGAAATGCATGTCAAGGGCAACAGTATTTCAATGCAGTTTAATTTTTATTGTGAGGACCTTACTAGGTCATCTTGGAATCTGCATCCAGAAATAATCAGTATCAAATATACTGTCACCAGCCCAATAATTAATCAAAAACTGCCTGTCCCTTTGTTTTGCAGTGCAGTACTCATCTAGCAATCCTAGTGCTGTCGAAAACATACAGGACATGCTGACATCTGCACATTACATAAACAAATGCAATTTTGTAAGTATCCTCCGTGGTGGGAGTTGAACCCAGTGAAATGGAAAATGCAAAAGGAAGAGCATGGCATTGCACAATATGGTCTGAAAAAGGGTATTTTTCGCTCAGTTGGCTTATCGTGCATTACAGGCCCACTGTCTTTTAACACAGACTGCCATCTTCAGGTTGTTTGAGTGATGATAATTTCTAACTTTTTACTGTTGAGATTTGTGTTTCTAATACCCAGCCTGGATTTAAAATTCTGCCTCGGCGGTACTCAGAATTACTTTCTATAACTGATTATCTAATGACTAGTAAGAGATATATAACTACCAGCAGCAAAACATTAATTAACTTCTTCGTTCTTTGTAATAAATAAATAAATACATTTCTCACGAACAAGGCAGAGAGTAAACATGCAAACCTGAACAAACTAGAGCCAAGTATTCAATCTGTAGCACTGGCCCTTTAACATTCTGTTGCTTCAGTCTAGTTAGTTAAAGATATGGATGGAAATAAAACCACACTAAACAAAATGCTGGACATCAGCTGAACAGTCTTCTGTAAATAAACTGAATAAATATACCCACTTGAAAATTCACAGAAGCATACTTGCATTCGTAAACAAGGATTTTACAGTACTGTATTTCTGCTTCTTAGTCTGCTAACTGCCAATTAATATGACTGTTATGCAGAGGCCCTGTTTAAGAACACAAAAAGAAAAAAAAAACTTGACACCCATAATACTGATGGCTGAACAGACTTTAAAAATTATCCTGCATTGTACCATTGCTAATCTTGGGAAAGAAATTTTCTTTTTGATTCATTATACAACAGGGGGTCTTTTTTCTCTTTGCTATACAGAATAAAGTCAGTCTGTATTTAATGGTTATGGTGGGATACGAGGTGAGGGGGATTTGGCAAATGAAGAGGCCCTAGTCCTCCAAAATATTGCTTATTACGTCGTGTGAGTCTACCAACCCACCCCGACCTCATATTCTTCTCCAGGAGTCTGACTCGAATGACAAACTAGCTGATTTTTTCAGTACATTGCTGGGAAATGTAGTGGGTGATAATAGAGATTTCTCTTTCATTTTTTACGCTTGACTTGGTTATTGTTGCCTTTCTTTTCCCGTGATTCCTCCAGAGGATTAGCCCTGACTTCCCCACTATTGGCGGTCAAAGTGTCCCAAACTTGGGATGAGAATTGATAAGGATCAAGGGATTGTCCATTCTGTGCCTTATATATAAGAACTGATTTGTGCCAGAGAAACTCATCAAGTATAGGCAGAGAATAAAGGCAGTGGGGGACATGCATTCACTGAAAGGAGTTCTCCCAAATTGCTTCTAAGGTCTGTCTGAAAAGTAACGCTTGCAGCAATCAATGGCTTTTTGACGGATTACAAATCTTGTGCGAGTCCTGGAGCTACATCCCAGAGTGACAGCAATTTGCATAGGTGCCACTTGGCCTCCAAAGCTTGGCGGGGGAGGGGGAATCAGGCATACTGATTCATTTTTTTTTTTCTGAGCAGGGAAGACAGTGTGGAAAGTTTGTTAATGCAAGTTAGTATATTAACGGCTAGAGCGTGAGGGACAGAGCTCGGATTAAAAAACCTGCCTGTTTTCCTTTCAAGCAGTCTGGCTTTGTATACACTTCATTATCTTGTAGTATTGTACATCCCTGCCATCTCAGTGTGGGATAAAGAAGCAGTGAAGAAATGTGTGCCGGGGGACTGAGAGGCTGGATAAACAGTTTGCATAAATGAAAGCAGACACAGAGACAAACACTGTACCAAACATCACTTGTGAAGAAGTCAATATGGTATGCATTTCAGGAACTGGGGACGAATAATAACACTGTTCCAGGCATGTTCCCTCCAGCCTCCACCAACTCCCCTCTAAGCAACTAATAAAATGTCTAACAAGTTACAGTGTTTACCACAGATGTGTTACCACTCTAGCATTAGCAAACACAATACAGTAGAGGAACAAAAGGGAAGTGCAATTCATTTTCTCACTCACTCACTTACTCACTGTATTACCATATGTAAGAAAAATAACTTGTCTGTATTTATGGCCATCAGGTTGTAAACAAAATGATTGCATCTTGCCTTGGCTTTGAAACAAATTAATTTGAGGACCCACAGAATGTAGATACCAGTAGACATCATGTTTTAAAAAGATCAACGCAACCCAATTACAGTCAGATAACAGGGCTGCATAAGTTACAGTAGCTCACATCAGATCTGGAATTTAAATCATTCTGTGCAATAGATGTAATAATTGTATACAAAATGCCAGCCTGACATAATTGGGACAACTGAACAAGTGCACCACAATAAAACACTGAATCAGACATGCTATTTTTTTGTTAGTTTAGCAAGCTGATTTTTGTTAATCACTTGCTTTTTAGACCAGTGGCAGATTTGAACTTGGAGAAGGGATCCCACTGAGAATGAGTTAAAATGAAATTCAAGGGCAATGACGTCAGATAAGTTCTGTTCAGTTCTGAAAACAAGCAACACAAAAGGAACTTTGACTTACTGCTTCTCACCCTACACTCTCCTGTAACAGCAGAGCTCAGACTTGAATTACTTCTTTGGCTCTCTATCGAAAGCCAGGATGTCTTGTTCCCTAACAAGACACAAAGCTGACTTTTTTCAGCTCTGCTGAACTGAATATAAAACCTCAGTGACAGCCTCCAATCCAGAGCTCATGTGGGGCGGGGGGGGGGGGGGTGTTAGAAAAAGAAGAAAAAAAATCCCTTCTCAGAATCTGTCACAAGTGTAGAATAAGCCAGCCAAGTAGCAAACTCTTAGACATTTTCTGAATTTCTCAAAGCTAAACGTTTTACTTTAGAATTATCTGGCAGCTGCTATATGTTTCTGATGCAGCCACATGACTAAATATGTACCTAAGAGAATCAAAGAAGTGAAGTATTTTCTCTTTTGAAAAGCCAGTCCCATGTATCGGCTGGGTGACTCTTTTATTCATTGTGACTTCTTGAAGCAAATGTGTAACACAAATCAGAACGAAAGAAAAAAGTGATCCATGACCCTGAAATTTCAAAGGAAAAAAATAAATGAGGGGAAAGAGGACAAAATCATAAGGCTGCAGACCTCCTCCCCATCTGCTTGGAATACCCCTGTACTCTTAAGCCTCCTGTGTGCCACTATCCAGTGAGTGAACAGGTCTGAAAGGTGCTGTAGTGTTTCTTAACTTGCCTCCTTTTAAATAACTCTCTGCCTCCTTGTTAGTGGCTAGCCCTGAACTTCTGAAGAGCATTTTTGTGTGAGTCAGGGTTCATTCACTTGGGTTCTATTGTGGGACTCTCTCCTCCTTTCAGCTCACAGTGTGTTACACCAATTAATGGACGACGTGCTGTAAATGTAATGGGCTGAGGAGGGATTGTTTTTGACAAGCAACAAAACACATAGATCCACCCCTTCGATTAGGCCGTTGAAGGGGAGGTTCATGCCGGTCAGTTGGCTGAATGGTTTATGAACTGTAATTCTGGGACTCATGTGAAAGGAAAGGTCTGTTTTTTTTTTTTTTCTGAAAAGGGAAGACAAGCCATATCTGTGAAGACAGAGGGCACCACAGCTTTGCTTTGTCATTAGGAATAAGGTGACCACTAATCTTTTCTGTGAAACTGATCACTCTCTGTCTATATGTAAATATATATATATATATATATATATATATATATATATATATATATATATATATATATATATATATATTTATATACGCATAAAATATTTATGCATATTTATTTGTGCATATGCTGCACACACACTACTCCCCTAAAAATTGAAATGCTGTTGTGGTATGCAACCAAACAAAGCCTAAACCATTCAGATATCACAGCTGAACTATTGCCATCAAATTGTCAAGTCTTCCTGTGAAAAAAGATTTAAATCACATATGAGCTCTTTTCTGATTTTATACTCAAGATTTAGGGGATTCCTGGCACAGTTAAAATATTCTTTTCCCCTTTAGCTCATCTCAGGCTTGAGTCCACATTCCAGTAAGATGATAACCCGTGGTCTTACTAAGGTAAAAACCTATGAACAGTATACAAGAGAAGCATCCTCATTTGGAAGGGAAGGCTAGTAGAGTGCAGGGACAGAAAGCAGTGCACTATAGTTAGCAGCGTGATATATAATAAAGTCAAAGCACTGCAGCATAGAACTGTTTGTAATTGTTATTTTATGTTTTCTTTGTAACCCGGGTGCAGTACTAAGCCAGATGGACCAGTTTTAGGAATGTGTGTTTGAGCCAAATAATGTTTATCTGACTAATAACAGCGCAATAGCGTTAGGTAGTGTTGCCCTTTTTCCAATGTTCTGCGACTATGGAGTTGGTATATGTAAGTTAGGGGTGTGTGTGTGTGGGGGGGGGAGCTTATCCTTTGCAAAAAATAAAATAAAAATCTTATAAGTCCTATTTACTGAAAGTAACATTCAATATTTGTTTTCATTGTTTTGTCTGTCAGACAATAAGCAATCGATAAAATAATCATGAATTCCCATTTTCAGACTTAGCCTGGGAGAGTAATGTAAATAGAAGAAAAGAACAACAGAAATATAAGAAACGATACAAATATAAGAAAAGAACAAACAACATAATGTATAAAAGAACAGAATATGGCTGATTTGACAAGAATAGCAGTATAGTAGCTTAACACTGTACCTCTCGCCCTTACTTTTTTAAATATTTATTTATCCATTGTTGACAGGGTTAGTCTCATTAGGCTAGTAGCCTCTTTTCAGGGGAAACCAGAAGTGGTGTGTGTGTGTGTGTGTGTGTGTGTGTGTGTGTGTGTGTGTGTGTGTGTGTGTGTGTGTGTATGTATGTATGTATGTATATATATATATATATATATATATATATATATATATATATATATATATATATATATGTATAGGTGAAATTTGGCCAAGGCATTGGAGAACTTCCCCTACTCTTTCTGATAGGTGCCATGGGATCTTTTACATCCACCTAAGCTACCACCAAGCCAAGCAGATGGGGTCATGATTTAATGTCTCACCTAAGAGATGACACGTTCAAGAGTGTAGCATCCCCTTATGCTGCACTGCAGTTTTAACAATCCATCTGTCTGGTGTAGGAATCAAATCCATAGCCTTCTGCATCGAAAGCGAGTGTGCTACCTGTTGCACCACTGACGTATTTTTCTTTTCTTTTCACATTTATCCTTTATTTATCAAAAAAGGCAAGGAATGGGGATAGAAGTGAGGGATATGGTAAGATGGTAGTTAGAGAGGAGGTGAGGACAAATTGAATCAAGATAGCAGTGATTAAGGGGTATAAGGATATATTAGAGTTGGGGAAGTAGGGGAACATTATCTGGTGATGTCAAAGGAGGAATAGTATTTACATGCAGCTTTGTCTGAACAGCTTCTCAGTTAGGTTTAAAATTCAGAGGTTCCAATTATCTCAGTGACCTGATGGACATTGCATAAATTAGAGAATGTGGACTCAGAATTAGTTGCTCATTTATATCTGAAACAATACTTTGGTGTGGAAGGAAAAGTCTGGGGAGCAAAAATAAATTACAGTAGCTAATAGTTATGAAGTGGCAGGCACCATTTAAATAATAATGTTACCCACCAGCCTTGACCAAGGTCCAGGTGATGCTGGTTCAGTTAGCAGGCCCAGTGTTGGTGAAGCCAACAGGAGAGGGGTAGGAGTAAGTGGTCAGAGTCAGTTTGCCCATTCTAGGCAGGGGGTAGTGTATACCTTAGTGCAGGACTGATATCTGCAGATCAATCCACAGCTGAATGCTGTATGTGAGAGAAGATATAAGGAGATGCACTTGCAAAGGAAAGCATTACTGTCTAATGTGATACACAACATGTTCAAAAGCATGCACACTCACAGAAGTCCAGCATACCAGGCAGTATATTGTGCCTACTGGCCAAGAGTGGGAAAGGGATTAGGACTAAAAATGAAAAAAATCCCTTACTTCTAAAATAACGATGGCCCATGATCCATCACTCACCTCCTGACTGTTTCTGGTATCCTGAGGTTCTGGGAAACAGACTGAACAGATAGATAACTGGAGGACAGATGCACAATGATCTGTAGGGATTAGGAGATGAAAAGGGCATACAAAAATAGTAAGAATATGTGCATAAAGCAAACAGCAGGGAGTCAATATGTGTTTAGTGCACAAAACCTTGTACATCTGCTACAGACAGCAGATTCTGCTACTGCCTAAGGTCTATGGCCTAGAGATGTAATGGGCATCAGTAAAGCTGCAACCATGACAGTCATGTGATAATGGGCATCAGTGAAGCTGCAACCATGACAGTCATGTGATAATGGGCATCAGTGAAGCTGCAACCATGACAAAGTCATGCGATGGCTCTTCTTCTGAGCCTGATCTTTGTTAGCACAGGTACAAGATTAAATACATGACAATAAAGCTTTTAGCCTGTCCTATAAAAGGTCATTCTTTTAAATCTCATCCTACATATTGTTCACATTTTGCTTTCTGACAGCCAGATGACAGAGAGAGCATTTAAAGGTATAGTAAATAATAATATAAACATTTTTTATAAAATTTTTATAAAGAAATAAAGAATTGTAATGCATAACCAGGAGGTATAACAGGGAGAATAAAAACGGCATGCCATTGTAACAGTGGTAGAAGGGCAGAAGGAATGCAGCCTCTTTTCTCCTTAAAAACAGTCAGGTAAATACTGAAAAATAATTTTAATGATGACTGAAAAATAATAAAGATCACAGACATTAGATACACATATACATATATATTAACAAACAAATGACAAACGTCAGATTTAAACTTAGGTTATTTAGAAGAGCATTTTATTTTATTCTATTTCTAATGACATCACCAGAAAGGTAAATGAAAACCAGACTATCATGAAGCATATTTTTCTTTAGTGCACAAAACTGATGCTATTTTCATACTTAAGAGTGCAATGAATATATTTATAGAGCTAATAAAAGCTGGAGAAATAAAACAGTATTTCATTTGGGCTGGAGACTATCATCTTCTTTCAGCTTTTCCCGGATAGGGGTCGCCACAGCAGATCACCTGTCTGCTCATGATTGGCAGTGGAGTTTTATGGTGTTGAGTTGCCAGCCCAGTGCCCAACCATCCACAGAAGGCACACACATGCACACAGTCATGCTTAGGGCCGATTTAGAGTGTCCAATCCACCTGCAGCATGTCTTTGGGAGGAAACCGGAGCACCCGGAGGAAACCCACACAACCACAGGAAGGACATGCAGACTCCACAAAGAAGGCACCCCAGTCGAGGATTGAACCGGAGAGCCTCTTGCTGTGAGGTGGCAATGCTAACCACTGCACCACCATAGCTGCCCTGGGCTGGAGACTATCTAAATATCTAAAATGCCATTGCAATCATGCTTTCGGCTTCAGCTGCTCTTATACCGACTAGTTGTGCAGTTGTGAGAGTTCCATGAGTGAGCCTGTTTGCTGCGTGTTACTTCTTTATCTTATCTTACCTCTTTACATGAGTTAAGTCATTTACTGTAGCTCACCTCCTAACCTTTCCTTACCTGTCTGCCACATTTTCTGGCCCTTTTTAGTCTTACATTTTTCCTTCCCTTTCTTCTTCACTCCTTTCAATGTATTCTGTAAATAATATTTATTTTCTTCACCCAGTTGTTCTTCTGCTTTCATTTTATCTCATTGTTTATTGTGCATTTTGTGTCCACTTCACTGCTTACTATGATATCTGTCTATGTCCAGTATGACTTTTTTCCTAATGAAGCAATAAATATCTCCCATTCATGACAAATATGTGTTCTGCCCAGCTGAATTTCTATTTGATTATAATAAAGTGCATGGCAGAGTACTTTTTTAGGCATTTGTGCAACCTTTTTTATGTATATTCGGACATATGTCTCTATTTTTAACTTGATATTAATTCAGACTTTATTATATATTTAAAATATGTGTTATGGGTTCTGACTGTAAGGTTTTTGGGATATTCTGCTTTTTTCCTGTTTTCTTTCTTTCCAACCATACGCATTGAAATATGTACTATTCTGTTGTTTTTTTCTTGTTTACTTTCTTTGTCATGATGTTTACCTGTTCAAGTACTGTCTTGAAATGTTTAATTATCTTTTGTTGGACATCTGCCACAATTATTGTTTGTCTTAACTGTACAGTTCACTTATGTATGTTGATCTGAATGTTTTCTTCTTGAAACACCACTGAAAATCAGCTCTTTGCAATGAGACTCCCCTGTTAACAAATAACAGAGATAATCCAGAGGGCCCAAGTGAAGTCTGGTATCCCATCTGTGACCCAGAGTGTGACAGGACTAACAAGAAACAAGGGTATTTGATTAGTCCAGAAAAAAATCACTTTAGCTAGCAGATCTAGGAGACCCTCTCTCTGTTCAAGAACACTCATCCATCTACCTGCTTAACTGAATAAACTACTGGAAACTTCAACAAGGTGTCTTTATTCCTCCCACAGGAAGGTATCAGAGAGTGAGAGTCTCCTAGATCTGTTAAAAACAGACAGATAAGTAATGAGAAGTAACTGGACCTTCACCATCCCACATTACATTTCTCTTTCTGTACTTCTTCCTGTAAGAGATAATTTAATAAATAAACATCTTAGAGATATACTGTGTGACAGAAGGAGAAGACAACATTTGTCAGAGATACATAAATGCTTCAGCTATATTATGTGCTTACATCTGTTACTATATCTGCAACATTTAGGATAATAATATGGCATCAGTGGTGAGGTCAGCAGCACTGTTAACCTGCTCCCCTGTGGCCGCAAACAGTCCAAGAAGAAATTTGTCTATCCCAGGAGTACCGCATATGGAGAGGAAATGTCCTTCACATATTTTTGTTTTTCATTAAGTGTTCTGGAAATCTCTACTAACTCCTGCATTCTGACTTCACAGGCTCTAACATGTGGCCATATGTGTCATTACTCAGCAAATGTGTTCATGCGTGCATGAATGCATCCTTGATATAGTTTTGCTAAGAAACAAGGCATGTTCAGTTATATGCTGAAATATCTGGAAGCAGAAAATATTTATTCAGCTTAGAAATTTCTTTAGCTTACCAGTGATAAACTGAACTCATGCCTTGCCTCTATGTTCACTTTAACTGCATCATACCTAAAATATCTTCACATATAAGTACAATGTACAAATAAATAACATCCAGAAATATGAGCTGGGAGTAAAAGTAAAATAAATAATTAAGAATATCTGCCTTAGTGAATAAAAATACTGTTGCAAAAATGTCTGACCTGATTAAAAATGAATGGTATGATAGTTTTAATGAACCAACCAACAAGTTGAACAAAGAAAATAATGCGTGTGACTCTAACAAGACTCGCTGGGCATTTGTTCCGCTATGTTCCCTTTGACTGCACTTTGCCCAGTGTGTGATCATGTATCCTCGACTGTCACTGCTGCTTAGTGCTTGGTGCACAGTAAAACACACAAATTAATGGAAAATCCCACAAGAATTTCACACAATGCTACAAAACAATATGTCTTTATTCATCTGCAACACTTCCCTTGTTCGAACTGCACGCAGTGCGTAAGAACAGGATATTAAATACTATGAAGTGACAGTCTGCAAAGAGGTAATAAATAAACAAACATGTAAATGCATGTTAGTGAACCAAGAACTAGAATTCCTGTAAAAAAAATCATACCAGTATCTCTACAAACTAAAGAAAATTTGCCTGAAATGTAAAAACTAAAGCCATTAAGATTAGCTGGTGTAGAACTGATTCTGTGTTAAGGAATATTTCACTCATTATCTTCAGTGATGTAATTTTGCTGTGATACTTTTGGTCTTAAAGTAACAAATTCATAAGTGATCCCTAGCTTAAAACTAAGGGTAGATAATTGTGCACTAAATACAATGTGATTCAGAAAAAAAGCAGTTTTAGAGGGCAGATGTACCTGCAGCAGTTTGAAAGCACAAGGCAAACTGGCATAACCAAGTTAAATTGAATTAGAAACAGTTAAGCTGTGGAATAGCCATTTAGCAGAAGAAAAGCATGCCAAGTACAGCTGTAGTATGTTACACATTTAGCAAGTATTTGGGACCACAGAGCGCACCAGAAAACATCTTAATGCTTGCTAATGATTACCTTAGCTTATCAGGAGATTCACAAAGGTATGCTGGGAATCCAGAGAAGATTCTCAGTAATTTAGGTAGATGTCTGTTCTGAGGACCATCACTGATAAGAATTATATGCTCCCAGCCAACAGGGTGGACCGAGAGATTTCTAATCAGTAGGCATGTGACTTCCCAAAGGCAGAGGCCCACTTATACCACTGTTTTAATATTTGACCAGGCTTTGATGCCATAAGGTTGATAGATGTTGGCCTACATGGAACTTTTTCTGTTTAATAATAGTGGGGAAAAGGCATTCACGCTGGTGCACTTTTCTGAATTATTATATAACTTCAGGTATACATCTGTCCTACATAAGTCAAAGTGGCTCAGAAAGATTTAGAGTTTGATAAAGGATTTTGTTTCAAATGGTATGAGAAATGGCATGAGGGAAATGTCCAACAAGCAACAATAAGGTAGGTGTATTGGAGTAGAAAGCATAATTATAGAGCAACCTTCACCTTCCATATCCTAGTTTCCCATGATCCACTCACCTCCTGCATCTTGGGATGCTCTTGAAGCACTTATGTCTAAATGTCATTTTCTTTGACCATACTTTCCGAAACCCCATAAAAGGTTGTTTCATGTTCTGAGTCTTGCACCAGCATGTTGCAAGGCTTTTAAAGAGCTAAACATGAGTCAATGTCAGTTTGTCGATGGACCAAATTGTCAAAACCCATATGATTGACAGTTTGGTTTGTCAAACTGTTCTTACCGAGACTGAAGTACAGTAGGGATCAGGGAATCTGCCCTATTCCCCCACTGTAGAGCGATCTTAGAGATGGTATAAATAATTAGCAGGGGGTATGTGGGTTGCAGGGGGTTTGTCTACCTGAAAAAGAAAACATTGTTTATGTTGCTGGCAGGTGTCGTATACCTTTATGTTAATTTTCTGATTAACTGCATTGTCGACCATACAGTCTTGACCATATGGGTTTCAACAATGTATTTTTTAGATAAACTGACATAGATACACTAAGCACAGCATACATGGAGAGCATCCAGACATATTAGCAGATAAGCAAGTGGTAGCCTGAAAAGGGTAGATGCAGATAGGCATTTGAACATGTACTCACTTACAGGAAGGTATGCAGTGGTGTGCCACAATGAGCTCATTACAATAACTGCAAGCAGAATTTGGCTCACTGAAGGCTAGCTTCTGCAGCTTCATGCAAATTCGTTTTCAAGTGTTTGGTCGATAGTCCATTTGATCACTTTCACATCCAATTAACTTCTTTTCAAAGCTTGCAAGAGGAGCTTTTCTCCACAGACCTTCCATGAAAAGGGACAACTAGTTGCCCAGTCAGACATAGTAAACAAATACAATGCATAAATAAATATTTGTGCCACAGGCAAGCTTGTTATGTAAATCTCTTCAATGGCAACTTGTTCAGGTTCTCTTTGTGCTTGAGACTTAGTCGAGCCCAGCAAAGGAATAGAAAAAAGGGTATGCAAGCACTGTCAAGTATAATTTTCATCGCTAGGAGATGGTGAGCATGGCTCACAGATTTTGGGACTGTGAACGTCTATTGAAATTGTGTTTAGGTAAGCCATATGTATGGACAATATCTCATTCTGAAAAGAAATCGGAAAGTGTAATGGCCAGACAGCCTAATAAAGGATTTTGCCATAGAAGGAACTGCAGTGGTCCATTCAGTCTGCATATGTCACAGCAGTGGTTATAGACAGGGAATGGAAGATGGCAAATTAAGTATTATTGACAAATCTGAAACACAGCTCTTAAAGTCAGCATTTAATATTAGAGCTAATCTGGCTCTCTTTAAGGCAGGGAAGAAACAACACTGGTAGCCAAACTCAAGGGTAAAAGCTAATGTCATCCCAAAACAGATGAGTTTCATCTGCTGGATATAACTAAATTAGCTAGGTTACTAAGGTATATTAATGTCCGTAACACACAAGGAGGTAGTGAAGCAGGATAGCAGATGCAACATACGCTGTTCTCCAAGATGTTATAAAAGGTATCACTACATGGTCACTGTGCAGGTGTTTGGCAAAGTTTGGTTTGTGTGGGTGGAACAAAGTAGTTTGCCAAGAGGCACAGCCCAAATTATGTGAACTGGAGCTCTAGGCAAAGTACTCCATGGTGCCCCATCTCTGTTGCAAATTTGCTCCATACATACCCCCCAATGATCCCTTTTTTTTCTTACCATCCAGGCCACCCCACACCATCCAGGTTACTTCATTGTTTTATCACGCTTTGTCTTATGTTTCAGCTTTTCCTCCATCCTTTTAAAACACCCTAACTGGCCAAAATTGCACCATAACAACTGTGGAGGAAACAAATGAATTAAGTTCTGGTCTTGGGCCCCAAGTTATCAGGTTTCAGATGCTTTGAGCTGTACTTTAGAGATTTTTTTCAACCTTTTATTCCAATGATGGCCTAAACAGTAATCAGGACTAAAGAATGAAATTCAGCCTTATTTTTTCTTTCAATGAACAATGAAGTTACCTAAGGCTTAGTAGTCAAATCTGACAAAGCAGTAATTCTCAATAAACTGAGAAGCCAAATGATTGCTAAAACATATACATTATATCGGAGAATAGTGCCTCAGTTCCTATCCCCTCCCCATGAAAATAATAGTCACTTTCTTAGTACCCTTCTGGTGCTGAATTGGAACGAAAATGAAAGAACAAATGGCCATTGTTATATATCTCAAGTTATCACTCTTATACATATACACAACGTGCTTCCTTACTCCTACCACCACAAAATCAGCCATATTTTGTTTAACCCTCTAATGTTAAACTGGGACAAATGTGAACAGACAAATAGCTGCAGTTATATATTTCAAGTTGTTGCTATCAGATATATATACATAGCATGTCTCCTTACCCCTGTTCTCAAAGGATAGCCACCAGTATACACATCTAATGCTTGATTGTGAGGAAGATGAAAAAACAATGATCCTAGTAATTTATTCCAACATGCTTTTCCCAAATAGTATACTACTCTAGACAAACTATATCAACCTTCTGTGCACACCTCTGAGGTTTGATTATGAGGAATACTAAAGAACTAATGACAACACTGTCCCCCACTACTCACATGAGTTCTAGTGACCTTCTGTGCACTTTAGAGGTCTGATTGTGAGGAAAGTTCAGTAATGACCATACTGTTCCCAGCACCCACACAAGCTATAATAACCATTTGTGCACATCTCTGAGAAAAGCCAATTTTAGACTAGGTCGTTCCCAGGATATCATCAATCTGCATCCAGGTTTATTTCTACAGTCTAGAGTCTGGAAGCCACCAAGCTCCAAAGGTATGGGATCTATTTGATCTGTGATGTATTTAATACAATATTTTTGAATGATAACTACCTGTTAACTGTTCTTTTTTTTTACTGCAAGCCAACAATAGTTGTGCATGTGCCACCCAATATTGTGTGCCCATAAATAAAACTGATGATATATTTTCACAGACAGAAAGATAGACACACATATACACAAACATATACACACAATATATATATATATATATATATAGAGAGAGAGAGAGAGAGAGAGAGAGAGAGAGAGAGAGAGAGAGAATATAAAATGTGTACACACCCCTGTTAAAATGCCAGGTTTTTGTGATACAAAAATTAGACCACAATAAATAATTTCAAAACTTTTCCCACCTTTAATGTGACCTATAACCTGTACAATTCAATTGAAAAACAAACAAATCTGTTAGGGGGAAAAAAAATGTACAATACACTGGTTGCATAAGTTGCACACCCTTAAACTAATACTTTGTTGAAGCACCTTTTGATTTAATTACAGCATTCAGTCTTCTTGGGTAGGAGTCTATCAGCATGGCACATCTTGACTTGGCAATATTTGCCCACTCTTTCTTGCAAAAACACTCCAAATCTGTTAGATTGCGAGTGCATCTCTTGTGCACAGCGCCCTCTTCAGGTCATCCCACAAATTTTATATGGATTTAGATCTGGGCTCTGGCTGGGCCATTCCAAAACTTTAATTTTCTTCTGGTGAAGCCATTCTTTTGTTGATTTTAAATGTTTGCTTGGAGTCATTGTCGTGCTGAAAGGTGAAATTCATTTTCATCTTCAGCTTTCTAGCAAATGCTTGAAGGTTTTGGGCCAAAAGTGACTGATATTTGGAACTGTTGATAATTGCCTCCACCTTGACTAAAGCCCCAGTTTCAGCTGAAGAAAAGCAAATCCAAAGCATGATACTGCCACCACCATGCTTCACTGTGGGGGTGGTGTTCTTTTAGTGATGAAAATTGTTGTTTTTGGGCCAAACGTACCTTATGGAATTGTGGCCAAAAAGTTCAGCCTTGGTCTTATCAGACTATAACACATATTCCCACATGCTTTTAGGAGATGTGATGTATTGTTTTGCAAATTGTAGCCAGGCTTGGATGTTTTTCTGTGTAAGAAAAGGCTTCCATCTTGCAACCCTATCCCATAGTCCAGACATATGTAGAATAAGGGAGATTATTGTCACATGTAGTACACAACTAGAACATGTAGTTCACATCTAGAACAAAAGAGGTTATTGTGCCCCTCTACTCATCAATCATCAGACCCATCATAGAGAACAACGCCCCATGTGGGATGTAGCTTACAAGACACCTGCAACAGCTGGAAAGACCACAGAAGTACCTCACCAAGAGGATTACTGGCCTCAAACATATGCCCTATACTGCCAGACTGAAGAAACTCCAGCTGTATTCAGTCGCATGCTGCTTACTCAGAGGTGATCTCTGCCTGACATACAAAGCAATGTCCAACCCAGAATTGATGGACATGCTCCACCTAAAAAAACAAATCCCCAAGAGCCACACGCTCTAGGGATCTAAACCTCACCACAATGATAAATAGGGTATGCTGGAGGGATAGATTCATGTCCCAGAGACTCCCCGTGCTTTGGAACAGGATCCCAATCTACATTAGGCAGAGCCCCTCACTAACACTCTTCAAGAGAAACCTTGACGAGTGGATGGAAAACAGAAAATTTACCCCGGGGATCACTGCAGTGGCTCTGCTGGACAGAAGCACAGGGAACTAATGGCTCTGCTGGACCGAGGCACAGGGAACTAATCTAAGGGGGCAGCGAAAGCCAACACATTCTGGCTAGGCTTATAGATGCCCTCAGGCAGATAGCCTAGTTCTTACCTATGAACTTATGACCCTATGAACAACCAATACTAGCCAGAAATTCCTGGCAGCTCCTTCAGTGTTGCTGTAGGTCTATTGGCAGCCTCCCTGACCAGTTTTCATTTTGTCTTTTCATCAATTTTGGAGGGATGTCCAATTCTTTGCAATGTCACTGTTGTCCCATATTTTCTCCACATTTTGATGACTGCCTTCACTGTGTTCCATGGTATATCCAATAATGTAGAAATTTTTTGGTACCCTTCTCCTGGCCAGTACCTTTCAACAATGAGATCCCTTTGATGCTTTGTAAGCTCTCTGCAAACCATGGGTTTTGCTGTAGCAGTCAACTGATTAAATGTCAGGAAAAGCATACCAGGACAGCTGATCTTTATTTGGGGTTAATCAGAGTCTCTTTAATTGATGGCAGGTGTGTACCCAATAAGACTGAATGCTGTAATTAAATCAAAAGGTGTCCAAAGCAAAGGATGAAAGGTACACCACGACAACCGAAGCAGACCCAAGAGGTAAAAACTTAATAATTTATTGTTTCACAAAATAAAGTAAGCGCTTTTGCTTTTCCAAGAATGCTTCATCAGACTTTCAAATTCATTGTGTAAAACCCCCATTTAAATATTGAATCTCATACAGAGCAGCCAATAAAAACACAGTAGGAACTACTACATGAATTTTAAAGTGCCAATTTATATATATATATATATATATATATATATATATATATATATATATATATATATATCTAACATACATAATTTCATTTAAAAACTTGTTTAGTGAATAACTAACATACACTAATACTAATATAAAAATACATATGTATATACATATGAATGCCTAAAACATTAAACCATATTTAAAATGATATACTGAGTCTGAGGCTCAATGTTTCAAAGCACGGTCCATGAGAAATGGTTTCAAAGAAACCCTCTCATTCAGCCCATGTCTCCTGTCAGCTTGTAGTCTAATGATCCATTTGCCTTCCTCTTTCTCAATATAATTCCTTATATCTCCTAACCTCACGGTAGGATGTATTAACTCTAAAACTAAAAACTTAAAACTATGTGTGGTGTCATAATGAATGATATGTCTAGCTAATGCATTGCCTTCATTCTCTTTATTAATGGCATAAACATGTTCTCTAATTCTCTCTCTCAAGGTCCTATTCATCTTTCCTACATAAAAGCCATTACATTTTTGGAAAATAGCTAAATAAACCAAATTTCTTGACCTACAATCTGTATAATGATGGAATTCATATGTTAAGTGTGTATCAGGATGTGTAAAACTATTTGTGTTAGCTATGAAACCCATTTGATTACAGTGGCGACAAGAGAAAGTCCCTTTCCTAATAGAATGAAGTTTTTTCTTATTGCGCTTTTCATAAAACAAGATCCGTTTCAGTGATCTAGTATTCCTGTAATTAAATCTCAGACCAGCACCTACTACTTCCTTTATCTGATCATCTAACAATAACATACTCCAATTCTTTTTAATTATCTCTGTTAATTTATTATTGTTGTTTGTATATGGAATTACTAACCTGTTTACCCTCTGAGTGGCAGTAGCTCCTTGTTTATTTTGTATCTGACTCCCCCCCTGATTTAGGGTTGGCCAAAATTATTATGTTTTGTTTCTTGTATTACTTCTAAGTCACTTGGGTGGTATCCTCTCTTAACAAAATCCATTTTTATATCACTAATAGCCTTTTCAAAGACACAATCTTCACTTACTAAATGAGAGGTCCTTAATGCTTGACTCTTAACAATATTTTTATGTATATGTGAAGATTGCATACTATTTCGATGCAGAAAGGCATTCCTTTTGCAGAGTTTCTTAAATATCTCAGTAGTAATTAAACTATTATGTTTCTTAAGTAGTACATCCAAAAAATTCAATCTCTTTCTGGGACCATTTCCCAGTCAAAGTTAAAAACGTTGTCGTTCCATTAATGTGGGTAATGAAATAACTAAGTGTTATTAAATCTCCTCCCCATATGAGGAAAACATCATCCACAAAGCGTTTGTAGTACTTAATGAAACGAGAGAAAAACATGTGTTCTAAGATATAAGTATGTTCCCAATATGCCAAAACAAGATTTGCATAAGAGTTAGCACAAGGCATACCCATTGCTGCGTCTGTAGTTTGTAAAAAATATCTATTATCATAGGTAAACATTGCCTAGATTTTAGTAAGGGGAACTTATTTTCTTGGCCGAGGGAGTCCACCCGGACCAGAGATGTTGCCTCATCTCGTACTGGTCAACAAACAACAGCGGTACGTCCTGTACAACCACTTGTTCCTCCAGAGATGACATCACTTCCGCCTCACGTCGGAGAGAACGCTACTGAGGTAGTGGGGACATCATCGGTAGATGCTGAACAAACAATTATGCAGGTTTCTTCTCTGAAGGAACTGGTTGTTAGAAGGAAAGAAAATATCCAAGAACTGGTGGTGACAACATCAACTAGCAACCTTTCATCGCTCCATTTTCCGTTGCCTTTCCGAGCAACGAACCGGCAGCTGTAGAGCCCACATTACATGGGGAAGAAACGGAAAATGTCAGATGAGCAACACAAGTTTCAGAAAAAAACTCTGAAACCAGTCAATAGGACCTTACAGTAAATTTATCGAAGTATGTATTATCATTTGCTGAAAAAGCAGTTTTGAATAAGGGACTGTTATTCATTCCTTCACAAAATGTAGATGTTATTGATTTAATTGTTGATGTGAAGTGTTTGTCCAGGAATATTGCATTGTCCTTACAATATGAGAATAATAATAATAATGCTAGACAATGTCATACCTTTAGAAAGCCATCAACTTATACACCTAACTTACATCCATTATTAGATAGTTTTGAAAAGGCTTGTGAAAATGATTTGTTAGCTATGTTTCAATTGGATAGACAGCATTTGAAACCTGAGTTTTACAACTTGAATAAGGAAGAAAGGCAAGCTTTGAAAGCTTTACAGAATAATGATTTGATTGTTATTAGACCTGCAGATAAAGGGGGAGCGGTAGTCATGTTAGACCAAGAATATTCTTATTCTAGTATATGTGCTATGTTGTCAGACTTGAATACATATAGTGTTTTAACTATTTCTCAGTTAGACAGAATAATTAAGGATGTTCATGACAATTTATATGATATGTTGATGTGCAATATCATTGATGGTGATTTGTATAAGCATTTTCTTATAGAGAAACCCTTAATACCCACCTACTTAAGAAACATAATGGTTTAATTACTACTGAGATATTTAAGAAACCCTGCAGAAGGAATGCCCTTCTGCATCGAAATAGTATGCACCCTTCGCATATACATAAAAATATTGTTAAGAGTCAAGCATTAAGGACCTCTCGTTTAGTAAGTGAAGATTGTGTCTTTGAAAAGGCTATTAGTGATATAAAAATGGATTTTGTTGAAAGAGGAGACCACCCAAGTGACTTAGAAGTAATACAAGAACAAAATGTGATAGTTTTGGCCAACCCTACATCAGGAGGGGAAGTCAGATACAAAATAAACAAGGAGCTACTTCCACTCACAGGCTAAACAGGTTAGTAATTCCATATACAAACAATAATAAAGTAATGGAGATAATTAAAAAGAATTGGAGTATGTTATTGTTAGATGATCAGATAAAGGAAGTAGTAGGTGCTGGTCCGAGATTTAGTTACAGGAATACAAGATCACTGAAACGGATCTTGTGTTATGAAAAGAGCAATAAGAAAAAATGTCATTCTATTAGGAAAGGGACTTTCTCTTGTAGCCACTGTAATCAGTGTAGTTTCATAGCTAACACAAATAGTTTTATACATCCTGATACACACTTAACATATGAATTCCATCATTATACAGATTGTAGGTCAAGAAATTTGGTTTATTTAGCTATTTTCCAAAAATGTAATGGCTTTTACATAGGAAAGACGAATAGGACCTTGAGAGAGAGAATTTGAGAACATGTTTATGCCATTAATAAAGAGAATGAAGGCAATGCATTAGCTAGACATATCATTCATAATGACATCACACATAGTTTTAAGTTTTTAGTTTTAGAGTTACTACATCCTACCGTGAGGTTAGGAGATATAAGGAATTATACTGAGAAAGAGGAAGGCAAATGGATCATTAGACTACAAGCTGACAGGGGACATGGGTTGAATGAGAGGGTTTCTTTGAAACCATATTTTTATATTAGTATTAGTGTATGTTAGTTATTCACTAAACAAGTTTTTAAATGAAATTATGTATGATATATATATATATATATATATATATATATATATATATATATATATATATATATATGAGATTCAGTATTTAAATGGTGGTTTTACACAATGAATTTGAAAGTCTGATGAAGCGTTCTTGGAAACGCAAAAGCGCTTACTTTATTTTGTGAAACAATAAATTATTAAGTTTTTACCTCTTGGGTCTGCTTCGATTGTCATGGTGTACCTTTCATCCTTTGCTTTGGACTACTTTCAATTTGTTTGGAGGTACTTTACCCGTTTGGTGTTTCTTTTTTACGTTAAATCAAAAGGTGCTTCAACAAAGTATTAGTTTAAGGGTGTGCACATGCAACAAAGTATTAGTTTAAGGTTGCGCACACTTATGCAACCAGCGTATTGTTTTTTATTTTTTATATTTTTTCCCCTAACAGATTTGTTTGTTTTTCAATTTAATTGTACTAGTTATAGGTCACATTAAAGGTGGGAAAAGTTTTGAAATGATTTGTTGTGGTCTCATTTTTTTATATCACAAAAACCTGGCATTTTAACAGGGGTATGTAAACATTTTATATCCAGTGTGTGTGTGTGTGTGTGTGTGTGTGTGTGTGTGTGTGTGTGTGTGTGTGTGTGTGTGTGTGTGTGTGTGTATGTGTGTGTGTCTATATATATATATATATATATATACACACACACACACACACACACACACACACACACACACACACACACAGACATACACCTGCACACGCATGCACACCACAGGTATACTCACTTTCACACTGCATGCTTACCTACAGGCAAGTTGGAGAAAAGCCACTTCACCTACTACATGTCTTTTGAGTGTCAGGGGAAGAGCTTCATGCAGATAGGAAGGACATCCAAACTCCACCAGAGTGAACAAAAGCCAAAATCGAAACCAGAGAAGCAAGTACAATTAGATGACACGACTTATCGTGCCACTTTGCCAATGGTCAGTTGTTTTCACATATATCCTGCTTGACACCAAAGTTAGCCACTTACTGTGTACAGTGTTAATGCCTGACTGTGAAGGAAAGTGGAAACATATAGCCAACCTGTTAGTCTTAGATATTCTTCAACACCACAAGTACACACACACACACACACACACACACACACACACACACACACACACACACACACACACACACACACACACACACACAGCACATGTATACTCACTTTCACACTGCATGCTTACCTGCAGGTAAGTTGGAGAAATGCCACTTCACCTACTACATGTCTTTTGAGTGTCAGGGGAACAACCTCATGCAGATAGGAAGGACATCCAGACTCCACACAGAATGAACAAAAGCCAAAAACTAAACCCGAGAAGCAAGTACAATTAGATGACACTATTTACAGTGCCAATTTGCCAATGGTCATTTGCTTTCACGTATATCCTGCTTGACACCAAAGTTAGCCACTTACTGTGTACAATGTGAATGCCTGACTGTGAAGGAAAGTGGAAACATATAGCCAACCTGTTAGTCTTAGATATTCTTCAATACCACAAGCACACACAAAAACACATGCACACACATACACACACACACACACACACACACACACACACACACACACACACACACACACACACACACACACACACACACACATGTGCACGTGCATGCACGAGCTCATGCTTAAACATAACAGTGATGATTTTACACTAACTTCAGCGAATAAGTACTTTGTGTGGCACTGCTTCTGTTAAGCCAAATTAATGACTGTTTTAACCTGATCAAACTACAGCAATAGTATATAATTTTATCCAAAGATGGCCTCTGTACCCAACAATTATAGCTGCTTTATTCACTGTGCACATCTCATGTGTCTGATTGTCATATGAAAAGACAAAAAAATGGTAGCAGTAAAGTATTCCAACATGCTTCACACTTGCACTCTAATCCTGCAAAGCCAGATTAATGACTGTTTAACTCGATCTTGACAGTAGGGTCAATTAGTTTCATGCAAAGATAGCCTCTGTATCCAGAAATTATAGCCTGTTTGTTGACTGTCTACACCTTAGAGGTCTGATTATAAAAAAATTGCTAAAGTAATATATTTCAAGTTTGTTCTCACAAAGCACACACTAATCACTGTAAAGTATTTCAACTTACTTTGCATAAATACACACTAGTCCTGCAAAGATATATTAATCATGGTCTAACCTAAGCATATGATCACTGGATCAGTTACTTTCATTAGCAGACTTCCCTGTACCTAGAAATTCATACTATGTTTTTGAATGTGCATGTCAGATGTCTGATTGTGATACAAATGACCACAATAATGGATTTTAGTTTTGTTTCATACAGACAGTAACCACAGTAAAATATCCCAACTTACTTCACACAAATGTGCACTAGTTCTGAAAAGCCAAATCAGTAACTGTTTAATCCGAGCAAACAACAGTAGAACAGACATTTTCAACCACATACAACCCTTGTACTGAGCAACTATACCCACCTTGTTGACTGTGTATACCTCACATGCCTGATTGCAATAACATAATGGTCACAGTAATGTATTTCAACCTTGTTTCATGCATCCAGATGCCAGCCACAATAAAGCATTCAAACTTGCTTCAAACAATTGCACATTAGTCCTGTAGAGCCACTCACTGCTCATATCTGATTCCCTGCCAGGATAACAAATTACTTCTTACCTGCTACTATTCAGACTAACCTAAATGAGCTCTACTCCAGCTACAATAACCTGTTTCTACCTCTGCTATCATATCCATGTCAAGCTTTCTGATTCTTTCTACCCATCATCTTAGCAAGGAATCAACAGGCTCTCCCTTTCATTATTTTTCCTGTGGGTGGGGCAGAGCTGAAACTCCCTAACTGAGTGGTCAGATCTGCAGCACTTCCCCATAGGGTACTGAAGCCACTGGTGCTTAGAATGGGTGTTGCACAACAACAGTGCTTCATTGTTTAGAACATACATATCTGTACAGTAGACCATTAGGAGTATAATATAATGAAAGAGACATTTACAGATATAGCATGAGGTGCTGTTTGAGACATGACAGCAAATACTTTTCTTGGAGACAGAGCTTCCATGCTGCACATTTTTAGTAGAAGGATGCATACTATTATTTGCTGAGAAATAAGGAATGGAGATGCACTGATATTTTTAAGAAATGTATTTGAAAACATGTCCCTTGGGAAATTGAAATGCCATGACAACCATTCTCACAATCTGATTGTGTGAAGTGCCTTTAAAGGAGGGAGAGCTGAATTAGAAGAAAAAGGATCATGGAAGAGGGAAATGACATATGTGGTCATCTGGGTGTCCATTAGTGCTAAGATTTTTCAGATAAACTGATTCTCAGGAGGAGATAGACTGATAAGTAAATTTGAATAATGGAATTAAGACAACAAATTAATGTGTGCACACAAGACAATCTGGACTGTCTAACTGATATATGTGTTACATATTTAGTATATAATTTAGTGGGTGATGCAATTAAACCTCGGAAACACAAGTTTTGTACCCAGCATGCAATAGAAGTATTAGTGTATAGCCCAACCAAAGACAACTAAAATAATGTTAGTCAAATAATGCTTTGCTTGAAATTAGTTAGAAATAAAGCATTATTTAACTTCAATTATAGTGTCTAGTCACAATATTCCTTTTCAAGTTGCCTTGAATTAAAACAATAGTCACAAACCTCCTACACATGTTGTAGTCTGTATTTGATGTTCAAAATACTTGAAAAAGACAGTGAACTCGGGTTCCTATTAGAAGAGCGAATGCTTAAAATAGCGAATGCTCTTCTATCGAACTTGAAAACCCAAAACTGCAAAATGTCAAAGGCATGAAACAGCGATTTGTTTTTCCCAGAGAAAAAAATCGCTGGGCCATTCTCAGGACTTTGCTGTTTTCTCCACTGTGGTGCGATCTCGGAGTTGGTATATTTAAGTTGGGGCTTTTTGGGGGGGGTGGCCAAAAACCCCACTTTATTTTGTTTGTACATTCTTTTTTTTTTTGGATCAATTAAAGTTTTGGGTTTTTCAGTTTGATAGTAGAGCGTTCACTATTTTAAGCATTCGCTCTTCTAATATAGACCTGTGAACTTTATGTTAATGAGTTGCTATAATGTATGTCCAATTAGTTCAGAATTTTAGGAAGCCTCAGTGGGTTGTCAAATTAAGGTTGGCATTAAAATGTGACATCTTATAGATAGTGTTTTAATGAAACAAGAGCTCTTTGTATTACTTGGAAATAAAACTGCATACTCCATTTTGTGAAAAAAAGTATAGCTTCTGGCATCTAAAGTTACTTAGCTATTTTTTTTCAGAAAATACTGCCAGATACCATTACTGTATTAGTTCTAAAATGTGGTCAGATACCATAAATGTTCAGATATGGAATATTAGTTTTAAGAAATAAGGCCAATTCTCATAGATGTTCAAATATGATATCTGCAGAATAGTAAATCATGAAATTAAACAGTTCGATAAGTTATGCTTATTGCAGAAAGTAATTTGATTCTGATGTTAAAAATGAGATTCTGACATGTCAGAATAAAAGAAACGGACATTGATATTGGTTAGCTATTCTTTACTGTCTTGAGGCTATGCAATTTAATTTCTAGACAAGCATTGTCAATAGTTATACTCAGTAGTTAAAACCATGAAAGAAAATAATGTAACTCACAGTTCAAATCATGGGGAGAAGTTTGTGTGACTCAAACACAAATCTGACAGTCTCAGAAGAGAAGCAAATAGTAATTGAGGAGTACCATTCCAGTAACTGTTTATATTTAAATAATGTTAGTTTGCCACAAAAAATAAAGTATTTGTCAGGAATCAGTTCAACTATTTCTGCACAGATGTGATTCCATTTGGCACCATCCATAACATTACATGCAGTATATCCTTCTTCCACGGTCAGATCGTCAGTCAAAAATACCAGATGAGCAGAGATAAGATTGTCTTGAAAAATAGCTGATGTATCATGCCAGTAGTTGTTCTGAACATTATTACACAAACTGAACTTTTATTATTGACCTGGTAAAAAAAAATATTCTGCATTTACTGGAGTGTGTTGCATTAAGCTTCACTAGACTTTATGTTCCCAGTGCATCTACGTTGAACTGACAAATTTATAATGCTACATAAAAGGAGTAATTTAAAAACATATTAGTGAAACCTTGCCTTCCCTTGTTTCAGTTTAAAACAGGAAGTAGGAGTGATTACCCAGTATTCCAGAAAAGTGAAAATGTTGAGTAAGTAGTTCAATGGTCTTGGACAGTGATGCAATCATTCTGGGCATTTGTTGGCAAACTGCTTTGGAGATACAGTTGCATTGCCCACATACAAACAGAGAATCAGCAAGTTTCTCATAGTAGAGTTACATGATGAACAAAATGAACATTTATTTTGTGACTGTACATTTTTAAATTTGCATGTAGAAGAAAAAATGTAGGCATTGTCTTAATAAATACACAGCTAACTAATAACTGATGTCTGTTAACAATGATACCATAATATTTTTCTTGCCTTGTATTTGAATTATGTCTCTCGGAATCTCAACCAGTTCTGAACCCCTCTAAGACTAAGCTGATGCTCTTTCACCATGGCAAATCACACAATTCCCCAACCCCATTCCAACTACACTCCTCCAACAACACCACAATATCAGCCGTCACACAAACAAAACTACTAGGTGTACTAGTCGAGAATAATATGAAATTCGATTTATACCTATCACAGTCCATTAAGAAAACACACATAAAACTTGGCTAACTGTATAGAGTTAGGTCCTTCCTAACTAATAACACAAGATAGGAGATAACGCATTCACATCTACTCTCCATTCTATTATATGCCTCCCCCATCTTTACTAACTTGAGCAAAACTGACTTTTGCAAATTAGAAATCTGCTATAATAAGACTGTAAAATTTGCCACCAATACACCACATAGTTCTCACCACTGCACTGCCTTACATCAACTAAACTGGCTAGAACTTCCCAACCACCTGACATATACACAACTAACCTATGCTCACAGAACAGTACATCACCCTGATAAAAACCCTGCCCTTCAAACTCTGCTCAACCTTAGACTAACACTCACCCCCTCTGATCCTCTAACAAATCCTTACTACAAGTCACCAAATCCAGCAGTAAAGCTGGCGACTCCCTCTACTCAAACTACATCTCACAGATAGGGATACTATCCCTCAACCAGTCCTAACCACTTTCAACCTATCTCAATTTAAAAACCTTTTAAAAGGCTTCTTCTGTAATAACTGGTTTTGCTCTTGTGCCACTCCTGGTTAATCTAGCAACTACACCTATTCCTTACTCCTCCACTTACTTCTCTAGCCCCCCCTCCCCGTTTATCTAAAACTTTCCCTCCAGCTTCATATCTCATACCATACTGCTACTACCACACACTAATTCCCCCCCCCCCACATAATCACCTCATCACACATTTCTTGCATTTCTCTCCATCTCATCTATCATTCTCTTCCCCACCTCTGTTGCCTTCAATGTGTGGTAGAAAATAACAGCAAACTATATAATGGAAAGCCATCTGCACCAGTTGCATGGAATCATGATGTGCAAATGTTAGTTCTGTCACACTCCAGCAGAGATCTAGATTCTCAGTGCAAACAACTTCTCTTTTTCATATGGTCATGTCATATGTTCATAAGTTATTACTACGCAATCAGTCCAGTAGTCCGTTTGCAATATAGCCAATAAAATCCAATGATTTGTTTCTTTTAACTATAAAGGCTTGAAAACATAGCCCAGGGATGAATTTATAAAACCCAATCCACTAAAGAGCGCTAGGGAGATTCTTTGTTTGATTTGGAATTGGATCTAGTTCTATTAGTAGGGGATCTTTTGGGAAAGATATCTATCATGTCAAACGTTTCTATTCATGTTACAGTGCAGGTTTATGTCATTATAGCAATTATTTTGGTATTTGCAGGTTACAGAAGTATAGGAAGTTAAGTAGGGTGTTTCACAGCCTTGTAGGCCAGGCAGAAGACTCCACACAAGGTCCTGTATGAAACAGGGTAAAGTGACAGAGTGGCTGCTAGTCTGTGTAACTTAAGGAGTTCACACATAAGATTTTCTTGGTTAGAAAGCTCAATTATCTTTCTAGATGGGTTATGTGTTTGGATAGCTATAGGCCAAAAGGGGCTTTCTATTCTATTATGGTCTTGACAAGAGATAAGTAGAAGGGGGCAATAACTTCTTTGATCTTGGGAAAATGTCTTTAATAATTACCTGAGCCAGGCAGAATGATATCCTAGCAATAGTTGATACGTGGTACTCGCCAAATGACAGTTTGTTGGTCACAAATGTGCTTAGGTGTCTGATAATAGTATTAACTTTGATGGGTATCTTTTACTTAATAGGTGCTGCGGTGTTCTTTTTTCCCCAAGGAGTACTATGCAACATATTTTAGTACTGAACTCAACCAGTGTAGACCCTCGTATATGATACATATGAGTTGAAGAGTTAATGTCAGTGATGATTTTGCAGTCATCAGCAAACCTTGTCATCAATATATCCATGATGACAGCTCAGATAGCAGAGAAATATATGTCAAAGAGGAGGAGACACAATATGGAACCCTATGAAATGATGGTCTTTTAGAGGAAAGTGTGCCAGCATTAAATTAAATTGCTATTCAACTTTTTTATTTTATTCTTTTGTATATAACAAGTCTTCTTTGTATTGATTTTTATGTTTCTTTTAGGTAGATTAGTTTTACAGAGGTGTTTGTTAATTAAATTGGGTCATGTGATATGGGGAGGTTTATCTAATTGTTGATTTTATCATTATTATCATGTTCTGATGAAGGCAAGAGAGGCTGAAAGTGCTAAACTATCCATTAAACCACCTTGAATTTCTTTTCTCCTTTTTGGTGGTTTGCTTTGGTTAAATGTTTATAAAGTGCATTGTTGAAATCTTTTCTAATCATACTGCACCTATGTTCATAGTATCTTTTATACAAACTCCTTACTGTTTTTCTACACAACATGGTTTAGAGGAAAGGCATTTAGCCATTTAAACAACTCCTTTTATCATATGATTGTAATGACTGTGACAATGGTAAAGATCTCTTACTCCTAGTAAATGTGATATATGGTCCTTCATGAATAGAGCAACTGCCAGTACAGTTGCCAGATTTAGACACCTCTGCATTTAGAAGTATTGGTCTTGATTTACCTTCAATAATTAATTTAATATTTTTGGTTTTGAAAACAATACTAGGTTCATTGCATACTTTTTGTAGTAAAGTTTCTTTCAGGGAATTCCCCGTGTGCATGATGACCAGAAATGCATGTTTCTAGGCTGGTGTGCATGGTCAGTATCTCCTCCGTACAGCCACAGCACAGCCCCCATAGCTACATCATAGGTTCATAGGTTCATAGGTAGGTACTAGGCTATCGGCCCAAGGGCCTAAGTAAGCCCAGCCAACAAGGTTCCCTGGCTTACGCCACCCAAGAAAGTTAATTTCCTGTGCCCCTATCGAGCAGAGCCACAGAAGTGATCCCCGGGGTGTATTTCCTATTTCCCATCCACTCATCAAGATTTTTCTTGAAGAGTGCTAATGAGGAACTTTGCTTGACATAGATGAGTAGCTTGTTCCAGAGTATAGGAAGTCTCTGGGACAGGAATCTATCCCTCCAGCATGTCCTGTTTATTGTTGTGACAAGGTTTAGGTGCCTAGAGTGTGTAGCTCAGAGGGACTGGGATTTCTTTAGGTGTAGCATGTCCAACAGTTCTGGGTTTAACATAGCTTTATATGTTAGGCAGAGATCTCCTCAGAGCAGGTGATATGCTATAGAGTAAAGCTGGAGTTTTTTTGGGATGGTCAGTATAGGGCATCTGTTTGAGGCCAGTAATCCTCTTTGTGAGGTACTTCTGTGGCCTTTCCAACTGCTGCAGATGTCTTGTGAGGTACATTCCAAAAGGGGCGTTGCACTCTATAATGGGTCTAATGAGTGCTGAGTAGAGAGGAATAATGACCTCTTTTTTCCTGGATGAGAAACCTTTTGTGATGAGGTGTGCCACATAGAAGGATTTCCTGATTACTGTGGGAATGTGATTATCAAAGGAGAGACTACTGTCCGCCTGGGTCCCAAGGTCTCTTATCACACATTCGGCATTAAGTAGACTGCCATTTATGTGGTAGCTCATGGGTAAAGAGTTTTTACCAAAGGGGATGACAATGCACTTTTTGGCATTGGGCTTGAGGCCATGCCTCTGACACCAGGCATCTGTCTCAGTGAGGCCCTTCTGTAGGATGTCCACATCATTTGGGGACTTGACTATGGTTCCTAGTTTACAGTCATCTGTGAACTTCATGAGCCAGAGGCCTTCTGTGTTAGCCTGTACTTCAGAGAAGTAGATACCAAACAGGAGAGGTCCCAGGACTGAACCCTGTGGTACTCCACTTGTCACTGGTATGAAGTCAGATTTGGAGTCTGCAACTTTTACAGTGTGGGTTCTGTCAGTGAATACCACAAGGCCAGCAGTATATGATCCAGAAGTCCCAAAATATACACTGAAGAAGGCATTGGTTGCCGAAACCGGTCTGTCTCACTAATAAAGGGCTGTTTTCAGCCAGTTATATGCTATTAATTTAGTATTTTCATCTTATTTTGTGACTTCTGGATCATATACTGCTGGCCTTGTGGTATACATTTGAATGGTTCTGGCCGTGCATCAACCTACCTGCATAGCATCATGTTTGGTTCTGTCAGTGAGACAGTTGGCAACCTATCTTGTGATATAGGGATTTATACCTAGCTTAGTGAGTTTAGCTATAATTCCAGAATGGGGGATGGTGTTGAAAGCTTTGGCGAGGTCAAAATAGGCTGTGTGAATCACCTTACCCTTGTCTACGGCTTTGGTGACTGCCTCAAAGAAGTTGATCAGGTTCAGATGACATGATCTGCCTTTCAGAAATCCGAACTGGGTGGGGTCCAGAGTTTGGAGGTTACCAATGTCTTTGTTTATGAGTTCCATAATGATACGTTCCATGGCCTTGCAGACTAAGCTTGTCAGGCTAATAGGGCGATAGTTCCCAGGATCAGTGCTGGCTCCCCATTTGTGGAGTGGGATAACTGTTGCTGGGCACCATTCAGTGGGCACAAAGCCTGATGTGAGACTATGATTGAACATAGTGCTTAGGTGAGGAGCCAGTTCATTCTGAAGCTCATGTAAAATGCAACCTGAGATGTTGTCCGGTCCCATGGATGCTGTGTATTTGGCTTTAGAGAGTGCAGCTTTTACCTGCGTAGTTGTGATTTTCAAGGACTCTGCATTCTTCCTGTATAGATATGGGCCCTTTAGGGGGTGAGAGTGGGGTAAAGTTAGCACTGAACCTATCTGCCAGTATGTTGGCAATATCAGTTGGTTCTGTAATTTTCGTGTCGTTGTGCTATAACTTAGAACAGATCTGGGTGTTGCCATTGAGATTCTTGACATAGCTATAGAATGCTTTGTGGTTGTCTCTAGAATCAGTGGCAATCTTATTTTCGTAGCTAGCTTTGGAGGATCTTATAAGGGATCTCAGCTTCTTACTGAGGCTGACCAGGGAGCTCCTCCACTTATGGGATTTTACTCTCTTTTGCAACAGTTTCTTCCTTCTGTTGTAGAGTTTGTTTATGGCAGGAGACCACCAGATTGGCTTCCTTTTTTTGGAGGCTAGCGTCTTGGTTCTGTTTGGGATAGCACGATCCATGCACTCGTGTAAGTGCTTATAGAGTGCATTTGTGTAGGATTCAGCAGTCATAATTGTATTGTCCATCTGCATGGGTGTCATGAAGTTTGCCACTTCTGTCTTAAGAAACTTGAAGTTGGCTTTGGAGAATTTTTTACCATGGTTTCCTTAATAGGGGTTGGGGATGGGATGTGGATATCTAGGGTGATTAGCTTATGGTCAGATCTGACCAATGAGGAGTTGACTTCAGGTGTGGAACACCGGTCACTCATGTTGGTAATGACTAGGTCTGGGATATTGTTGCCCCTGGTGGGGGTGTGGATAAGTTGATCCAGGGCATTGGAATTTATGAATTTCAGAAAGCGTTGAGCAAAGGAGTTGGAACATGAGTAGTTTTCCCAGTTAACGGTGAGGTAGTTGAAATTGCCCATTATTAGGGTGTTTGGTTGAACCCTAATATTTTCCAGTATATCAAGAAAAGAGGAGTGGGACTCCTGGGGCATGGTGGGAGATCTGTAGCAAGCTACAATATGGTTTGCAGTTTTGCCCAGAGTTAGTTGCACTTGGATAACCTCGGATGCATTATGCTGTGCAACTAGCCTGGAGGTATGGATATCCTTAATGAATATGGACACACCTCCCCTTTTGGTGTTCTGGTCCAGGTTAGATGGCCAATAGATTCATATTCATGAGGTGTTTGTTCACTTCATGAATAGAGTTAAATATGAGCGGTAGAGTTAAGCATGAATGGTGGGAGTTCATGTGCACAGATTTACAAAGCTGATGTAATATACAGTACAATATACATGACTGAGGGCAATGTTAATGTGCATATATAACCACAGAGAAATTCTTCTTCTTGTCTTATGCGAAAATGGAGAAAAATCCTACAAACATGCTAAGATCTTGGCATCCATTGCACAAAAAAATCTGACTGTCTAAGTACATCAACCAACAATATTAAAATAAGGTAAAGTCATACCTCTCAACTATCCAGATTTTCACAGAATATAAATATTTTTTGTCAGTGTCATATTTTTTGGTCTGTTTCTCATAAAATTTGCAGTTTTCTAGGAAATCATTGAGAACAGTAGTCCCTAAATAATGACAGCCATTTGAGTTTCAGACTTCGTACCTCTCAGAAAATGCATGCTAATGCAAAGCCTGTTATAATGAGTTTATATGATCAATATTTCAAAATTGCCCCTATTTTGGACCTTTGTTTCCCATTATTTTTGACTTTGTCCAGAATTCTTGTGCTAAGAATTGATAGGTATGGGTGAAATTAATAGTTTAATTGTAACAACTTTCACGAGCCGCTGTAGTCATGAAGTGATGTTTACATTCTTGGTACACTATGTGTAGGGATTTGATCCACTGATATGTCGTTTAACAATGGTCATTTTTCATTCTTCAACACCGTTCTAACATTCTCTTCAAATATGCATTTCTGATAATTTCACTATAACTTCTTCTGTTTTCCACTTGCTGATATATGTTTACAATGGCTGTGGTACCCCTTGTCATTGTACTCTACCTTATACTGTCACAACATAAACATCTGGTTATTAACAGAACTAAAGTGGGTACAACATTGGTACATGATATTTAAACATCACTGAATTGTTCCACCATGTAGTTTTGCCTCATTATCATGCACAGTGCTTCATTATGCAATCAGTAGCATATAACATGCTTGACCATATTATTTCAGCTAGTGACCTCATGTTGCTACATTTACTGAATCACACACTGCCTACATATGCTACTCATCATGCAACTTTACATGTCATTATGCTACACAGTTTTATAAATTCACCCACTGAGATGAGAGCTGTTCTCCATTTTTTTCATTAAAAGATGTCTAATTTAAATCTTATTAAGATTTAATGCTAAAATTAATACTTTTTTTAAATTTCTGTTTTTTTTTTTTGCTAGATAGCTCCATGTTCTGTGTCTTGTAACTTTTGTGTTCTGATTTTAAAACTGTAGGGTACTTCTTACTCCTACATTTCACAATCTTCCTTACAAACAATTAACAGTAACTCATTAGGGTAGCCTCTATCTCTTAGTATTTTCTGTAAATGTTCTATCGGTTTTGCCACAGGGGGTGGAAACTTCTAATATGTAACTATCAATTTGAGAGGATAGGCTTATGATATATTTTGGATCCAAATTTCATGTGATTTTCCATCTTAAAGAAACTACTGTCCAAATAATTCACTTTGAAGTAAAAACAAACATAGGCTAACCTTATCAAATGGATGCTATATTTTAACTTGATAAAAAAACTTTTTTAAGTTCATTTTCTATCCCTATCCATAGTACAAAAATATATTCAAAATATATTTCATATAATTGCTCTTTTTCATCTGTTCTGTTTAAAAAAACTGTAGTTAATTCTCAATAGCATAATACTAAATTGGCTAAAGCTTGGATACATGCAGCTCCCATCACCACCCAGTTTAACTGCTTGAAAATTTCACCATCAAATATGAAAAAGTTGTTTGCTACAATTAAGTCCATCAAATTAATTAAGATATCAATGTCCTCTGGGGGCAATTGTTGAAAAATACTTAAAACTTTACAAAACCATTCCACTCCTTATTCTGAGAGATAGAAATAAAAATGACTTGGATATCACAGTTACCATTAAAACACTGTCATTGTAGCTAACCTTACTTTCTTTAAAAAGTTCCAAGAATGTTTAATAACATGTAGAAAAGCATTATATAAATATTTTAAATGTTTCACAACAAATATAACTAACAGTTCTGTCTTTAACCTAGTTGCTGGATCACAGTAATGGATGCACTTTGGGAATTCCAAAATGTGTGACAAAATGGGTGATGCATACCAAGTAACTCAAATGTCTGCTTATTAATACCACCTCATGTTCATACTTCTTCAATATAACAGTCTACTTTAGTGTATGCTATATTAGCATCATTAAAAGAAACAGCAATCTTGATACAAATGTTCTAACATTCAATTACTGTAGTCCCATCTGCTCATGCTAACAAGGCTTGCTTCCTTATCTGGTTTCATAAAGTGATAATCTCTCTATTTTTAACTTAATGAGGAGTTTCACTGTTTGTCAAGATTGTAAAAAATGTAAACTTACCCTTATCAGAAAACAAAGGTCAGATTCATAGATATTTAAAAAAAAAATAATTAAAGTTTGATATAAATGGGGATTAAACATGCATTTTTAAAAAGTTTTCTTTGTGTCATTAAAACTGCCATTAAAAAGCAATTGTAAATTATTTTTTAATGTACAGTTTCATTTTCAAAATCACATCAACTAAATCTGTACATCTTGAAAAAAATGAAAAAGATATTTTAGTAAATAAGTTGATTAGAACAGTATTAATTACGTGATTGTTATAAATTAAAAGAAAACAAATCATCGCTGACATTAGCTTTTAAATTCAATATTCTTTCTTATTTCTTCCCTATTAGCTCTTCCCAGACCCCATCTTGGTCAAAGTATTCTTTCATCCTGTTCCTGATTTCTCCAGTCCACTGATATTGTTCCATCATAACACTGTTTCTGATTAACAGCTCCAGTCTTCTTAAGATGGACACTCCATAAAATCATTGCCCACAATTTTATTAGATGTTTACTCTACCCGACTGATTTCATTTGAATTGCTCTCCAAACATGGCCTTTCCTGTGGTTTAAAAAAATGGGCATGGATGCACCTTATTTTAACATACTCCACTGCATCCCTTAATAGCTTTTCTTTGTTTCCTTTTTGGGTGCAGATTGTCTTACATTGTTTCCATTAATTTGAAATATCAAGTCCTTTTAAATATTACTATTTATGTTCTGAACCTCTGCTGTTGATTTGTACAACTCCTGGGCATCATGTTTTATAAAAGCCTCCAAAAATTAAAAAGCAGTACAATAAAAAAAAATCTTTTAGTTCTTCATACAGGTCTGAATCAATGGTAATAGCATTTCAGATCTTCCAAAAACTCAGGCCCCTTGGTTTTCTTTTTCTTGCAATACACTCTCTAAAAATAAATTCTCACATTGTAATGATTTTGTCTAGTGTAACTTTTTGTTTAAAAGTTTAGTAGAATCACCAACCCAGATTCTTAACAATATCACCATCTTTTTATTTGTTCAAAGAGAAGGACTCTCATTTCATTCGTACCTCCTGTGAACAGTTTTGAACTGGTCTGTGTAACCTCCTTAACAGATTATCATAAAGGTGTAATGACAGGCTAGACAAGAGGCATAGAGACAGTAAAGGCTAACCATGATAGGTAGGGAGACAATAAAGTGGACAGTTAAAGATAAGAAAGAGATTATGAATTGTTTCTTTATGCAACAAACACAACATTTCTGCACAGAGAATATTTAGGAAGTGCAAAAAAGAAATTAGGGGAAGAATAATAATTGCACCAGAAAAATTGTTAAAAGTTGCAGATAAAAAAATGAAGGTCGTTAATTCAACAATTCATACCAACACAATACTACAATAAACACATATTAGATTGTCTGGAAAAAGGTATGGCTGATGATGTGTTACCCGAAAAACAGCAAAAAAAAAAAAAAAAAAAAAAAAAAAAAAATGGTTATTAAAGTGCATAAAAAAAGGACTGCGGATTTGATAAAGAAAGAAGCCTGAAATGGTATAATGTTTATGCTGAAAAGAAAGCTGTACTAACCAATATAGACACTGTAGCTCCAAATATATTTAAAGATATATACAAGTGAAGACATCTAGATGTGATGAATTTTGCAAAGGAAGAAATGGTAACACAAAGTGGAATGTACACAGAAGGAAAAAATAGTGAGGTAGAGTATAGATATTGAAGTGACAGGCCAAATAAAAAATGAATGAATGCTTTGGACTGTGAAGACTGATACAGGCAGTATCAAACACGATGAGCTAATGAATCCCCAGGAAGCAGCACAACATATAGAACTGCACAGCTGTATAAAGTATGTGCCACAGAGTAACGTTTTTTGGGCCTTCTGTAATAGATTTAGTTGAAATATGAGTTAGGACTGTACAGGAAGGGAAACAGCAGGAAACAGAGAGCAAAGAGGACCATGAATACCTGTTTTATTTAAAAGAAACATTCAGGCATATTAATATAGATCAGAGAGAATACACAAAGTGAAAAATAATGATGTGTTAGAAGAGTGGCAATTCATATGTATGCAGTAATTGGGATTATTAAGAGAGATTCATGTGATACAGCATAAAGACGGTATACTAGTGTACAGCTAAACTAATAACAAATAAAGTGTTACCACAAAAAGGTAGAGCAAGAAAGGAAGGGAACAAACAGAATGGTGCCATGGAGATATCAAATAAACAAAATTAAATAGCAAACAAGGCAAGAAGCGTCATTATTAGAACAGTATGGAAAATTGAATAGATAATCAAAAACTCTAAGAAAGATGTGATAAAGGCAAAACACAAACAAAATAGATCATGATTTATTTTATACCTTTTCCAATGATCAATTAAAGGAATCAATGCAAGAAGAAAAAACTTAGAAGACATATAGAAAAGTATAAAGGAAGTACAAAGCAAGCAATTTACTGATAAGCCAAAACGTATTGTTGAGAATTGTGAAAGAAAACAACAGTAATAGTAACACCACCTAAAAAACTAGAAATCAATATATTTTACAGATGTAAGTATGAAATTCCAGTTGACCATACCAATGATGCTGAATGGATAGAAGAGTTAAAAGCAGTATTAAGAAGTACTTAAAGGATATAACATAGAATGAAGTAACAGAGAAACTGAGACAAAATTAAGACGGTGCCTAACTGGAAAACCCTAGGTTCAGATACAGTAGTCATCTTCTGGCTAAATGTATTAACATCTTTGAGCAAAGATTTAGCCCTGACTAAAAATTATTTATATGTACATCTCAAATGGATGCCAACCTGGTTAACAACAGGGAAGTACGAGCATCTAATATAGACAAATGGCAAACCTAGTACTGTAATATCAACTCAATTGAGAAAGCAAATACTGATCCTTACATGGGAATTGAACCTAGGACCCCATGGTTTCTGTGAAGTTGTCACTACCACTGGACCAACAGGAAGTCACTTGACAGTTAGGTTTCTCTCAGGAACAGCTGCTTTTTTTTTTCTTTCATCGAGGAAGCCACTGTGATTGTGATTTTGAACACACAACACAGACCAAATTATTGACCTAGTACTGTATTAGCAATTCATTGAGAAAAGAAAACACTTAGCCAGGTACCAAACTGGCCAGAGAATCTTGTGGGTCTTGTGGCAGTGACAACCACATTGAATGCAAGGGGATCCTGGGTTCATTCCTCAGACAAGCATCCCACATTCCTTGATTATAGAATGCTTAAGGATGGATAACATACTCCCAAAACTGATAAATCACACAGAGTTCACTATTAAACAATAGCAAACTATACAACTGAGCATTGATAAAGGGCAATTTATTACCCCAGGGATCAAATCCAAATATGCATATTCCTGGGTGATTCTTTATCACCACCTCTGTTTTGTCTTGCCCTTAATCCATAATGCTATTTACATAACAGACTACGGCATGGTTACAGCTTGCTTTTCAAAAAAAACAGCCTAGCCCTATATCTTCCCTACGTTTTGTGGATGATTTAAAATGCTACGGTGCATGAGATTAGCAACTGAAAGTGAAATTATAGATGACTACATTTTTTCACGTGATTTAAGAATGACATCTGGTCTTGATAAATGTGCAAAACCAACATTTGCAGCAGGAAGATTGAGACATCAAGAAAACATCATCACTAGAGAGGAGTGTGATATTAAAGAACTTGATCAATATGGAGTTTAGAAATACCTGGATGTAGATAAATAAACAAATCATCAACAAATAATTACAAGACTTAGTAAGGAATATTTTAGAAGACTAAAGGTAGTATTGAAAACTGCCTTGACATCTAGAAATAAAAGTCATGATCTACACCAACTTGCTGTTACTGTTTCAACTAACTTACACATTTGGCGTGACTGACTGGCTCCAAAAAGTGTTGGCTCATTTGGATAAGAAAGCAAGAAAATTGCTTCATGCTTCTCAAATGACATATAAAAAGCAGTGCATGGAACTATTACACTATATATCCTTCATTCTGAAAGAGCAATGTGCCTCTTGGAAATGTATTACATGTATAGGTCTGCAACTGGGGTACTACATACATATTGGTTGACATCATCAGATGCAAATATAGTAAAAGTTCTAAACCATGGAGAAAACAAGTCTAATGTGACATATTTACCCAAATTATCCAAAGTATTTGGAAAGCAGCAGGAATAGAAAGAAATGAGAAGTTGTTGAAAAAGTGCAACAGAAAGTGGCAAAGAACAAAAAAAAAAGAATACAAAGAGCATGATTATGGGAAAAAGGAAAGAGAAAACACACAGTTATATTGGTAAATATAGAGAAAAAAAGGAACAACCAAATATTGATCAAGATTTGAAACATGAATGGCCTAGGACAGGCAGATGTAAATCAAAGCATGAAAGGTTAATAATGGTAGCTCAAGATAGCAGGCTATGTACATAGCGGTTTACAAAATGTAATGAAAAACTGGGAGATATGGATAAATGTAGGTTATGTAACACATCTTGCTGCTGGTTGTGATATACTCATGGCTCAGGGTTTGTATACTAAAAGACACAAAAATGTGCAAAACGATTACATTGTAGATTGTGCAAACACTATAACATGCAGATAGCTAAGAAGTACTGGAAATATGAACCATAAAATAATATTGAAAGTGAAGCTGTCCTGATCACATCAGATTACCTAATAGCA